>NC_080565.1:2618750-2966875 GCF_030253575.1 Rhododendron vialii | reverse complement strand
GTATTAAAGGCACTTGGTATGTTGGAACTTTTGGAAGTCTTGTCAGGATATTTTTGGTTTGGAACTTTTGCTATGTTGTATTAAAGGCGCCTTCTAGGATATTTTGGTTTGTCTTATTTATTTATTTGTATCTTGCCATCGTGCCTTGGTAACGTTAATTTGTTATTCATAATATACTTGGATATTTGTAACTTTAGTTTGTTATTCCTGCTACATTACTGAACAGAAACAGAGCTGATTTGTTTTCTTTTATGTATTCAGCACCATGTATGTTCAGCCGGGATGCTTTTCCAAGAAGTTGGCAGGCTATGAGAGGGTAAGGCAAAAAAAAATTGAACAAAACTTTTTAGAAATGAAAGCTTTAGGAATCAACGTGCCAAAGTCATTGCTTGGTAACTATGAAGAAATATGTGGTAGCGGTAAAGGTAATGATAAAAGAAAGGACATTGGGCATGTGGTCAATGGTGATCCAGACTATGAACCATGTGATGGTGAAGGAAGGGGGACTTATGATAGTGACAATGATGATCCCTCGGCATCTCAAGCAAATCAGGTAATGATTCTATAGGATGTAATAAACTCTTTAACAGATTAATGTACTTCTACTTGTTTTTGCATATACATGCTCTTTCTATTATTTACGTGAGCATTACAATGTTGTCCACTCTCTTTCATTGATGCATTGCTTCTCTTATGTTTTCAGGTGAAAGGTACAAGTCCAAGAAAGAAGAAGGGTTGTTCTAGTGCACAACTTTTGAAAAAATCACAAAGAACTCAAGAAGATGGTGGCAGCCCCCAAGAAGCAACCCAAGCTCAGCAGCTCCCCACATCACCTACTGATCAAACTGACATGTTTTGCAACCCACATACGGTTGTTGGCTGCGTGGGTGAGTAATAGTGTTATGAGATTATTTCTTCCTAGTACTCTTTTTATGTAATATTTCTGAAGTGCAATCATATCCAATGCAAAATTCTACAGCAACTCCTACAATCCCTTCAATAATGTCACAAAATCTCAAACGCAAAAGAGGCCCTACCAAGCTGAAAACAATTGCTGTAGATGGAGGTAGTCGGATTGAAGTTAAGTTTTGTGGGCACGCGCCCCGAAAATCGCTCGATCTTTGGGTTCCCTTTTTGAAGACTGGGCGCGGCCCTCCTTTGAAAATGCGCGGCGAAACGCCTCGATTCAGAGTCGCCACTCGGGTTTTAGCGGTAGGAACACCCAAGGAACCGAACTCGAAAACGTTTTTGCCACGTTTGTTTGATTTTGAAAAGGCTTGTAGACTGGACCGTCGTCACCTTCGATATCTGAGGTTCGGGAGCCAGGTTACGAGAGGGGAAGGGTTTTATGGCACCCCCTCTCGCCCAATCCGGAGATCGGTCTCTACTCGGGCATTTCATGAAAACCTTTGCCTTTTTCTCTCATTTTATCATTTTTTAGCCAGTTAGGGCGGGGGAACAGTTAATGGGGACGAAAGCGGTAACAAATTGCAGTTTATGTGACAAAATGCTTATGAATGATTTGATTGCGATGCTAAGTATAGATTGAGAACAAGCACTGAGCATCCCGAGCAAACTGCAGTACGCCGTCACAAGGTGACGTGAGCAGATTCTGCCAGCATGCACTGGTCGAGCCACTACATGGTGATACAACCTGCGCACGCCACACATAAACTGGCGTACTCCACTTGTTGGATCTCTCAGTCTTTGTTTGCAACCCTCTGGACTCTGGAAAAGGACCAGCGCACACCCAGGGCAAACCACGCAGTTTAATATAACAGAATATACACAGTCACAGGCAAAATGAATGGCTTTAGGCCATGAAAGAAAGCAGAACACCCCAAAACAGTGTGGGACAGAAGATAGGCCTATCTTACGCTTCAGATGCAAGGGCCAGTCACCGGACCCAGAAGCCTACTGCCGTACGCCAGTATATTACTGCCGTACGCCACTTTGCCTTTGATTCCAGTGTTTGGCTTTGCATCATCTGGGTTCTGGAACATGACCAGAAGGATCCCAGAGGCCTTTACATGACAGAAATGAACAAGATAGGATGCCACCACTAAACAGTTCTAAATATGGAAAGCAGTAAACTGGTTATTAGCATGCTAAGGTGGTCGACAGAAAGATAAAACAAAAGGAATGACGATCCATGATCCCCACGCCGGTTATGCCCATACTGCCATGACTGGCGTACGGCTATTGTAAACTGGCGTGCGCCATGTGTCAACACACACGATAGCTGTATTTTATCCATTTAAGGCCAGGACTAGTATTATCTACTAGCCTGGACCTTACTGACCCCCCTCAGGAGTTGAAAACGAAAAAGAACACAAAGGTGGTATACCTCTTGGTATTGTGGTTTGGTGGTTGTTTTTGAACTTGAGGGTTGAAGATGGTGGCTTATATGATGACTGGGTTCCAGCAGGATGTGTGGAAGTGTGTGACCTTTTCTTCTCCTTCAATGGATGAAAGGAGATAGAAGGCTTGAAGAAAGGAGAAGAAGAGAGATGGCACCTTCTTAATGTGGCTAACCCTTTTGTGAACTTGGTAACCCTTTGCAAGAGTGTGAGAGGGGAGTATATATAGAGGGGAAATGGACTGAGATCAGTTAAGGTCAGGCCTTGTTTGGCTGGTCTTAGGAACAAAAGAGGCCTTCCATGCATTAAATGCATGGGACTAGTTGATGGGGGGTGTAGGAGAGAGAGGGGACGCCCCTGCCGAAAGCAATCATCAAGGACACTGTGGCCGACGTCAGGGTGGCACAAAAGTCCCGCCCAAGTGGCTGAATAAAGTTGATTTGACTGGGTTTGACTGGCGTGCGCCATTTCTTACTGGCGTGCGCCAGTATAAGCTGGACCACTGGTCGATGACTGACACGTGGCAGCTTACTGGCGTACGTCACCAAGACACTGGCGTATGCCAGTTGGGTTTTGCTGGGGCCGTTTGGCTCTGGTTTGAAAGGTTTGAAATGGGTTTTGGACGCTCAAGGCTTAAGCACACCCTTGTCCTTGATCTGTTTTCGACTATAATCATCATTGGGGAAATAAAAGATCGACAAATAACGTTATCTGGACAGTCCAGAATGGGGTGTCTACAGAAGCCCCCCTTTGACGGCACTTGAAGCACCATTGACTGGAGACAAGTAACGTCAAAGGTTTTCTAGACACCCTCTTCAAGGCTATCCAGAATACGTAAATTTTTAAAGAACCTGTTTGATTTGAAGTTGGGGCGGACAGACCGCTTCTTTGTTGTCTTTGACGGATAGATCACACAATGCGGACTCTCCTGGGGAACAATCTTTTTTGCAACAGCATCGACTCTGTTGGGGAAAAAGACTGTGGGACGGATAGATCGTCGTTGATTTGAAATTGGACGGGTGGACCGTCGTTGATTTGGATTTGGACGAGTGGATCGTCGTTGATTTGAATTTGGACAGGTGGATCGTCGTTGATTTGAATTTGGACAGGTGGATCGTCGTTGATTTGAATTTGGACGGATGGACCGTCGTTGATTTGGATTTGGACGAGTGGATCGTCGTTGATTTGATTTTGGACGGATGGACCGTCGTTGATTCGGATTTGGACGGGTGGACCGTCATTGATTTGAAGTTGGACGGGCAAACTGTCGCTCGTTTGATTTGAAAGTGGACGGGCGAACCGTCGTTGAGTTGAGAGTTGGACGGGCAGACCGTCGTTGATTTGACTCTGCTTGGGGAAATGGTTTAATCGCGGAATGATGAACGTTGTTGGGGACCAAACCTTATCCGGCACACAAAGAACTCTAACAATCACGGGTAGGTCGCGTCAGGGAGGTTAAATTCCATCTGTTGGGAATCAGAGCCAATCTCCTTATCAAGGACCATCCGAGACAGAGCAATAGGACTGCTGGAAAATGTGCTCTAAGCTGGTCTGAAATAGAGGTAGTCATACAGAATGGATGGACCATCGTTGAACATGGATGATGGATCATCGTTGAGGATGACTCGGGAACTATCGTTGATTTGAGACGGTGGGTCATCACTGAAGGACGACTCGTTGAACCATCGTTGATTTGAGACGGTGGGTCATCTGTGAGGACGACTCGTTGAACCATCGTTGATTTGAGACGGTGGCTCATCACTGAAGGACGACTCGTTAAACCATCGTTGATTTGAGACGGTGGGTCATCACTGAAGGACGACTCGTTAAACCATCGTTGATTTGAGACGGTGGGTCATCACTGAAGGACGACTCGTTGAACCATCGTTGATTTGAGACGGTGGGTCATCACTGAAGGAGGACTCGTTAAACCATCGTTGATTTGAGACGGTGGGTCATCACTGAAGGACGACTCGTTGAACCATCGTTGATTTGAGACGGTGGGTCATCGTTGAGGACGACTCGTTGAACCATCGTTGATTTGAGACGGTGGGTCATCGTCGTTGAGGACGACTCGTTGAACCATCGTTGATTTGAGACGGTGGGTCATCGTTGAGGACGACTCGTTAAACCATCGTTGATTTGAGACGGTGGGTCATCACTGAAGACGACTCGTTGAACCATCGTTGATTTGAGACGGTGGGTCATCACGGCAGGACGACTCGTTGAACCATCGTTGATTTGAGACGGTGGGTCATCACTGAAGGACAACTCGTTAAACCATCGTTGATTTGAGACGGTGGGTCATCACTGAAGGACGACTCGTTGAACCATCGTTGATTTGAGACGGTGGGTCATCACTGAAGGACGACTCGTTGAACCATCGTTGATTTGAGACGGTGGGTCATCGTTGAGGACGACTCGTTGAACCATCCTTGATTTGAGACGGTGGGTCATCGTTGAGGACGACTCGTTAAACCATCGTTGATTTGAGACGGTGGGTCATCGTTGAAGGAGGACTCGTTAAACCATCGTTGATTTGAGACGGTGGGTCATCGCTGAAGACGACTCGTTGAACCATCGTTGATTTGAGACGGTGGGTCATCACGGAAGGACGACTCGTTGAACCATCGTTGATTGATTGAAAAGACGATATTCTGATCATTGTTGATTGATTGAAAAGACGATAGGACGACATGGCTGATCGCCGTTGATTTGATTGAGAGGGACGACATGGCTGATCATCGTTGATTTGATTGAGAGGGACGACATGGCTGATCATCGTTGATTTGATTGAGAAGGACGACATGGCTGATCGCCGTTGATTTGATTGAGAGGGACGACATGGCTGATCGTCGTTGATTCGATTGAGAGGGACGACATGGCTGATCGTCATTGATTTGATTTGAGAGGGACGACATGGCTGATCGTCGTTGATTTGATTTGAGAGGGACGACATGGCTGATCGTCGTTGATTTGATTGAGAAGGACGACATGGCTAATCGTCGTTGATTTGATTGAGAATGACGACATGGCTGATCGTCGTTGATTTGATTGAGAAGGACGACATGGCTGATCATCGTTGATTTGATTGAGAGGGACGACATGGCTGATCGTCATTGATTTGATTTGAGAGGGACGACATGGCTGATCGTCGTTGATTTGATTGAGAAGGACGACATGGCTAATCGTCGTTGATTTGATTGAGAGGGATGACATGGCTGATCGTCGTTGATTTGATTGAGAATGACGACATGGCTGATCGTCGTTGATTTGATTGAGAAGGACGACATGGCTGATCGTCGTTGATTTGATTGAGAAGGACGACATGGCTGATCGTCGTTGATTTGATTGAGAAGGACGACATGGCTGATCGTCGTTGATTTGATTTGGGAAGGGACGACATGGCTGATCGTCATTGATTTGATTTGAGAGGGACGACATGGCTGATCGTCGTTGATTTGATTTAAATGGGTAGCACAAGCCATTGCTGCTTTGAATTGTATTCTAATTGCCAAAGTGTGCTCCAAGTGCTAGTGGAGTGGGACAGTGAGGCTGTGTGCTTGACATTTGCCATGGAGAAATGGATAGGGAGAACAACATGTGGCACCCCCCTTACAATTGCACTTTCCCAGAGCAGCAGCTTCGGCTCCAGTTCCAGTAGTGACTAGATCCCAGGTATGAACCCCCAAAATCCTGATTACTGGCTGCTTTCGATACTGGATAGGCATGCTTTGACGCTGGATAGATTTTCCCTGTTTTCAACAGTTGATATACAATATGCAATGATATGTACGAAATTGAATGCATAAATTGAAAATGCAAGGGCAGACTAGGGCGGCCTCTAGAGGATTGATGGCCTAGGATGGCCACATAAACAAGAGTTACAGAAAGCGGTACTGTCACCTTAGCCACAGCTCAGAGACACGAGAGCAATAGATAACCAGTGGCTAGAGGTGTGCAGTTGAAAGAAAGGCCCATAGAAAGGGTGGCTCGCGCCAAAGAGTTTTTTAGAGGCCCAGAGAGAGAAGTCTGAGAGATTAAGAGAGAGTGAGAGAGAAATAGTCCATCAGCGAAAGCCCCCTCAAAAGAGGCGGATGGGATAGGAGCCCCAGGTACTTCAAAGAGATCAAGAGTGACGACAACGACGAGAACGAGGCTGAGCTCTACCACTGAGGACTACCATTGAGCCTCTTTACTTCACTGTCCTTTCCTTCTGAGACGCGCTTCTAGATAGACGTTGAGCGGGCCAGCATGCCTCAGTTGACATTTAGGAGTGGCATTGGGTCGACGTACCCCTTTTCTTTGATGCTGGGGCGGATGAGCCCCGTAGATAAGCTTTACTTGGCCTTGAGCCGACATGCCCTCGCTGCTCACAAGACTCCACTGCTTGTGGACCACAGATGGTAGAGTAGCAATGTAAATTGCATTTTTCAGTTTATTTGACTCTCTTTTGAGAATGTCTAAAAGAATGCATAAACCAATCACTAATATCTAATTTGCATTGACAAGCGAACTGAATCGACAAACACACACATATGTACAGACTCGCCTAGCTCAAATGAGAAAGGAAGAAGAGCCCCGGATATGTCACGGACTCCTAAACATATGGAAAACAATGAAATTTTGGGCATTAATGTGCCAAAATTCACAGTATCCCTTAGACAGGTGAAACTGACACTTGCATAAGATCCAATAAATGTACATTGACCCGTACAAATCGGTAAAATTAGGAAAAGCATCCCGATATGACAATGGATTGAGAAACTTGAAAAGTGTCGCAAAGATGGACAAAAGACACAAATGATGACTCATATAGGCCCGGACTGACACCGACACCCCTGTACAGCCACATTAGGACCATATGACTCGCACAGCATGACAAGACTTGGTAAAAGCCCCTTCAACAAGATTTGAGGTGCTTTGAATTTGAAATGTGCCCCCGAGCGGCCAAAAATCTTTGTTAGGCGTGATGGCTGCCTACTACTGTCTGATGCAGGAAATGAAGAAGCGCGCGCATGCTTGAGATCAACGCGCATCACTTTTGTACGAGTGCGTGTGAGCCTCAAACTAGCGCGCGAGATTGCAAAGCTGCTGCAGCCGCTTAAAATAAACGTTTGCTGAACTTAGAATAAATTGTGAGCCGTTAGGCCTCATAAGCATTTCGTTCTGTTTTTGATGCTTCAAAATATTTTAAGGCTTTTGCTCAGCTTTAAAATTGAAAACAGCAGTTTGCATTAAACTTGAAAGACGAATGACATCCCCCTTCTGATTCTCCAATGAATCAATGGACTTCAGCCTACCAGTCAGCACTTCGGCTTGTCTTGTTCTCGACCTTTCTTGACCCTTGATGTGCACCAAAGCGTCAACCATGGATCCAATTGATAAAGTATGACCGAGCCTCGAAGAGAGACTGCCTATGTATCCCTTTCTAGGAATCAGGTCAAAACGTAGTTCAGGCAAAGGTTCACTCGTGTGTTTCACCTCTCTTTTTATGCTCTAACTTTTGCCTAGTACCACCCTTTCAGGTTTTCGGTCTAGGGAGCTTTCGACTTTTTGCCAATTCATTTTTGCCTAGACCGCCTTCATAGGTTTTCGGTCTAGCAGGCTGCTCTAACTTTTGCTTGGAATTGCCCACCCTTGTGGTTTTCGATCCAACGAGCATCTCTCAGGGATAATAACGCTTGAGTTGATCTGGGTTGACCAAGGTATTGAATTTGCTGCCGTCGAGGTTGATGATCTTTGATTGTAGCCCCAAATAGAATGACTTTGATAGTGAAAAGGGTCCTGACTACTACAATTAGAAATGCCTCGCTCCAAACCACTTTTGCACCCTTTTAATGTGCGCTTGACGGAACACTGCTGTTACTATTTCGAACATGGTACGAGGCCTGGAGCCTTCTGAGCTTCTGCTTTCTGGCTTGGCATTCGGCGGCAGGGGATTTGATACTTCTTTATCCCATGATCCACGCCAAGCGTGTCTTTGTGAGACCATGCCAAGATATTGTTGAATTCTTTGAACAAGTCTGAACGGGCGCAATACTCTTATGGGGACAGCGCTGAACCAATTTGAACCATCCGGGGGTCTGCCCCATCTTTCAAGTTTATTTGAAATTACTTCTTCTTTTTAGAGGCTGAGCATGCCTTTCGTCTTCCCTTTCGGCGAGGGAACACATTTCCTTGGGGATGATCCCATCGAAATCTATCCCTTCGTCGTCGGAGTCGACACGGTTTATTCAAAAGCCAGCAAAGTACTTAAAAGCAGGATAATGCATATCATAAGAACCCTCGGGGTAGCCAAGTACAGCAAAAAGACTCAAATTGAGAATAGAAGCTACGACATGGAGGGCCAAGAGGCACGAGCTCCGACTCAGAGCTAGACTTAGACGACTTGACAGACACTGCGTCAGACTCAGACTCGAAAGTGTCAATGCAAAAGAGACGCGATTTGAAAATGCAACTTTTATAGTTACCCTTGACTTCCTCGCAGAGAGGTGGGAGCTAGAGGACAACAGGCTCAAGCAACAACACTTCGGCTTCTTCAGCTTCTTCGTCCAAACCCACTTGAGAGAACTCCTTGAACAATAGCCCCAAATTCTCATGATTGAAGGATCCGAGCCAGTCCGTTTTCTCCTTTGATTGATTAAGCTTCCTCTTGAATTCTTCCTTTGTAGGCTTCCAGGTATCGGCGGTAAGGACCACGACTGCACCTATGGCCATCATGTTAACCTCGGGTTCGGACGGGAGAGACAAAATTGGCTTGGTTTGATTTTCGGGCTAATGAAAAGGGTTGGGTTGAATATGGTGGAGCTAGGTTTGATTTGAGTGGAGCTTGAGTTGATTTGAGTAGAGTTGATGGATATCTGGTTAACACATGGGTTGGAACCGTGTTGGAGCATGAAGTTGGATATGACACTGGGCTTTGATGGGAGTGGAGCTTGAATGGTGCCATTGTCAATGAGATTTTGAATTTCATGTCGAAGGCGGAAGCAGGCATCGGTGAGATGGCCGGGCATTTGATGGAAAGCACAATAGGCGTTTGGGTTGTAGTATGCTGGGAATGTTCGAGGCGAAGGAGTTGGAAGGAGTGGCTTGAGGAAGCCAGCTTCGAGGAGCTTCTCATAAACCAAGGACAAAGGCGTGGAGAAACGGAGAAGGTCCTTGGTGGGTTCCGGCGATTGGATTGAGGAACATGACACACTCTTTTGCCTTTGGGATTGATTTCTTTGTCGCGCATATCCTCCCTTTCAGCGTTGGCTTTGAACAAGGATTCAACATTCTCCTTCGGGTGAGTCCTGGCTTCATGAAACTCAGCCAGGTCTTTGAACATGTCCTTCGAGCACTGCTTGGTTCCGACTGCAGGAGTGTGGCAAGCTTGAGAGGATTCCTTGATCAGCCCCATATCTGGCTGCGGGGCTATGGTGGTAAAGAGGTCAACCAATCCCTGGACCATAGCCATTTGTTTGTCCATTTTCTGGTTCATTTCTTGAACAACCCTCTTTAGCTCAGCCAGCTCTGTTTGTGCTGCCATCTTGGATTGATGAGTGAGGAAGGTGATATGGCTTTGGAAGTGACGGTGAAATAGCCCTGGCAGACGCTCCTAAGTAGGTTTGGCTCTTTCCTTCAGTGAAATGGCCTAGAGCTCTTGACAGCAAAGTAAATGAGAACTCAGTGGTGTTCCTGCAGCAAGCTTTTGAAAGAATTTGAAAGAATGCAACGCGCATGTCATTGTCGTCGGTGTCCTCCTAGACTCTATGACTAAAGAAAGTCTGCCTTACGACACTCGGACAGCTGCCATAGAATCCTCGGATTTTCTTTTCGACGGTGTATCCTTGATTGAATCGAATGTTACTAAGGGATGCCAAGACGGCCTAAGTCTTTGACTTCCTCCCCTCTCGAGGTTTCAAAGTTGGATTTTGGAACACCTCGGCGTAGATGGCATGATACTATAACCGAAATGGCGTAAGCAGCACTGTGCCGGAGCCTGGTGTAAGTGATTAGCACTTTTAACCCGAGTGGTGTAAGCACCATGCCATTCTCTCCGTTGTTCCTAGTTTTCGGTTTAAAACCTCGATGGGGTTTAAGACAAGGACTTAGGAAGTATCGATTTCCCGAAGTCTCATGGATTAAGGATTTGAAAATTCTGGTAACGTGCAACATCGAGATGCACGACTCGTCATCGGTCCAAGGCAACGCCGAACGGGCGCATGACAGACTCGACAAAAGATATCCTAAAAAAAGCCGCCCTAGCATGCTCCTACGCAAAACGATCATGAATGTATGTACAGGCATGCGATATGGAAAGCGGTAACACATAGACAGGATATGGGGTTAGAAGCAAGTAATCCTACCCTGCGGGTTCCTGTCTTAGGTTGAAAGGTTCTAGTGCTTTGTACACGCTGTAGAGGCCGGTTTTGGCTTAAAGGGGTTCCTCTGACTAGAGCCGCGATATACCTCCCATTGCAACGCGTAGAGCAAAGCAATGGTCGAACGGTAGTACGACTCATCATCGTCCAAGGTTGTTGGGCGTTCGAGGACCCCAGGCTCCAGTAAACTGTGCCGGTTACCCAAAACACCTCAACGGGGCTGACCAACCATCGATACGAACGGAGAATGCCGAAGAATGATTCAATGAGAGAAAATGCCACACTTTTAAAAACAAATGCCTTTTGAAGCTTGGCTCACTTTTGTTAATTGATACTTGGAGAAAACTACACAAGAGAACAATAAGAAAAAGCCCCAGTTCGGATTGGTCGGATGCTGAGATCCTGTTACGTTACCATTCCGTTCTTCAGCAGCGCGAAGCGTACTGTTTTGACAAGCTTTTGAGAATTGTTCCATTATGTTTTAATCGCCAAATATCAACCAACGCAATTTTCCCCAACGGAGTCGCCACTGTGGACACGCGCCCCGAAAATCGCTCGATCTTTGGGTTCCCTTTTTGAAGACTGGGCGTGGCCCTCCTTTGAAAATGCGCGGCGAAACGCCTCGATTCAGAGTCGCCACTCGGGTTTTAGCGGTAGGAACACCCAAGGAACCGAACTCGAAAACGTTTTTGCCACGTTTGTTTGATTTTGAAAAGGCTTGTAGACTGGACCGTCGTCACCTTCGATATCTGAGGTTCGGGAGCCAGGTTACGAGAGGGGAAGGGTTTTATGGCACCCCCTCTCGTCCAATCCGGAGATCGGTCTCTACTCGGGCATTTCATGAAAACCTTTGCCTTTTTCTCTCATTTTATCATTTTTTAGCCAGTTAGGGCGGGGGAACAGTTAATGGGGACGAAAGCGGTAACAAATTGCAGTTTATGTGACAAAATGCTTATGAATGATTTGATTGCGATGCTAAGTATAGATTGAGAACAAGCACTGAGCATCCCGAGCAAACTGCAGTACGCCGTCACAAGGTGACGTGAGCAGATTCTGCCAGCATGCACTGGTCGAGCCACTACATGGTGATACAACCTGCGCACGCCACACATAAACTGGCGTACTCCACTTGTTGGATCTCTCAGTCTTTGTTTGCAACCCTCTGGGCTCTGGAAAAGGACCAGCGCACACCCAGGGCAAACCACGCAGTTTAATATAACAGAATATACACAGTCACAGGCAAAATGAATGGCTTTAGGCCATGAAAGAAAGCAGAACACCCCAAAACAGTGTGGGACAGAAGATAGGCCTATCTTACGCTTCAGATGCAAGGGCCAGTCACTGGACCCAGAAGCCTACTGCCGTACGCCAGTATATTACTGCCGTACGCCACTTTGCCTTTGATTCCAGTGTTTGGCTTTGCATCATCTGGGTTCTGGAACATGACCAGAAGGATCCCAGAGGCCTTTACATGACAGAAATGAACAAGATAGGATGCCACCACTAAACAGTTCTAAATATGGAAAGCAGTAAACTGGTTATTAGCATGCTAAGGTGGTCGACAGAAAGATAAAACAAAAGGAATGACGATCCATGATCCCCACGCCGGTTATGCCCATACTGCCATGACTGGCGTACGGCTATTGTAAACTGGCGTGCGCCATGTGTCAACACACACAATAGCTGTATTTTATCCATTTAAGGCCAGGACTAGTATTATCTACTAGCCTGGACCTTACTGACCCCCCTCAGGAGTTGAAAACGAAAAAGAACACAAAGGTGGTATACCTCTTGGTATTGTGGTTTGGTGGTTGTTTTTGAACTTGAGGGTTGAAGATGGTGGCTTATATGATGACTGGGTTCCAGCAGGATGTGTGGAAGTGTGTGACCTTTTCTTCTCCTTCAATGGATGAAAGGAGATAGAAGGCTTGAAGAAAGGAGAAGAAGAGAGATGGCACCTTCTTAATGTGGCTAACCCTTTTGTGAACTTGGTAACCCTTTGCAAGAGTGTGAGAGGGGAGTATATATAGAGGGGAAATGGACTGAGATCAGTTAAGGTCAGGCCTTGTTTGGCTGGTCTTAGGAACAAAAGAGGCCTTCCATGCATTAAATGCATGGGACTAATTGATGGGGGGTGTAGGAGAGAGAGGGGACGCCCCTGCCGAAAGCAATCATCAGGGACACTGTGACCGACGTCAGGGTGGCACAAAAGTCCCGCCCAAGTGGCTGAATAAAGTTGATTTGACTGGGTTTGACTGGCGTGCGCCATTTCTTACTGGCGTGCGCCAGTATAAGCTGGACCACTGGTCGATGACTGACACGTGGCAGCTAACTGGCGTACGTCACCAAGACACTGGCGTATGCCAGTTGGGTTTTGCTGGGGCCGTTTGGCTCTGGTTTGAAAGGTTTGAAATGGGTTTTGGACGCTCAAGGCTTAAGCACACCCTTGTCCTTGATCTGTTTTCGACTATAATCATCATTGGGGAAATAAAAGATCGACAAATAACGTTATCTGGACAGTCCAGAATGGAGTGTCTACAAGTTTGACGAGAATGGTCAACCAATCGGTGCTGGATCAATCAAGTTGTCTTCTTTCTTAGGACCTCTAGTTCGAGAGATTGTACCATATACACTTTCAGATTGGCGAAAGCTTCCTACGGGAATGGCAGAAATCCTATGGCAATCCGTTCAGGTATGGTATAGTGCCTAAGTATAATGCTTTTAGTTACATAATTCTATCCGACCAAATGTGGTGTCATTATTTCAACTCTATTTTTTCTCATACTATTACTCTTCTGGATGTAAAAATTATAGAAAATCATGTAAGTTACATTCAAATTTTTAGGTAAGATTCAATCTTCATGAAGAATGGCATAGAGAAATGGTTTTCCGGAAAATGAATGAAGATTGGAGAGCCTCAAAGTCGACATTAGTCAGAAAAGTAAGAAATGCTTCAAATGAGGAAGAAAGGCTAAAGCTACAGCCTGATAACATCAAATCGCTCCAAGATTGGAAGGATTTTGTGAAGGAAAAGACTAGTGAACAATTCAAGGTATGTGCACCTTGTCCATACACCAGGTTATTCCTGATTTTTTTCTTCATTCTCTCAAAAGAATAAAGCATGTTAGGTTCATCTTGGTTTGCTGTTTTTGTAGCTGTGCCTGCTGTTAGTGTTTGCTGTTATATGCTGCTGTATGTTAAAAGCTTTCATAGCATCTTTTGGGAGATTTTAGTGCTGTTTGTGGGTGTGTTTTCTTGCTATTTTGCTGCAGTTTGCATACTGGTTTCAGCTGATTTTGATGCTGGTTTGTACTCTTTTTTCTGAAAACTTAATTTTTTAAATTACTGACTTATGGCAGGGTCTTTTGATAATAAAGTTGACTAAAGTGGTCAATGGTGCTTAATTAATACTATACTGCCCTAATCTTATTCTTCCTCTCAATGAAGGTTTGTTATTTTGTACCAGTGGAAATATAAAATCCGTTTGATGCCTCAAGACAATTGCCCAATTCCTAAGTCATCGTAGTCATAGCTAACCAAGATAAAAGTAAGGCTGGCCATTATAACTGAAATTCCAACTGTTCCCTGCTGATTTATATCAAAAGAATGGTCGTGGTTTCCTTTGCTGCTTCTTTTTCTAAAGAAAAATGGATCCAAGTTCAAATACACGTGTGCAAAATGCATTGCTTGCTTGCATGTAATCTGCTTTCTGATAACTGGAAAATAAGATGCGGTAAATAATTTATTATGTTTGGAATCTAGCTAACACTGTATTTGAGTACCAATAAGTGAGTTACATCATTCATTTGGTATGTTGGCGGACAATTCATTCGAATACGGAATCTCATAAACAAGAGGAGAGCTGGAAAAGTTTTTAAGGCAAGGGCCGGGGAAGAAAGATAGTTTTCTACTTTGGTGGACAAGTCATTCCTAAGTTGTTGTAGTCATAGCTAACCAAGATAGAAGTAAGGCTGGCCATTATAACTGGAATTCCAGTGGTTCCCTGCTGATTTATATCGAAAGCATGGTTGTGATTTTAGTTTATTCTTGAGTTTAGGTTAGAAGCAATAAATTCAAAGGTATGAGACAGAAACAATTGGAGCTGCAGCATACTATGAGTCGTAAGGGATATGCACGGTTGACTATTGAGCTGGTAATACCTTTATTATTTTGTTTATTATCAAATATCATTGTACTTCACATTTATAAACTATAACTTCAATTCTGACTAGATATTTGTTTTTACTCTAGAAAAAGAAAAATGATGTGTCCTCTATAAGTAGAGCTGTTGTTTGGGCTGATGGACATACAAACAAGAATGGTCAACCCGCAAACAAAAAAATTGCTCAAAAGATTGTAAGGCCATGGCTCATTCTTTATATGTATGTTTTATTGGTTATATATGTTCACAGTCTGGTCCTAGTCATTTACGTTGGCTTATCGTTATGCCATTTTTAGAAAGATATGGAAAGAATTGAACGGGATAAACCAAACTCATCTTCAACTAATCTGAAAGAAGATGCTCTTTCTCAAGTGCTTGGTCCTGAGAAGCGTGGCCGGTTAAGAACATTTGGAAAAGGAGTCACACTAACAAGATTGACTATATTATCACAAATGAATGGTCAGTTTGATGCACTACGTGAAGAAAATGTTCAGTTGAGGTCTGAAATGTCATGTGTGAAAAATACAGTTGAGGAGTTAAAGAAAAGCCAAGTAAGTAGCTTATCATTTTCTTCATTGGTGGTCATTTCGGATTACTTTGAGTAACGACGTTTTATTTGTTCTGTTTTTGAACTTTCTAGGTTCAAAGTTCGGCAACAACTGAAGGAACACCAACTACACCCATTGTTTCTCCCTCGGTAAAAAAATGTTTACTTTAGCATTTGCAAAAAATAGCATAATCTTACATTGTTGCATAAAAGATGCTGAAGGGTAAAAAATTCCATCGATTACATTGTTGCATCGAATTATGTTGTTATCATTGTTTAATTTTGTTATATCAATTTGTTGGTAAAGATTGTGAACATCAGTCCGAATACCAAGTGCAAGTTGCTAGATTGGATGGGGACGGGAGACGTAGTTGCTGAAGGGCGTTGGTCTTCGAGTGATCCAAATGAAACATGTCATTGTGTTCCGATCGGACCTAACGCAATGAAAGTTTGGGTGGATGTAGCAAAGAAACCTGAAGTGTTTCTTTGGAGGCCTACAAGCGATCTGACCTATGTCGTCGATGCAGTGGGAACTACCATCGCATGGCCTGCTAGTCAAGTTATTATGGACTCTTCGCCGGGGTAATGTACATTCCCTCCTTCATATTGAGTGAATTCTCTTAGATGATAAATGTATGACTGATTGCTACTGGATGGGGGAATATAACCATTTGGTTCTCTCATGAACTAACATTCTACATTCACGAATAAATAGTAGATTTTCAACATGGCTTGATACATACAATGGGCGTACAATCTGGTGGTTGAGCAAATAACCCATAAGAGATGACTAATGCAGTTCATACCTGGCTAGGCTATGTGTAAATAGCGGATTGTTACAAACACGTCTAAAGGCCTAGGAGGTTTGATTAATATTGGTTCTTGGTTATTCACAAAACTTTGGTAATAGATCCTTGGCTTTCATCTAATATGCGCATTTTACTAGTAAGTGAATGTACCTGCTTTCTGTACCAGCGAAGAGGACATGATTTGTCAATTGAACTTTTTGTATTGAAGCTTATTAAAGGAGTTTTTGGTCTTCCATGTATTCAACAGCCATGTATTGGTCACCATGTGCACCTGGGGAAATTTTCACCAAGGAGGGAAAATGCAAGAAGTATTAATTATGCAGTATTAAGTTTCTTTATTTGTTAGTCATATATTAAACTTGGGTCTTAATTGGGACTACACTGGTATGGCGAGCAGGTTTCAGATTTAAGCAATAGCACCCTAGCAATTGAATACATTGTTGTTTTAGTGTCAAATTGTACTATACCTGTGGGGCATCTTTTCCTGAGCTTTAGAGTTTTCTAGAAGTGTTTTTGGGATATAAAAGGATGTCAGACAAGCTCTGAGTCATTCACATAGTAATGAGATTCTTATGGTTCTATTCATTACTCAGTTCAATTCACGGTTCGTGTATCGATAAAAACTTTTATAGGTGACCTGTGAAACTTCCGATTCATGATTTGATTTGCAACTTGGGATTGCATTGTCTTTGTACAGTTGTGGGTAGAATAGTCAATATATTGGATGATGACATTGGCAAAAGATGTGGTAGTACCGTAGTAGCAGTATGATGGCAAGTTAATAAACAAAGCTCGATGCTTCTGAAGCTCCTTAGTTGAACAAGTTTGGGCTCGTGTTCGGCTTATTTAAAAGTTTGCTTGAGATCTGTTGAAAAATAAACAAGTGAGATATCTTCAATCCATTTTAAAGCTTGCTAAGATTGAACAACTTGCAATTCATATATGCTCATTAGCTCGTTCAGTGTTGTTAGGGTTGTGAAGTTATTTGTTTTACTCAGAGTTCGTTTGTTATAATATAGCATAGATTTTGCTCGTGGCCATGAGACTGTCACAGATATTGGACACAAAATATATATTTGTATACGACTCTTCAACAAGTAACATTCTTGCACTCTTCTAAGTCTCTTTCTTGTATTGTATGTAGGTCGATTGGTTGAAAGAGAAGATCGATATTTCATCACTTTTTGCTAGAGATGGAGATTATGATCTTGCTAGTGTTGGATGTTGAAGTTTTTGCATTGATGTCTCCTTTTTTTTTGTAGAGCCTCAATGCTCCTTTTTTGTATGAAGACATAGCTGGGATGATCCTCTTTTGTATAGCTGGGATGCTCTTCTTTTGTATAGCTGGATGCTCCTCTTTTGTATAGCTGGGATGCTCCTTTTTTGTATAGCTGGGCAACTTTCCTCCTTGAAAATGTTAGCAAGATGAAGGCTATAGCTAGCTAGGTACTTATATTTAGACTTAAGTGATGTTAGATGAAGTCTTCTATTGCAGGATTTTGTATGGAACAATTAATGTATAACTATATGGGAGCTTCTTTATGGCAATTATTAAACTTGACGATTGGTTTTAATTGGTTCTTTTCAAAGCTTTGTATAGGATGCGATGAATGCTTACAATTGTATATATGAAGATGACAGGTTATAGCGGGCATAAATGCTATGGAATGTACCATTACTGCAGTTGCTTATTCATAGCAATTTTTGAACGCTAGGGAAGGTCTCCAATTTATAGCAGGCTTTGAATGCTATGGAAGGTCTCTTATTCATAGCAAGCATTGGACGCTATGGAATGTCTCATATTTATAGCAGACATTGAACGCAATGGAAGGTCTCATATTTATAGCAGACATTGAACGCTATGGAAGGTCTCCTATTTATAGCAGACATTGAACGCTATGGAAGGTCTTGTATCTATAGCGGACAATGAACGCTATTGAAAGAAAGGACTTTTAATTGCGTCGCCTAATAAGGCGTTCGTCAGAACGCTATGTATATAGTTTTATAGCGTTTTTGGCACGCTATAAAAGGGCTTATTTGTTGTAGTGTATTTTGAACCGATATGAACAATTCCTCTTTGCCATGGTGAACCGAGAAAGTTTACATAAAAATTCAACTCCCTATAGTATCCACAACAATGAGTCGGACATTTGGCTTGCAAGCTGAAAGAGGCTTTGTAGAGTCTCCTTCAGAACCGTGACTTCAAACAGATAACTACCAATCCCTCTTTGTTTACAAAGCATTGCAACCTAGTACAATTGTTCTATTGTTCTGTTATAAAAAATCCAGTTATCACTGTGGGTGGTTTCACTGAAATTTAGAGCTTCGAGCACCTTCTACGCAAAAAATCTGGCATATAGGATTTTTAGGCAAACTAACTTGTACTGGTTGGTTTAGAATAGCCTACTAACATGAAAAAGTTGAGAACAGGACTCGATAAAGTATGTGCTGGGCCTTGTTTAACAGAATGATAAATGATGAGAGTGGAGGCCTTGAGTGACAATTAGAAGTTGGAGATGCCTTGTTGATTCTGAATGGGAAGGGCTTGTGTCTGACAGAACTAGAGGGGATAAGGGCAATGCAAACCTAGCTTCCAAAATGCAGATACTAGTACTTCCTCGGCTCATGTAGCTAAACAATGGGCTAACCCACCAAAATTCCTCGAACTTAGCTAGAAGTGAGCCTAGAACGCAACAATGAACCTTAATTTGCTCGAGTACCAGTCAAAGACCACACATCTACTGGAGCAGCAGGGGCATATCCAATCTCCCAAGGTTCTACTACCCAAGGTCATTCGATACTAGGTGGCACCTCTAAAGTATCTAACTTCCTTTCCTAAAATTGATTAAATGAAAACGAAGCAATTATAAAAGACTGAGAAGCGCCGTTCAAAAAAAATAAAAGACTGAGAAGCACCAGTATCAAACAAGTATAAAAACACACATGTTCTTTTTGAAAAGAAGATACCACTGATCACAGAATTGGCTGACTGATCCAGCTCCATGTCTCAGCCTTTTCCTTGACCAGAACTCTACCTGCGTTGGTACTGAAGTTCCTCAGTTGCTACACCTAAGGGCCCAGCTGGAGTTGAGGAAAACACCATAGTAAATTCGATTTTTTCCGTAAACCTAGGCATTGAACATATGAGACAATCGGCGAAAGTAATATATACAAATTAAGAAACACGCACATTTTCCTGTGTCTCCCATATGCCCTGGACATGGTATGGCCAAATTGTTGTTTTGTTTTTTTTGTTTTTGGGTAGTGAAGGAACAGCTCTACAGTCAAGCCACTAAATGGACCCGACTGCAAAATACAAATCTCAGGGGGAGCTGGCTCGGCCACACCAGTCACGGCCCCCACTCACTGCAAGGTACTCACCCTGTGGGGAATCTAATCTCAGACCTTGAGGAGTACTCCCAAAGCCTGGCCATTCTTGTTTTGATATTGGTTGCATATGTGTTTGCTGCGGATTTCATCTTAATTACCTCTTATTGACTTGCAAGCGCATGCTTAACTCCTTTCATATGTTTTATAAGAGTTGCACCGCCCTAAGCGGTTGAAATCAATCAATTTACGTAACAATGCAATCAATATCAAAAAATAAGAATTTGGCCATACCTCTTACGGTATTGCAAGCGCATGCTTAACTTACGTTCATCTTCAGCAGGCTAGAGAAATTTTGGTTATGCTGAGACTCTGAGACAATATGAGGTTGTGCAATTAATCCTTCACGAAAGCAAAATAACCAAACTCCCATCATTACAAACCATGAAAAAGGAATAACAATGACAAAGTAAAAAACCAAGACCAAAGTGAAATCTAATCAGCATGAACCATGGTATAAACTAGCTAGTTAGAATGTTGCTAATATTGCATTGGGGTAATCCACACGGTTGGTGGCTTTGTAGATTCAGAGTGTGTGGAGTAGAGAGTTTCAAAGATGGAGTCCGCTATGTTGAATACACCAATGTCATTACCCGAGCGTATACAGAACCTGTGACTTCCAAGATTAACAGTGCAAAGGATTGATTCAAGCCAACGAATACTGCCCCACCTTCAAGATCTTTTACATCAATCCACTTTGGCTCTAAACCACTGCTCATGTCTAGCTTGAATGCTTGAAAGTCAGAGGTTTGGCTGATAAAGTTGCGGGTACTTGTATCACAATTGTTGTCATAATCAAACGATTCAAACTCATCAAATTCTTGTTCTTGATTATTGGCATCATCTTCATTAGCGTTATTTTGTTGACCTTCATCAATATCCTATTCGTCAGATTCAACCTGTCTGTCAGATTCAACTAAATCGCCAGAGATATCAACTTTTCTCAAAATTTGAAGTAATTCTCCGCCAAACTCCGCCAAGTACCACTTTTACACATAAGGAATCAACCGTGGAGGGGATATGCAGAGTTCAGTCACTTTTGGGTGAGGTAAATTCACGTCGAAAATACAAATTCCTCCATAGTGATCCATTATATGAAATACTTCCTTACAGAATATAGCATCTATGTATCTCCATCGCTTCGGCCCCTCAATCGCTGTCCAAACTACATCTCCAACCTTACAATAAGCCAGCTCATAACACCCATAGAAAACTAAAACAAAGCAATCCATCGAAGACCAAGACAATGGAATCGTGGATAGAATTGCTTTGCTTACGTACCACTTGGACATACGTGTATTTCCTGGTTCCGGCATCGGGAGTGAAGCCACCGGAGGCAGGCTGATCCGGACACCCGAGATTGGCTTATAAATATACATGGTCATGTTTTTTTGAATTTTTCCGCAATAACAAGCCAACCTCGGTGTCACCCGCGACAAAGACTCTCATGAGCGACAGATAGGACTGGCAAATCATGGTATCCTTACCCACAGGAAATGCTAGGAAGCCGCGGGTTCGGGTTGCGGTGGTGGGCCCGCCGGTTATCATTAGTCCCGGGACATTAACAGGGAATTTGTTGCTACGGTATTCTAGTACGTCCTATTGACCTCCATAATCTACAGACGCCCCAAAAAGTGATTACTGTAACCACCTTTTAAAGAATCAAACTCCATTTGTCTCTTGGGATTTCATTCCAATTAGCCATGGTTTTTCACAGCCGAATAATCTATTGTGGAAACAAGGCGGACTGTAAACACACAGAGAGAGAGAGAGAGAGAGAGTACCAGGAGGATATGTTGAGCGTTGGAGGTGCCCTTTTTGCATTGTGCTTCCTTCTGCTGTAAACCCTAGTTTATTTTTTTTTGAAAGGAACCCTAGTTTATTTATAGGAGTACTTTCGTAAGATGATTTGAATTCCTTTCCCAAGACAAATTCCGGAATAGGGGTTTTGATCATAATTTGACTAAGGTGGTTTTTCACTTTCCAGAAAAGTAACTTTTTAAAAAGTAATGTAATTTTAAATTAAAAAATTATGTGTTTACGTAAATAATTTTCTATTAATATGAATTATATTTGATAGATTTCATTGAGATCTTTTAAATGGTGTACAAAAATATTTAAAAAATTATTTCTTATTTCTTAGAGTTTTCTCATTGAGAGGAACTACTAATGCAAAAAGTTTTACGCAAAATTACAAGTTGAATTCTTTTTGAAAAAAGGTAAAGAAAAAATTCCACCAATATTATTAAGGCAAAGTACCTATGTACATATAGACTTGCACACATGCTCGTTAACTTTCATAAGTCTTGGGGCAAGCTCTTTCCAACTCAAATACTATCAATAGAGTTATTGCCCAAATAACAAAATAGTGGATTTTACACAAAAATCACATTTTTGTTAGTACGTTCACTTTTATAATACAAGTTTACACAAATACACACTTATAGGGCTATTAAATGAACCAAATAGCTCGAGATTGGCTCGAATTTTGGCTTGTTCAAACTTGTTTATAAAAAATATAAACTAAGTTCAATCATGTTTTTTTGTTTGTTTATGAATTCAAGCTAACCTTGAACATACGAATGTTTGGATTGATAGGCTCGTGAACAAAGGAATCATTTTGTAAATAATAAACATATAGGGGTACGTTAATAAATATTCTAAAATATGATATATGATTACGTTCATTATAGATATGTCAGAAGTTTTTATATAGTACTATTGCATCAAAAAGAAAACCTTCTAGGTGAGATGTGAAAATTTAGGGCTACATTAAATCATATATAACTCTTCCATGGAGAAATTCAAATGAGATATTGAGCAAATTTGGGGCTACTATCACATTCTTCTAGCTAGGGTTTTCTTGGCAAAGATTAGAGAGGTAATTTAGTGGTAACTGTGGGCACGCACCCCCGGAAATTTTATGATGAAAATTTTGGGTGTGGCCCTTTTCTGGGAAAAAGAAAGCGCGGCGAAACGCTTCGATTCAGAGTCGCCACTCGAGTTTTAGCGGTGAAACACCCAAGAAATCGAACTTAAAACGTTTGCTACGTTGTTTGATTTTGAAAAGGCGTAGACCAGTCCGTCGTCACCTTCGATATTTGAGATTCAGGAGCCAGGTTACGAAAGGGGAAGGGTCTTATGGCACCCCTCTCACCCAATCCGGAGATCGGTCTCTACTTAGACATTTTATAAAACATTAGCATTTTTCTCCCATTAATCATTTTCAACCAGTTAGGGCGGGGGAGCAATTAAGGGGGATTTAGACTGTAACAAGATGCAGTTATGACAAAATGTTTATGGATGATTTGATTGGAATGATAATATAGGAAATAGGTTGAGGATAAGCACTTGTGAGTGATTTAAGCAAGCTGAGGTACGCTGGCCCAAAAGGATGTGTGCAGGCAATAAACCAGCATGCACTGGCCAGGCCACTACATGCTAATAAGACCTGTGCACGCCACTTTATAACTGGCGTACTCCAGTTGTCTCAAACTCGCAGTTCCTGTTTTTCAACCCTCTAGGCTCTGAAAAAGGACCAGTGCACACCCAGGACAAACCACACAATTTAATATCAGCATATATATACAGGTACAGACAGATTAAATGGCTTAAAGCCATGAAAATTAACAGAACATCCCATAAACAGTGTGGGAAAACAAATGGAGACCAAGACTTAACTGCCATGCAAGGGCCAGTCATTGGACCAGTCATAACTATCGTATGCCAATCATAAGACCCCGTACGCTAGTTACACTATTTGGTCAGCGCTTGGCTTTGCATCATCCGAGCTCTGGAATATGACCAGAAAGATCCCAGAGGCCTTCCAAAGCAAATGAAAGTGAATATTGAGATACTACAATTACGCAGTTCTAAAATACAGAAAGCAAGAGTTTAGTTATTAGCATGCAATAAGGTGATAAAATAAGAATGAAAGAAGAACACAGCTGATCAGTGATCCCCACCCCAGTATTGTACATTCGACCATAACTGGCATACGGCTTATTGTTACTGGCGTGCGCCACTAGTAGCTATACACGATCCTTGAAACTTGCTAGCTTCAGGGCCAGGACTGGTATTGATCACCAGCCTTGACCCTGCTAACACCCCTCAGGGGTCAGAACAGATTACAGAACAAAAGGTGGTATACCTTTTGGTTTAAGCTTTGATGATGGATTTGAGCTTTGAACTTAAGATTTGGTAAATGGATGGAGAGTTTATGGGAGTGAAGAGAGTATGAGGAGGCTCCTTGGTTCCTTTTTCAGTGGATGAAAGAAGAGGAAGCAAGAAGACCAAGGAAAAAGAGAGAGAAAGAGACTTGGGAGCTTGATGAATGTAACCCCTTGCCAACTTGGTGAACCCTTTGCAAGAGTGAGAGAGAGGGGTATATATAGAGGGGAGAGGGCTGTAACCAGCTGAGTTGGGTTGGTTGGCTTTGAAGGGAAGTCTTCCTTCTCATTAATGAGAGGGAAGAGTGATGGAAGACTTGTGTGAGAGTGGGGGAACATCCTCTGCTCGAAATCACTTCTAAGCCGATCAACCAGTGTACTGGGTGGCACAACAGTCTCGAGTACGTGGTTGAATAGTGAAGTTTTTATTGGCTTTGACCGGCATACGCCCACTTGATACCGGCGTGCGCCAGTAGTAACTGAGTCGATGGTCGATGACTGACACGTGGCAATTTACTAGCACACGCCAGCGCAGTACTGGCGTAAGCAAGTAGGGTTTTGCTGAGACTATTTGGTTCTGGCTTGAAGGGATTGAAATACGGTTTGAATGAGGTTCGGGAAGCTCAAAGCTCAAACATACCAACAATCTCGAGATGTTCTTGACCATATTCATCATTGGGGATCAAAGACCATAAATAAACTAATCTAATCTGGACAGTCCAGAATATGGTGTCTACAGTAACATACTTCATCTTCCCTTCTTCCATTTAAACTCTAGGTAGCTTGCTTTTTTATGTAATTGTTCTTCCTAAAAGCTCAAAACTTCATGAGCCTAAGTTTATGCTTGGAAACTCGAGATTGGCTTGTATATTCACAAGCCAAGTCAAGCTTCTCACGGACACAAAATTTCAAATGCAAGCCAAGCTTGAACAATTAGTCCCAAAAAGTTTTCAAGCTCAAGCCAAGCTTGTAACGACCCGAATTTTCGATCTTTTTTTTTTTTTGTTACAATCCATATTTTTTTGTTAAAAGCAATAATAATAATAATAATAATAGAAATCGTTTTTTTAATACAATTTTTTTTTGCATGCAATATAGACATGCATGCATTTTTTTTTCCCCAACACATAAGCATGCATGGGTACACCACTTCATCTCCCTTATCTCACTCTCCTGCAATGTCTCTCTCTCTCTCTCCCTCCCTCCCTCTTCCAGTTCACTCTCTCTCTCCAGCCATTACTCCCTCCATTTCTTTTTCTCGAAGAAAAAAAAAACAAATTCATCCCCCATTGCCCAAACTGAAAATTTCTTGATCACCAAGCTCAATTCGAATTCAATTCGTTCATATCTGTTTCCTGCCTCCTCTTTAGCCCCAAAAACAGTCACAATTCATCCAATTCAAGTTCCATGAACCCAACTCCATTAAATTCAATCTTATCTTTTCCATCCAAAATTCACCTATAAATACCCTACCCCGTTAACCCACGATCACATCACGATACTCATCACACTCCAACGGTCTGAAAATAAGAGAAAAATCGAAGGAAACCAAGCTCCAAGCTATGGAGTTTTAGAGAGAGAGAGAGAGAGAGAGAGAGAGAGAGAGAGAGAGAGAGAGAGAGAGAAAAGTGGGTTTCGTGCGTAAACCCAACCGAGATCTGATCCAACCATCCCAATCACTTTCTATAACCCCAAGCATCCCCAAAAACATTCAATTCGGCCCCAAAGTTCCCGAATTGCCAAAACCGAAGTCGTTTTCCCCAAAAATCAAGTTTTTGATTTTCAATCCAATTTGATCAAACCAAGGTATTATAATCCATTCCAACTCTTCTCTAAGTATAATTAAGTGTTTTTTAGCTTAACCCTATACCCCAAATGGATTCATGCATCGAAACCGAAGCGAAACGACGAGAAAAACCGAACCTGGTAGACCTTCGAGTTGTTTCAGCCGCAAGAACCAGGCCTCGAACCTTGCAAGCCACAAGGTCAAATCGGCTAGACCTTGTGGCAAGTATTGTTTTGTTTCGAAACCATTTTGCGACCTCCCAAACAATATTTTTGACACCTGGACTATTTTTTCTAAACTTCTCACAGTTCAAAGATCATACCTTGTTAATACCATTTTTTATTTTTTTATTAATTATTTATTCGTTATCTTTCAAGATTTTGCAAACGAAAAATCTTTGCGACCTTCCGAACAACGCTTTTAACACCCAAACTATTTTTCCTAGACTCCTCGCACCTCAAAAATGATATCTTGTTAATCTCATTTTTTTTATTTAATTTACTATTGATTATTTCTTTTACAATGTTTCCAATCAAAATTACCTTATGACCTTATAAACCTTGTTATTAATGCCCGAATAACTTTTTTTAGACACTTTACACTCCTAAGATAAAACCTTGTTAATATCAATATATTTTATTTATTAGATTATTTATTTCCTAATTATTTAACTTTCGGAAATTTTCTGTAATATCTTTACTTTTTAAATATCCTCGCGACCCTCCGGACCCACTTTTTGATACCCGAGCATGTTGCGTAGGACCGCTAGGACTTTTATTAATATCATGTTTATTATTCTAACATTTTGATCGATTTAATGTATTTATTAATCAATCTAATTTCATCAATAGACTAATAAAAGCCTAGACTTACTAATATTTGAATAAAATTATTATTGTCATTTTTTTATAATAATTAGATAAAAGTTTCTTGTATTATTATTTAACTTATTGGTCATACAAGATTAAAGGCAACGGCCCATTTATAAAAAGTTACATGATTGTCCTCCTTATTATTTATTTCAACTATCACTTTAATTGCTTGTTTATTTCTCCAACTCTTAATTTATTGTGGAAGATTGGACCTTAGAGACATGGGATGGTTCACGAGTAAAATTTGACCTAGATGTTACTAGGCAATGGTTATTTGGGAGAAAGAGATGTTAGAAGATGCATGCGCAGGCAGATTGTGTGAAATGATTTGAAACTAGCGAGTAGTCCAGTGATGTGATTTGAAACTGGCGGGTTGCCTGGTGATGATTTCAAACCTGGCAGGTAGTCCAGTGATGTTTTGATAAAACCTGGCAGAGGTCCAGCGATATTTCGCGTGTGACAGTAAAACCTGGCGAGTGATCTAGCGATATTTTGTGATGATAAAATCTGGCAGTTGGTCCAGAGACGTTTTGTGATGATAAAACCTGGTGGATAAGCCAGAGATGTTTTGTGATGATAAAACTTGGCGGTTAGTCCAGTGACGTTTTGCGATGATAAAACCTGGCGAATAGTCCAGAAATGTTTTGTAATGATAAAACCTGGCAGGTGGTCCAGTGATATTTTGCGATGATAAAACCTGGCAGGTGGTCCAATGATATTTTGATGATAAAACCTAGCGGATTGGCCTAGTGATGTTTTGTGATGATAGAATTGACGAGAGTTCAGTGGTGATCTCAGTGTGGTGATTAAGGTAGGCGAATCCTAATTATGGTCCGAGCGTGACTAGCTTTTCTTTTCTTTTTTCAGGCTATTGGACAAAGTAATGAATAAATTTATGTGTGTTTTACTTTTCCGCATTGATGATATATTGTTACCTGCTAGCTGTCATGTAAGAGGGGTGGTTGGGTTGGATTATTTTACTGGGTGATTTATTACTCACATGTACATCTGTATCCTGGTAAATCGGTTGCTTCGGCGATCAATTTGCCAGTGGGTGTAGGATTCAATGGAGGAGCAGTTGGACACAGGAGGAATATCAGGGGCAGAGATCGAGTATACTTGGAATTTGTATCAAGACTAGAGTCGCTCTGGAGTTATTTCAATAAAATTTTATTATTTTAAAGCCTTCGAAGATGTTTGAAAAATTGGGGCATTACAAAGCTTGAACTCTGGTAACAAGGAGTTAAGCTAAGCCTGAACAATGCAGTGTTTGGCTTATTTGACTCAATTAGCACCCTTACACACTTATTCACAAAGTAGGGTTGCAAACGAACTGAGCCGCTCGTGAGCGGCTCACAGCTCGGCTCGTTAGTGGTTCATTCAAGCTCGGCTCGGAAGTTAAACGAACGAGCTCGTGCCATTTTTTTCAGCTCGTTTTGTAAACGAGCCGGGCTCAAGCTAGGATAACTTCGGCTCGAGTTGGCTCGGCAGCCGGGGTTTATATACTTAAGTTTAGGATTTTTATTATTATTTTATAATTTGTTCTTTCCGTTTTCACTTTCTAGTCAACCAAGGGAGGCGAGAGCACACGCACACCAATACACCTCCGCTTCATAGAAAAATGAAAGATATATACCTTCACAATCAAAATATTTTTGATTGTATTAGGCCTTTGCAAGGATATGTATACATTTTTCATTGGTCCATTGAGACTCGTGAACAAGCTCGAGCTCAAGTTAAGCTAAGGCCCGCTCGGCTCGACTCATTAAGTTTTCATTGAGCTCGAGCTCGGATTCGTTAAAAACTTAATAAACAAACCTAAACACTGTAAAACTCGACTCGACTCGTTTGCAACACTTTACACAAGACACAAAACAATCTTCAGCACAAGTAGTTATCCAATCGAGTGTTCGCCCCACCATCCCACGGGATCGACCATCCCTCTCGGGCCAACTGTGAGCTCTAACACATTTGACACAAATCCGGTTCGGCGCCCCTTGACATTTTAGTACCAAGTGAGCAGAAGAACTGCCACTGCCCGCCTAAAAAGTATTATTTCCCATCACAAAAAAAGTACAGTATTATTTCCTGTAGTGAGTCCCAAGTGAGCAAAAGAAAGAGATTTTTACCTCTTAAGTACATAAAAATGAAACTTAATTCCTATTAAGAAGAGATGGAATTAATTAACACTAGGTCCATTTTTATAAAAATACATTTACTATTAATGAAAGTGTCACCCTAGGATTTTAGAGTATACTAGAATTTTATGGTACCTTAGTGAGTTAGTGGGTACCCTAAAATCTTAGGGTATCCTAGGATTTTAGGGTTTTAGGGTACCCTAGGATTTTAGGGTACCTTAAAGTTTTAGGTTTTAGGATACCCTAGGGTTTAGGGTACCCTAGAGTTTAGGTTTAGATGTTTTCATAGAGCCCTAAGGTTTAGATTTAGCCACTTTCATAGGGGTTTTATGGTG
This sequence comes from Rhododendron vialii, assembly GCF_030253575.1. Taxonomy (NCBI): domain Eukaryota; kingdom Viridiplantae; phylum Streptophyta; class Magnoliopsida; order Ericales; family Ericaceae; genus Rhododendron; species Rhododendron vialii. The sequence continues at coordinate 2,937,944 of NC_080565.1, read as the reverse complement.
CACTTTCATATTATAGGGTTTTAGAGATTTAAACACTTTCATAGGGTACCCTATGGGTTTAGGCATTTTTATAGAGTACCCTGGGGTTTAGGCATTTTCATAGGGTGCCCTAGGGGTTATGCAATTTCACTGTTTAGAATTTTAGGCACTTTCATAGGGTTTTAGTGTTTCGTTAATTAGAGGAGACCCGGTGGTAATTACTTTCTATTTTCTGGACTTAGAGGTAAAATGCCCGCAAAAGAACTTTAGAGGGGGATTGAGAGTGTTGAATATAAGAGAAGATATATATTATTGACTTCGAGGTAGACAGACTCCCAATTTTTTTTTTAAAAAAAATCAATTTTACTTCCAAAGTTATCGTTCATTATTCAAATAGACCATTTTCATCAAATTCCGTCAAATTGATAACGAAAATTGCTAACAGGTGTTGCTTTTTGTTAAATCTTGAATTTGTACCCCTCTCTCTTTCTCACGCACCCCCCACCAATCTCTGATTCCGGGGGTGTTTGGAAGCTGCATTTTCAGCTTCTCATTTTTTGGTTTTTACATTTTTGGTATTTGGTTGCTGCTTTTGAAAATGTGTTTTGGAGAACACATTTGCTGCCTACTTTTATCATTTTCCAGTTTTTACATTCCAAGTGTTTGGCAGCTTTTTTTAAAATGAGTTAAGCCAAAATGGCGTTGACAATTTTTGGTTTAGAGAGCCAAAGTGAAAAAGAGGTCCGAAGGTGCTTTTTCCATTTTCTGATTTTCTGATTTTACATGCAATTACGAAAATACCCTAGCCTTAGTTACCTTAATTTCATTCTATACCTTCACCTTACTCTTGTCTCTATCCAAACCCTGCGTGTGTTTTTTTTGTTCGGTGGGCTGGTACTTGTAAATGTAAAAAAAGTTCTTTCCGATTGAAATAATGTATCAACGCAAAAGATCAGTTTGTCTGAACATCGATAGGTATGTTAAAAGTTGAGTTTATACACGGAAAAATGGACAACCGTGATCTGTCAACTGTTTTTAAAGTTAAATTGTTCACGGTCATCCATTTTTTCAAGTAAAAGCTCAACTTTTGACATACTTATCAATGTTCGGACAAGCTGATTTTTTGCTTTGATATATTATTTTGCGGGCCCTACAAGATGCACGGTTCGAATTTTTAAAAATACGCGCGAAGGAGGCCCACACTAGAGCTGTCAGACAGCCCCTTGTCCGGTTGATCCAGACAGAACTTATTCTAATAATAAAGTTTGTGTGGTTTATTTATTTTATTTATTATTTTAATGATTCCTTAATTTAATCGTTCTCTTATTTCTAAGAAACTTATACGACAATATTTAATTTTTTTGTATGAGCAAATAAAAATTAAAGACTGCATAAATTTATTTTCCAAAAACTATATAAGTATAAATTTAAATTAGTAATTAACATTACTTATGATAATTATATATATATAATAATAAAGAACCAATGGCAACGTGGTAAAAAAATCAACCCATAATTCATATTCATCATATATTTCCCAAACACTACTCATATTATAAAATACATTATGGACATATTCATCCAAACACTACAGATTCAAAATACATTCTGACCATAATTTAAAAAGGCAAAAAGGCAAAAAGCTGAAAATGAAAAGACAAAAAGTAGACTTCCAAATACTTTACTAAATTCAAACTATATTCTAATCAAAAAGCAAAAAAGTTAAAAACGAAAAGCCAAAAATTAGGCTTTCAAACACCCCCTAAATAGAAAACGTGAAAATGAGAATGCAAAAGCTTATCTAAGATGATTTTTGGATTTTGGCGTTTTTTTTCCTTTTCTTTCGAGAATGCATTATGGTATGCATTTTGGATTGGGCGCCCATAACACTCAGAAACAAGGAAAAAAACAGAAGAAAAAAAAAGGCATTATGCAGATAGTTGAGTGGCCAAACAGGCCCTTATTTGGGGATTAGGGGAGTAACATATAAAACCACGTGAGGTATGCAAGGAAAAGAATACGTACTACTAATACTCTCACTTCCTATATCAGTATTTGTTACTCCCTCCGTCCCTTATTTATAGTCCGGTATTCTACTTTGGGCTGTCCCTTAATAAGTGTCCATTTTGTAAAGTTAGTGGTTAAAAATTGGTGAATTATCTATTTTGTCCCTAAAAATAGATTCCATTTTAAAAAGTAAGAGAGTAAAAGTGTAATGATGATGGGTAAGTAGGAAAAGTGGAGGAAAAAGTTGATGTGAAATGTATAATGATGATATCTTTTTAATAAGTTGGAATTACGAAGTAGGACACTTAAAAATGGACGAAGGGAGTAGTTCATTTTCGACATTCTTGTCATGTATTGAATGATTTATATCTTTTAATTTGTAATGGATTCCCTGATTTTGGAAATTCTGTATAGTAGAGTGAAGTGAAATCTATCATTTAAGATCTATAGGGCGGTTCCGAGAACATCTAAAACATACCTAAAAAATATCTCAAATTTCAATTTCATAATTTTCGATCAACTTTTGATGATCTGAGTAGCTCAATGTGTACAAAATGTGATTTTAAAGGTACATATTGAGCGGCTCGAATCATCGAAATTTTATCAGGAACTTTGGGGTGTTTTTTTACCTGTCCCCGAAACCGCCCCGTAAAATCTATATTACATATTTTTAAAAATTCTTTTTTAAAGGCAAGTATATTTTTTTAAGGTGTGTGAAATAGTAAAATGAACAAATAAACACGGACGTAGTATATTCTATTTGATAATACATTTTCATCCGCGCTCAAGTGAATGAATAAGGAGTCAAAGACAGCGCCTAGTCTGTTGTCAGCTACAGTAATTGTTAATTCTTAATTAATTAAACTATTTTTAATTAAAGTAATCCTAATTAAGGACCATAAGCCACATGGATCTATCGATACAGCTTCCTTTTGGTTAAGCAATCTTTCTCTAAGAGTCAAGACTCGATAAACAAAGAGAACGAAGTACGGAGTATGTATCAGTCACCTTTACACGGGGGTTCGCACAATTAATTAATACTGTAATGTCCTATGAAGTTAATTGAATATAGCTAAAACAATACTTATTATATTACTCCTTCCTTTCTGATCTAAGTATGTATACTGATTGTAGGGCTGCTACGGGAACCGAACGGGGAACCGACAGGCATGCAGGACCCATTCAGTTTTTAAAAAAATATCATTGTACAACTCAAATCATCTGTACAAACCCCGGAGTGGGCCCAGCCACGGTGGCCATCGGTTCCCCTCGTCGGTTTCCTTAAATTTTCGATGGTGATTGTATTTTGTTTTATCAACTCAAGTATCAGTTTTATTGGCCCTGCCAAAAGAAGGTAGAAGCAATTTTACCAAAAATGATAGGAGCAGAAACTACAAATTCATACAAAGTAAAACCAATACTGAATTTACAGCAACGAATGATGCTAAAAAAAATATTAAATTTGTGTAATACCGTACCAGTTAGAGTACCAATTTTTCTATTAGTACAGTAAGGATTGGTACCGGTGGTATGGTTTCAAATTTATTGTTATTAGTGTTATTTTTCCACATCAAATAATTTTTTTTGTATAATTGGGGCCTTAGGGTTTGGGTTGGCCCTTTTAGGCCTTGCCTTTGTTTTGGGTTGGATTGTAAATCTCGGCTTTAGGCCTTTGGGTTTTGAGTTTTGTTGTTTAAATCTAGGTATCTTGAGGCCCATAGCGTGTCTTGGGCTTAATCCCAGCAGGGATATTTCCATCCAACTTTTTGTTGAATTCTCCTTTCCTAATTTGATGTACTACTTGTCAAGTTTCTTATAAAACTTTTGCTGCCTATAAAAAAATACACATTTTGTCGTGGGAAATATTTCATTTCATTTTGTTAATTGGGTTTGGGTTAAGAAATATGAAAAACTAAGCTTAGGTTCAGTGAACAATATTAAAATTAAAAGAGCAATAAACTATGTATTAAGAAAAAGTCTATCCACACATCTTTTACTTATATTCATCTATTCTTGTAGTCTTGTACTAGAGAGAATTCTACACGGCCCCTCCGTGTAGAATGGGTTGAGCGGCAAAGTGATGAAGAATTGACACGTGGCAATGTGAAAGCAATTGTTTCATCCTTGCTTATGTGAGCTCTTTTCTGGTACTTTGTAAAACAGATACTTAATTATGTGAGTGCTAGAGACAAAAAATAAATTATGACCCTTTAGAATAAAATAATAAAAAAATAAAATTTTTGCCACCGGTTCAAACAGATTGAAAATTATAGTACTTAATTTTTTTACCATATTTTTTAATATATAAACAGTCTAAAAAATTAAAGTGTTCCAATTTCAATCTGTTTGAATCGGTGTGAAGACCTTATTTTTTGGGTCATATTATTCTTTACGGTCATAGTTAATTTTGGTTTCCAAGACTCTCATAATTAAGTATCTGCTCTATATTATCCCAAAAAAAAAGTAAATACTTAATTATGAGAGCCCTATAGACAAAAATTAATTATGATCATTTAGAATTAAATGACCAAAAAAATAAGATCTTCGCATCGATTCAAACGGATTAAAAATTGGAGCACTTAATTTTTTTATAGCCTGTTTATATATTAAAAAATATGATGAAAAAATTAAATGCTCCAATTTTTAAATCGTTTGAACTGATGCGAATATCTTATTTTTTGATTATTTTATCATAAGTGGTCATATTTATTTTTTGTCTCCAGGGATCTCATAATTAAATATCTGTTCTTTCTGTGGGATCCTGTAAGACAGATACTTAATTATGAGAGTCTTGGAGAAAAAAATTAACCATGACCCTAGAGAATACTATGATTAAAAAAATAAGATCTTCACACTGGTTCAAACAGATTGAAAATTGGAACACTTTAATTTTTTAGACTATTTATACATTAAAAAATATCCAATTTTCAATCTATTTGAACCGGTGCGAATATTTTTTTATTTTTATCATTTTATCCTAAAGGATCATAATTTATTTTCATCTCTAACACTCTCATAATCAAGTATCAGTTCTACAATGTACCAAAAGAGAACGCGCATATGCAAGGATGAAACAATTGCTTTCAAATTGGCCACATGTCAATCATTCATCACTTTGCCGCTCAACCTATTCTTCACGGAGGGGCCGTGTAGAATTTTCTCTCCTTGTACTAATATCAAGTCTATGTTTTTTACAATTTTTTCTTCCTTAGAGTTGTGCGCTTGTTCTGGCATTCTCTTCTGCTTTTCTCCCCCATCTCTTTCTTTCCTAAGTACAAGAGTATCTGGTTTGCTAAGAAATACGAGCACTTCTAAGGAGGCGGCGTGCATGACATTCGTCTAAACACGTCTTACTAATTCATCATCATTTTTTGGAATTGGACACTCTTAATTTGGTTATTTGGGACGCTCATGTGAGTCAGGTCCATTATTTAGACATGCATGAAGCACATTGGTAGCTGTTAGAAATAGGTCTGCTCCATCTATGGTTGAGTTATTTAGTAGATTCTCAAAGATACATGGACTGTCTATTGGTGGATTCTTTTTTGTTTTTTTGTTTTTGAGTTCTATGTCGAGGTTGACTAGAAAATGAATGATGAATTTATCTTTTGGTGAACATGTTTTTCTGAAGCTTGACAAAATTTATATATCATTACCTTCTGAACAACAAAATTTCTAATGCCGGTCTAGTTAGTTCGTATTGGCTTTATCGATAAATTACCATGGAATTCTATGCCGCTTTCACTTGTGTCTGTTTTCTGGGGGCTTGGCAGACATCTTTTGCCTGTTGCTACAGCTTCCAAAAGCAAGTTGAGTGGAATCTGTTTTTTTCGCCAATCTTGCTGGTGTTTTTATTGAAACACCAGTGAAGCAAGACACAGAAACAATGCACAAACACAAATGCCCATTGTATTATTTACTGTAATCATCACAACATCATTACATCTTAGCAGTCGTCGTTTAATTATTTGCTCCGCATATATTATATCTTTGTATAGAGCAAATTAAGCCAGTAATACGTTCAATGAGGCATTTTCAGGAATTCTTTGGCTATTCTTCCATTTCCTCCGAGAGGGTAGAACCCACCGGGCAAATGCTCACTGCCAGTGTTATACACGACCCTCAGTATCTCCCCCGGAGTTCTCTCATAAGAGATGGAGTAGAAATTCGCTGATAACACGTTGGTCTCTGTACGATTTTCCGCTCCTAGCTGAGGTGGGACTATGATGCCTTTATCCTTGATGCCGCACATCGCTAACTTATTTCTGAGCTCTGAAATGCGGATGGTAAACTCGGCCACCGTATGGTTATATGGATGCACAAGTTCTTCAGCTCGCTCGTAGAGGTACATTCGTATAACCGCGTCTTGGCCGGATTCAACTCCCAAGAGTCCTGCCAAGAGCTGTGCGAAACAGATAAAAAGGGGAAAAAAGAAAAGAAAAAAGAAAAGTTACTTGGGTGATGAATCTACACAAACAAAGTTCATTGCAGCCCCTTTCCGAGAGATTACCAAATAGAATGGACTATTTGTGCAAAAAAGGACAATGAAAGCTATTCTGTTAGGAATTAATTACCCGCTTAGTCTGGTAGCCGTTGATAAGAGGATTTGCTCCAACGTAACCAACAAGTCCCATGTATGGAATCACGTAGCAACTCAACATGTAATTGAGGCTATCACGATATGGGTCGAATGGAGGATCGAGTTCATACCCGAATGCTTCATCAAACAGTTTTGCAAAGTTTTTCGGGCTTACATCCAATAGAGGCCTTGGAAACAAACCTACTGTTTTTTCAAGGGCCCTGCAAACAATTGGTTTATTCACGCATTAGCCAAATAAAAATTCGTGTAATATTGATTGTAACGGGACAGAAAGATGAACCTGAGATGACCGACTTCTTGATACGCAAATTCCGTGATGATATTCCTCGTAAGAGAATCAAGTTTGGCTTTTTGGGTGCCAATTGGTGGGGGACCGCCCAGAACTAACTGCGGCGCAAAGTGGTCGAGTCCATACCCGAGTGCTGCCCACAAGAAGTATTCAGCTTCCAAAAACTCAAGGTTCACTGCAAATTGCAATGTATCCACGTCTTCTTCATATACCGGGATTGCGTGGGGTGGATATGGTGACTCGCAAATAGGGTTGGATGAAGAGATGGAGATGCAGTTGCTCATGATTGACATCCATATTATTAACCTAATCAAGGAGAAAGTGGAGGCAAAGAGAACCCCCATTATTGCTGTGTTTGTATGTGTGTGTGTGAGAGAGAGCGGGAGGGTATGAGATGAAATACATGAGAGAGTTTAATGGAATTTATAGAGAGGATAAGTCTATGGAAGAGTAGCTTTCGCTTGTAGGATAATTCATACTCCTATTTCAAATGACCAAATTAAATTTTGTAACATTTATTAATCAACGAATAGGATTACTTTATTTCGGAGAAAACACCCACTACTCCTCTTGCGTGTTTAGGAAAACAAGCACAAATCAGATTTAGAGGCATAGGGGTTGTTTGATATCCCATATTCAGCATTTGAAATTGAAATAATTAAGTAATACATGATTAAGTAGATTTGATAACCACATTTTACATTGCTTAAAAGATTAAATACCACTTAAAATATAGTGCAAAAAAGTGATAAAAATTAAGTAGCTTTGAGCTACTTAATTCTGATTGGATTCTTATATTCTTGTATTCAACCACCACCACAGTCATCACTCAACCACCGCCACAACCGCCACTGCTCCACCACCATTACTACTCCACAACTACCACTACCACGCTACCACCACAACCGTTACCACCACAACCACCATCACTCCACCACCACCAACACCGCCACCACTCCACCCCCACCACCATCACTCTACCACTACCACCATCATTACTCCACTACCACCACCATGACGCTACCAACATTACTCCACCACCACCACTACTCCACTACCACTACCACTCCACTCCACCCCTACCACCATCACTTCTTCACCACCACCACCACCACCACCACCACCACTACTACTCCACCAAGCTACCACCACCACCATCACTCCGCCATCACCACAGCTAACTTGCCACCCTTACCACTACTACCATGTCACCACCACCACCACCATGCCACCGTTGCAACACCATCACTCCATCGCCACCATCACTCCACCGGCCTCACCACTACCATTCCATCACCACCACCACCACAATCACCAAAATTAAAGAGAATCAGAATTAAAATTAATTCATTAATTTTTAATTCAGTACTTAATATGTTTATCAAACAGCTTTTCAACTTTAAAAAATCAGCATTCAGCTTTCAGTATTTAATTTTTCAGCTTTCAGCTTTCAGTTTTATCAAACAGCCCCATAGTTTCTGACTTTTACCCCATAAACTAGAGTTAATTTGGACCATGTGATTTAATGTATGAGCATTTACTTGATCACACAAGCCAACCGTGCTACGACCACCGCACGTTGTGTGGGACGCATCCCGGGTCTCACAATAATACAAAAAATATATGTATTGTCACGCCCTGGGTTTTCAACACAATAATAAAGGATTTCCGTATATAAAACCTCACACTATTTAATACGATATCCCAAAATGATACAATGTCCCCCATTTCCATAATTTCATTTCAACATCCAAAGTCCCCAAAAATATTACATCATTGGCTCCGAGGCCCTAAATTAACACAAGTACAAAGTATTTAAAGAAAGTTAAGAGTTTACAATATTTCAAATCAAAAGATTTACAAATAAAGTTACAAATACATCTTCCAAAAGGGATTTACAAAGATGGATAAGTAACTTCTCCACGTTAGCTTTCAAAATGTGTCCACGTCCAAGCATTCAATCGTGCTAGCTACTGCCCTGAGTTAGTACCTGAAAATGATGGAGGGTTTGAGCTATACTAGCTCAGTAGGAAATTCTAATCTAACATTATATGCAAAAGAAATGCAAGGATGATCAAGGGATAGGAACATAAATAAAGGGCAACATAGTAATCAACACTCTTGGCTTATTAACCTCGAAACAACAACTTGACGATCACCGTTCAACTCACACTAGAACCATTCCCACCTTCTATGTGTCCAACACCATCTTATAGTATGTGTCTTAAGCCGAAGCTCCTGCCGGACTTATTATGGGACCCCGATATCCCCTGTCAAACACCCACCTAAAAGGTTGGGTCTTGAGTGATCAATTTGAGCATTAGCTCCTGTCGGGCTAATTATGGGACTCCGATATCCCATGCCAGGCACCCACCCGTCGATGGGCCCTGAATGTTCTCGTTGTGTTGATAAGTGTCCAGGAATCTCGTACTCACACAATGTGTCTTTTCATTCCATTTGTGATTTAAGGGATATTCAATGAAAAATTTTATCGAACAAGGGCAAGAGATGCAAGGAAGATCCATGAACCCAACGGATACAATTAATCATGTTATGGGGTGATTTGGAAGTACTTAGAACGAGTTAGAAACAATCAGGGGTCAAAACGATGAAGTTTGGACCAAAGCAGCAAAAAGTATCCACAAGCAGCTGGTATCGATACAGCAAGCAAATAAGAAATTCTAAAGCTTCTGTTTTCTTATGGTATCGATACGGCAGAAAGCCCGTATCGATACAGTGACATTTCGAGCAGATTTTCAAGGATCGAACGACAACAACAACCACAATAGGTAAGGATTCAAGGTTAGGAAACACTTCTTTTACATATATTGAGAGGTAGAATTCCTACCTAGAAGTCGAAGCTCAAAACCCAAGAAGTTACGAGACCTAGCTTTCGAATACCTTGATCCAACTGGATTACGACTTCCCCGAGCTCAAACCAATGAGATACAAGTCACAATACGCGTAGGGATGAAAGATTTGAGGTAGTTTTGAGTGGGTTTGGAGTGAAATTTGGAGAGAGAGCAAGAGAGAGGGAGAGAGCCGAGAGAGAGGGAAGAGGCGTGAGGGGTGGGGGAGAAAAATGATCTCCTACACTCTCACCCTCATATATATATACTCACATATATGCAAACTACACATTGTATCATTCCACAATCAATTCTAACACTTTGGCCCCAAATCACATAATCACTAACATTCCACATTTTCCATTTTCCTCAATGATAAACATTTAAAGTTAAATAAATTAAATACAGGTCTCTACATGTATAATTTCTAAAATAATTATTTATGCACCCTGTAAAAAATCAGTTCCAACGAATATAAATAAATATATTTTCTAAATTTGTACAAGCAAAACTGCTCGCCCCTACGAATTCAGAAAATATACGTATCGATATCTGTTGGAGCTGATTTTTTTTTGGGCCCCATAAATAATTATTTTAAAATTTATAGATATTTTCTTTATTTTTGTGGAGCTCAAAGTGGGCCCCACACCGCGTGCGGTGGCCCATACTGTGGTCCTAGACTTTCTCTAATGTTTACTAAAAAAATTATTTGGCAATTTTTGGGGACCGCCACGTGATACCCCACCAACACTTTTATTCACCATACATTTTTTTGGAGTTTAGTTCTTAGGCCCCGTTTCTGCTAAATACAAGTTATAGACTACAACCCCTTTTTATTTCTTGTCGTTGTTCTTTTTTTTTTTTTCACGTTTCTTAGTCTTGCGTTAAATTTTTATGTATTATTATTTTGTGTCAATGAGAGGAATCCTAGAAGAGAAAAATTGACTTTTACTCCAATTTTGTAAGAAATATCCAAGAAAATTGGGCATTCCTGACAGGTGGTGATAAGATACATAAAGTAAGAAGAAAATGTGCCATTTTTTTTTTTTGGTAAAAGACGATTCATTAAAATAAATTAAACATTTACAAGTCTAGGGTTTGCAATCCCGGCCCCGCTCAAATTCGCATACAATAATATAGCAATACAACTTGGAATAAAATGGTAGACATGAAAATCTCCCACCGACACCGGGTCGTCATTTGTCAAAGCATCCGCACAGCGATTTGCTTCCCGATAGATATGGTTGATGGCGACCACATCAAGCTCTAGCATCAGAGACCTGCAATCAAGCAATATGTTACGAAGCGGATGATTCACAGCATTAGCATCGTTGAGCAATTGAATGACACCCCTAGCGTGCCATTGCTTCTTTGTATCAGACCCTTTGTTTTTTCCCTCTCCGTCTCTCTTTTCTTCTTTCTTGTGTGTATATAGGTGCACCAGCCACCAAGGAAAAACGTAATTATCTGTTCAAAAATGGAGAAGACGTAATTTTACTTCCATTCACACAGATATATTTATTCAAATTTTGTGGGACTCAGAATAGTCAAATAACTCGGCGATTATTGAGTAATGGTCCGATGTTGGTGGTCTCTGTGTCTTTCGGGCTACGCAGCAGTTTCGGCTGGAAGAAGACTGGTCTTCGGTTGCCGTGGTCTGCTGGTGTTCAATGCTCATCCTGTTCAAGCCGGTGCCACGTGTGGTTTGTCCATGAGACCTGTTAGATTTTAGTTGATTTATTGTTGTTTTGTCTTCAGATTTCAGCGATGCTTATTTGTTTAGGGTTTGAACTGTGTTCTTATGTACCAGCGTTATTGCAGGGCCTGCTTCGGCTGTAAGTGCCTGAGATCGACGTTTAAGTTACTTTGGTTCTTTCCTGTATCTGTTCTGGAATCTGTTTGCCCGATGGGGCTTATGTTGAATGAATGACTTTTTTCTAAAAAAAAAAAAAAAAGGTTCAATATTGAATATTTCATGGCAAATATATCGATGCTGATTGAGGAAACCAACTTCAATAATCAACGAAGGTTACGATAATTTCTAATGGAATCAAATATTAACCGCACAAGTTCTTTAATTCAAAGGGGGTAATTTCGATGGTTTCAGATTCTCAATTTCTAGACGGTAGAGTTATTTTCTAGATTCATGTTTGTAGTCTGTTGTCAGCTACAGTAATTCTTAATTAATTAAACTATTTATAATTAAAGTAATCCTAATTAAGGACCATAAGCCACATGGATCTATCAATACAGCTTCCTTTTGGTTAAGCAATCTTTCTCTAAGAGTCAAGACTCGCTAAACAAAGAGAACGAAGTACGGAGTACGGAGTATCGTGTATGTATCAGTTACCTTTACACGGGGGTTCGCACCATTAATTAATCAGAAAGTCTACACACACAGATTTCGTTATGGGGCCAATCACGGGTCCCACACAAATCATCCAAGCCGTTCATTAAATATAAACATTTTTTCAAGAGTCCTTTAATAAAATAAGCTCAATCCGATACCTATAAATGCTCTATCCAATCATATAACTTTGCATTATCCGAAAATCTGAATGAAAAGTTAGATGGTTGGATCGATAAAGCATCTATAGGTATTGGATTGAGCTTATTTTTTGCGGGAACCCTTGAAAAAATGTTTTACATTTAATGAATGGCTCGGATGATTTGTGTGAGAATCGTGGTGGGCCCACAACAAAATCTGTGCACAATATGTGCACAGATCTGTTGTGTGTGCAGCAGGACTCTTAATTAATACTGTAATGTCCTATGACGTTAATTGACTATAGCTAAAAACAATACTTATTATAGTACTCCTTCGTTTCTGATCTATGTATAGTCATTGTAAAGATGCTGCGGAAACTGAACGGGGAACCGACTGGCATGCAAGACTCATTTAGTTTTTAAAAACATATCATTGTACAGCTCAAATCATCTAGATAGACCCCGGAGTGTGCCCGGCCACCATGGCTATCAGTTCCCCTTGTCAGTTTCCTTAACTTTTTCGATGGTGATTGCATTTTGTTTTATCAACTCAAATATCAATATATTCTATCGGCCCTGCGAAAAGAAGGTGGAAGCAACTTTACTAGTAAAATGATAAGAGCAGAAACTACAAATTCATACAAAGTAAAATCAATACTGAATTAACAGCAACGGAGTACGCTAAAAAATATTAAATTTGTATAATATCGTACCAGTTAGAGTACCAATTTTTCTACTAATATGGTAAGGATCGGTACCGGTGAGATATTAGGAATCGTTTCAAATTTATTGTTATTAGTGTTATTTTTCCACATCAAATAATTTTTTCTGTATAATTGGGGCTTTAGGGTTAGGTTTTACCCTTTTAGGCCTAGCCTTTGTTTTGGGTTGGATTGTAAATCTGGGCTTTAGGCCTTTGGGATTTGAGTTTTATTGTTTAAATCTCGGTATCTTTGAGGTTCATAGAGTGTTTTGGGCTTAATCCCAACAAGTGTTTTCATCCAATTTTTTGTTGGATTCTATTCTCCGAACTTGATGTACTCTTTGTCAAATTTCTTAATAAATCAAAGGCTGAGATTTTATTTTCGTTTGGGAGTCTACTTTTTGGCTTTTCATTTTCAACAGTTTTGGTTTTTGATTTTTTAAAATATGGTCAAAATAAATTTTGAATCTGATAGAGTGTTTGGATGATATGTCCGTAATACATTTTGCAACAGTAATAGTTTTTGGAAGATATGTGATAAAAATAAATTATAAATTGATTTTTTACCAAAACCCTTAATTATTTAATGGAAAAGAAAAGGACCTCCGACGTTACCAATTTCTTTTGTGATTCCTTTTCCCTTCTTCTTTTCCATTGTTTTCTCGCACTATAGTGAGAAAGCAGAAATAGAAATTGCAGATCATGGGCCAAGGCCACATAATTCCCTTCCAAGCTCTATCCCTCCAACTAGAACAAAGAGGATTCAACATAATCTTTCTCAACACCCCACTCAGCTTTCGTCTGCTTCTCTTAGACTCTCTCTCTCTCTCTCTCTCTTCAACAGTGGAAGAACAGATTTGGAATAGAGAAGGAGATAACGTTCAAAGGGTTTTTTAGAATTATCTCAAAACAGAGAGGGTAGGGATGTATTTTGGCGTGTCTCAAAAACAAAAATGGGAAAAAGAGAATGGGAAAAACTCCTATGGACCTCTTTCTCACTTCTCTTCTTCTTTCTTCAAATCTGAAAAACCATTCTCGGAGAATGAGTTCTCTAGTTTTCAACCAAACAGCCAAAATGAAAAAAGGAGAAACAGAAAATGTGAAAATGAGGCTGCCAAATGGGCAATCCATATACTCCGATATTTTATTGACTTCGAGTGGTTTCGTGGGAGAATTTTTCATAAATCCACTATAACACTTTCCAAATCCATCTAGTTCACTTCTAAGTTTCATAACCTACTAAGTCCACTAATAATTTTAATAACAAAAATACTCCAGCTAAGAAACAAGGACCTTATTTGGCTAACATGAAAATATATTTTTTTCATTTTTTTTAATTTTGTTGCAATCAAGCCGCCGCCGCTGCTGCCATCACGCCACATATAACGTTATATGTGTAACAAAAAACGTATTTTTTCATTTTTCTCGATTTTTTTGTTGAACCTGCTACTCTTAACATTTAACGTTATATATGTGACAAATTTCTCTTTTTGTTTTTTCCTATTTTTCTTGTATTGATTTTTTTAATGTTATATGAGTAATAAAAATTTCCTAACATACAAAATTATATGTGTGGCAAAATTTTTCTAACATGCAACATTTCTTTTTGGTTTTTTTTTTCATTTTTAGTCTTTAACGTTATATGCTGGTCCATACAAAATATATAACATTATATGTGAGTTTTTTAATATCTAAATATCGCAAAAAAAAATTTATATTATATTTGAGTTTCTGCAACTCTGAATCTCACAAAAAAAAAATAGAACAGAACATATAATATTATATGTTCACATATGTGAGTTTTTGTAGTTCTAAATCTCATAGAAAAACAGAATATATAACATTATATCTGAGCTTCTATAGCTCTAAGTCTCACAAAATATGATATATAAAATTATTTATTTTCAAAACAACATCATATCTTTCAAACAATATTATATATCTCAAAAAGTAATACTATATGTTCACATATCATGCCACCATTATCTTTCTAACTAAGAATGTTTTAAAAAAATGACATTAAATAACAACAAAAACACACAAAAATATATTTTTTGTGTGACATGAAAAACACACATATAACTTTATATATTTTTTCAAAATACACAACATGCTCCAACCTTATATGTCTAGCCCTAGAAAAAACACACATATAACCTTATATATTTATTCAAAAAACTCCAAATATATCAGAATCAAGTCGAAGAGGCTGCTGTGCGGACCAAATCAATAAGTGATTGATGAAAAACACAAATATAACCTTATGTATTCATTCAAAAAACTTCAGATCTTTAACCCTAGGAAAAACACACATATAACCTTATGTATTTATCCAAAAACCTCCAAATTTGATGATAATTGGACACGGGACAAACAAAAGACCGGATCAACCTTCTTCACAAGCCTCAAGATTTCAAATACCACCACTATGCTCACCATCATTTCAAATACCACCACTAGAACAATACCACTAATCAAAATGGGAAGAAGAAGACAACAAACTACATAAAAGAGTTCATGGATCTACACCTCTACAAGTCAAACACAAACTCATTTTGTTTGAAAAAGAAAGAACACAAAATTGCATCTGAAAGGCCACTGTGCAAAACCAGAGGGGCTCCGGCTCGTCGTTGGGCAATAGACCCTGGTCTCTGGCCCGTCGTTGGGTTGGATCGGAATCGGGGGGTGCGAAACCAGAGGGCCTGGCCGGAACCGGGTGTGGTCGGTTTGGGTGCGACCCAGGAGGGAAAGGACCCGCTTGAATTTCGTCATGGCAACGTCGGCCACGGCTTTGCAGTTGGTGTTTAGTTCCACAGACGAATTTTGGTCAGAGTTTGGAGGAGGGATTTTGAACTCAGCTTTGATCTGTAGGTACCCATCACGAGCTCCATGGCCATGGCGGCAACGGCATCAATCGAGAGAGAGAGAGAGGAGGCTGTACTCCAGATTTGTTTTTGGTCTAGGGTTTCTATCTATATGATAGCTTATATAGGAGGACATTTTTGTTTTGATTTAATTTCTTTTTTAAAAGAAATGGACTTAAGGCCTACTAAACTATATTAGTGGACTAGAGAGGTTACAAACATTAGAAGTGAACTAATTGGGTTACAAGTTCTTTATAGTGGACTCTAAACCAATTTTTTATAGTTTAAATGTATATATACTTTGTATATACAGCTGTCAACAACAAATCAGGTGGTGTGTCACTTTAAAAAAAGTACTTTTTTTTTAAACGAAGGTAATTTCAAACTCAAATATAATAAAAATGAGAAATATTTTTTTAATTTTTTTTGGACCGTTCAAAAGATTTTAATGAGATCTATTAAACAAGATCCATATTGATAGAAAAATTATTTGCGTAAATTATTTTTGAGCTTGAAATTGCCTTCTTTTCCAAAAAATTCATTTTCGGAGAAACCGAAACACCCCGTCATTTTGTCTATCGTTACTGCTACTATCATCATCCTCGTCATCGTTATCGGCACGATTTTTTGAGGGATTTTTAAGATCTATTTACTTAAGGATAATAGGGCATGTAGTCATTACATAGGTCAGGAATTTAATTAGTGAATAACATAAAAATTCCATCAGATCATTCAATGGATGGAAAAGTAAATTTGTGCGAGATTCATTATGATTTCTTTGTTTTTTAGCTTGTTGCCTTCTTATCTCCATTATGTTCTCTAGGTCAATATTGGTATGATTCAGAGGCCAAAGAAAAAAAGAAACTATCTTTCTCTTGGGAGATGCAATATGTGTTGGAACATTTTAGTAAAAATATACATATTAAATTCCTATTCCTCAAGTTTCGTGTTAATTATTTTAACGTCACAAAATTAAGTGGATATTTAATTTCGGTTACAAAATAAAAGCAATTAATATTTATCCTTATGTATAAACACCTTCATTATTTTACCGTTACAAGATTAAGTGGATGTTAAACCAATTTTGGTTACAAAATAAAAGAAATTTACATTTATCATTATGTAAAAAACATTATTGCAATCATGAGGCATTCTCCTATTACACCTATATATAGCTACAAGTGTTAGAGCGAGAAAAGATAGACTCCATAAGAGAGATATAAACATACGAATAAAATTATGAGGGGGTGGTTCTGCTCACATCCATTTTGACACCCGATAGTGTGAGAGATTTGAAAGTCTTTTATGACAACTTCTCACAAAAATCAGAAGAATCTAGGTTTTTCATTTCTTGAATTGATGAATTACAGTTTGTGCTTTGTTGAGTACAATAGAAAGAAGAGAAAACAAGTATATAAAGCCCTAGCACACCGACTTACAAACTTGCCAGCTCATCAAGCTTAACTAATACGGAGTAACAAACAAACTACTAACCAACTAGTTAATCTATAGTTTAACTAATTAACCCCAGTTTGACTAACTAACTCGTCTTGACTGGTTGACATTTTCTATATACTATTATGTTCTATACCTTGGGCAACTCGGTTCGGAACTCGTTCAAACCTCCATATAGTCGTGAACATTAGATAAGTATTGCTTGTGAGCACTTGGGTTTAATCTTGGGTGAGTAATAGTCATAATTAATAACAACATGCGATTCCAAAACTATATATAGGTTTGAATAGTTTTGGTTCATTCCCCACTGGAAAAAGCAGTTATAGCAACAACCAAAAAATAGTCACAAATGTGAAAAATTACTTGTTCAGTGAATTACCTTTGTTCCCCTTAGAACTCATCTTTTCTTCTTCACTTGCTGCAGGTAACCAGTTTTGGACATGTCTTCCTTTACATAATTTGAAGGCACTACCTATCCATTTCCCACTGTAACTGTAGTTGTAGGAGCACAAGATGGCACGGAAATCTGATTCACATCCCTGGTAACATGAGTGGTTGCACTAGAATCAAAGAACCAAGGCATACTGTTGGTATTGGCTGTCTGTGTAGAGGTAGATGGAGTATAAGAGCCAGAAGGTGGTCCAAAGTTCTGAGCAGTAGGATACAAACCAGTAGGGGCATTGGAAGAACTACTATGCTGAAAAGGAGCAAAGTAAGGATTTTGCCGCAAATTTACAGAAGAGAACTGTGGTTGCTGTGGATAACCTTGATGGTAGGGATTAAAAGAATCAGAAGTGAGCATCAAAGCCTGTGGTCTTGGTGGTATAAACCCTGAAGCTTGTGGCATGCCATTCTGACCAAATTGAGATCCAAATGGAGAGCCAAACTGTGAACCAATTTGAGGACCAAAATGCGGTGGTCTATACCCCAAATTTTATTTGTAATAACAGCTGTAAGCTTGATGATTAGTTTTGCCACAAATCTGACAGCAGTCAAATGGAAAGGGGAAATCATTAGGAAAACTGTTTCTAGCAAACTGAGAACCTCTGAAACGATTTCCATTATAGGAATTCCTGTTATTCCTGTTTCCTCCATAATTGTTAGAAGCAAAACCAGACATCTGTGAATTTCCAGGCCCAAACTGAGGAGCTTGATTACCAAATTGAACAGGAAACTGGAACTGAGATGGTTGTGGAACAGAAGCAGATTGTATAACAGGTTGCATAGGTTGAATTTGCATAACAGGTTGCATGGGCATCAAACCAGAAAAGTTAGAAGATGATGATGCAGTAATGGAAGAAACACCATTATGTTGAGCGACAAGTATGGTGGAAGTTTCTTCTTGTTCTGTATCCAAATACAAGTCTTCAGCCATTAACATAGAAACAATACCACAAAATGTAAGGGGTGAGGTCGCAAGACGAGTTCTCACGGCTTGTTTAAAGGATCGATATTCGCTATTAGGTAGCCCCCTTAGGGTATGGAAAACAAGCTCTTCATCATCCATGTGTGATCCAAAGGACTCTAGCCTTTGAATAAGGACTTTGATAGAATCAAGATACTGCTCCATAGATGTAGTCTTTTTCAGGCTATAGATTCGACATCTGAGATCATGAACATGAGTTCGCGATAGACTACTATATTTCTCTTCCAATTTAGACCAGACTTCACAAGTACGATGAGATCCAACGATATGTGGTAAAATAGAAGGGGTTACTGTAGCGATAATACAAGACATTAATATCCGATCTATGATTTCCCATCGCACATAAGCAGGATTAGTGATTCTGTTTCCAGAAGTATCTTGAACTTCAGACGAAGGAACTTGAACAGATCCATCAGCATACACTACAAGAAAAATTGCATTGAGTGACGAATGAAAATCGTCGCAAATTGTATGTTTTTCGTCACAAATAATATAGGTGACGAAAAAAAATTTGTCGACTAAAGGTTGTCGAGGATTCCTACCTGGTGACGAAATCTATTTTTCGTCACCTATAGTGCCTTTTGGTGACGAAAAATTTCGTCACGGAAAAATGACTTGGTGACGAAATTTTCTTCGTCACCTATTGTGTTTTTTTGATGACAAAAAATTTCGTCACAAATTATTCCTTTTGGCTCGTCAAAGGTGACCCATCGGTGACGAAATTTTTCGTCGCGAAAGACATTCTTATATGTGAAAAAAATTTCAATTTCTTGCTCCTGTGGGGTTTCGAACCCGAGTCTCCTAAGTTTTGCACGCAAGTTTTAACCAACTACACCACACAAACTTTTCAACATATGTTTGAAATATTTAATATATAACACATACATTGAACATTAAAATATATTTTGAACGGCATTTTGAACTATTAAACATTAAAATTAGCAATTTTAATAAACATGAAAGTCGTAGCTCTTTATGTTATTGTTCAAACCCAATTTAAATTATCTCAATCGGAGTTCTGAGCAAAGAGTTATTCCTGAAATATATTTGGTGACAAAGCGTAATTCATAAAATTTGTCACCAAAGGATACATTTTTCGTCATTGAAAACGCAAAAAGAAGACGAAAATATTTTTCGTCGCCAAATTGGTTCATTTGGCGACAAAATATTTTTTCCGTCACCGAATAGTTATCTTTGGCGACAAAAAATAATTTCGTCTCCATTTTTACTCTTTTGGTGACTAAAATTTAATTTCGTCGCCAAATAGGAGTCTTTGGTGACAAAAATATCTTTTTCGTCGCTAAATAGTTATAATTGGTGACAAAATAATTTTGTCAAGGAAGTTATCAAAACAATGACGAATTTATTTTTTTGTCGCCAAATATACTCATTTAGTGACGAAATTAAATTTTGTCGCCACTTTTTCGTCACTAAACATACTTTTTCTTGTAGTGATAATCGAACAACGAATTAGCGCGCAAGGCATTCTCAACTTGAATTTTCCAAGCAAATATTAATAGTTCGACGATTCTAATTTGATAGTAATGAATGACTGAAATTTTGCAATTAGAAATGAAAGAGATGGAGGTAAGTACTCAGTAGAAGAACTCGCAGAACTTGTAGAATTTGCAGAACTCGCCATTGTTGATCAAGCCAGTAATTGACGAAGAAGAATTGAAGAAGATGATGTAGACCTAGAAGCGGATTGGAACCAAAGCTTGGACTTGCGTCTTGATAGGCTCTGATACCATGACAACTTCTCACAAAAATCAGAAGAATCTAGGTTTTTCATTTCTTGAATTGATGAATTACAGTTTGTGCTTTCTTGAGTACAATAGAAAGAACAGAAAACAAGTATATAAAGCCCTAGCACACCGACTTACAAACTTGCCAGCTCATCAAGCTTAACTAATACGGAGTAACAAACAAACTACTAACCAACTAGTTAATCTCTAGTTTAACTAATTAACCCCAGTTTGACTAACTAACTCGTCTTGACTGGTTGACATTTTCTATATACTATTATGTTCTATACCTTGGGCAACTCGGTTCGGGACTCGTTCAAACCTCCATATGGTCGTGAACATTAGATAAGGATTGCTTGTGAGCACTTGGGTTTAATCTTGGGTGAGTAATAGTCATAATTAATAACAACATGTGATTCCAAAACTATATATAGGTTTGAATAGTTTTGGTTCATTCCCTACTGGAAAAAGCAGTTATAGCAACAACAAAAAATTAGTCACAAATGTGAAAAATTACTTGTTCAGTGGATTACCTTTGTTCCCCTTAGAACTCATCTTAATTTTCTTCTTCACTTGCTGCAGGTAACCAGTTTTGGACATGTCGTCCTTTACATAATTTGAAGACCAGTTTCAATTCAACTTGTGTTTTAAGGTGCTACATTGAAGAGATTACAACTATATAATTGGATTTTTATTCAACGGAATGCCAATAACTTTTAATGCACCCATTTTGGAGAGATCACAACTATGTAATAGTAATTTTATTGTGGTATCCTAACAAATAAAGCCGCCCTACGAAAGTTAAATTATGATGTAGAACACGTGGAGGCCCAATTCCATGATCAGCTGGACCGAGCCAAGCCTCGAAAGTCCAAACGGTGTTTAATTTCAGATTACCCAAATTGGTTAAAATCGGACGAGCTCGGAATAGGCCCAAACTTGGTGGGCTGACTTATTTTCGCGCTCCGGTCAATACTCATAACCCTAAGTTGATGATCGATGGTGCTTTTCGGCCTAATTCCTTCGTTTAGGCATTCAATTGCGTTATTTTGCTGTTTTAGGAAAGATTTGTTTCGTTAATAACTCTTAGACCGTAATTCCTTTTAAGTTGATTCTTTTTGGGAAAGTCTTGTTTTTCTTTCCCGTTTTCAATTTTAGGAAAAGCCCCAAATTCTGGGACTTTTTATTTTCCAAGTTTATTTTTAGGGTTTCTAGGGTTTCAGCCTATTTAAGGGTTTGTAATCTAGAGTTTATGCAGCTTATTATCAATAATATTCAGACTTTGTCTTTTTCTCTTGAAGATTCAAGAACTGCTCGTGGCTACGAGTACCTATCATTCGGGAAAGTCTTGTTTTTCTTTCCCGTTTTCAATTTTAGGAAAAGCCCCAAATTCTGGGACTTTTTATTTTCCAAGTTTATTTTTAGGGTTTTTAGGGTTTCAGCCTAT
Organism: Rhododendron vialii; assembly: GCF_030253575.1. Classification (NCBI taxonomy): domain Eukaryota; kingdom Viridiplantae; phylum Streptophyta; class Magnoliopsida; order Ericales; family Ericaceae; genus Rhododendron; species Rhododendron vialii. The sequence continues at coordinate 2,916,093 of NC_080565.1, read as the reverse complement.
TTAAGGGTTTGTAACCTAGAGTTTATGCAGCTTATTATCAATAATATTCAGACTTTGTCTTTTTCTCTTGAAGATTCAAGAACTGCTCGTGGCTACGAGTACCTATCATTCGTTTGATTAGTACGCAACTAATCTCTTTGTTAATTCCGCTGCGTCAAATTATCTCCGAATCTGATCATTTGAATCATGTATGTAACGTTGAATATCTTTTTTAATTTTGTATGCATTGCATCCATCCTTCATTTCTTTCTTTTTTGTTTGAGTAAGAAAATTGATAGAAATTAACCATGAAATAAAATATCCAAACTCCCATCATTACAAACCATGAAAAAGGGGTAACAAGGACTCAAAGTAAAAAACCAAGACCAAAGTGAAATCTAATCAGGATCGATGAACCATAGTAGTATACACTAGCTAGCCAGAATGTTGCTAATATTCCATCGGGGTAATCCACACGGCCGGTGGCTTTGTAGATCCAGAGTGTGTGGAGTAGAGAGGTTCAACGATGGAGTCCGCTATGTTGAAGACACCAATGTCATTACCCGAGCGTATATAGAGCTTGTGACTTCCAATATTATCATCTGTATAATAGATTCTGTCTCCTTTGTAGCCCACTAGATTCGATTTTGTTAGCGCAAAGGATTGGTTCAAGCCTACGAATACTGCCCCACCTTCTAGATCTTTTACATCAATCCACTTTGGCTCTAAACCACTGCTCATGTCTAGCTTGAATACTTGAAAGTCGGTGGTTTGATCGATAATGTCGCCGGTATTTCTATCAAAATTGTGGTCATAATCAAACTCATCATCTTCATTAGCATTATTTTGTTGGCCTTCATCAGTATCCTCTTTGTCAGATTCAGCGAAATAGATTAGAATTTCTCTCAAAATTTGAAGTAATTCTCCGCCAAACTCCACCAAGTACCACTTTTGCACATAAGGAAGCAACCGTGGAGGGGATATGCCGAGTTCAGTCACTTTTGGGTGAGGTAAATTCACGTCCAAAATACAAATTCCTCCATAGTAATCCATTATATAAAATACTTCCTTATAGAATATAGCATCTATGTATCTCCATCGCTTCGGCCCCTCAATCGCTGTCCAAACTACATCTCCAACCTTACAATAAGCCATCTCATAAAATCCATAGAAAACCAAAACAAAGCAATTCACCGAGGACGAAGACAATGGAATTGCGGATAGAATTGCTTTCTTTACATACCACTTAGACATACGGGTATTTCTTCGTTTCAGCTTCGGGAGGGTAGTCACGGGAGGGAGGCTGATCCGGACACCCGAGATTGGGTTATAGATATACATGGTCATGTTTTTTTCCACAATAACAAGCCAACCACGGTGTGACCCGCGACAAAGACTCTCTTGAGGGACAGATAGGACTGGCAAATCATGGTCGTCTAACTGGGTTATATCCTTACCCACGGGAAAAGCTAGGAAGCGGCGGGTTCGGGTGGCGGTGGTGGGCCCGCCGGGTATCATTAGACCTGGGACATTAGCAGGGAATTTACTTCTTCTGTATTCAAGTCCTATTGACCTCCATAATCTGCAGACGCCGCAAAAGGGTATGTGATCAGTGATTACTGTAACCACCTTTTGTAGAATCAAACGCCATATGTCTCTAGGGATTTCATTCCAATTAGCCATGGTTTTTCACAGCCGAATAATCTATTGTGGAAACAAGGCCGACAGTAACAACGAGAGAGAGAGAGAGAGAGAGAGTACCAGGAGGATATATTGGGCCTTGAGATGGAGAAGTTTTTCAGTGACGGGTAGGCACCCACCACGTGGCAAGCACGATCTCGCCCATCCAAATGTGTTTTGAACGCCCAAATTTGTTTGGGTAATTCTTAAGTGTAAAATTATCAGAACACCTCCTTAAGCTCAAATCGATCTGGGCCGTCCAAAATACGTTTAGACCGCCGAAATGCGTGCTCGGCACCACGTGGCCGGTGCCCGTGCGGCACTGAAAAATTTCTCCTTGAGATGCCTTTTTTTGCATTGTGTTTCCTTCTGCTATAAACCTAGTTATTTTAGGAGCACTTTCCTCAGATGCTTTGAATTCTTTTCCAAAGACAAATTTAGGAGATAATAAAGCAAGAGGAAAGAAGAGTTAAATATTTTTGACCTTTATTAGTTTGCGCATATTTATATTTTTTCTCTTCTCGACTAGAAGTGTTAAATAAATAAGTAAAAATTAAACCCAAAAAAAGCTGAATAAAGACAAAAAATAATCAAAGAAGTCTGCTGGTTTTAAATTATTTAGAGTTAAATACGTAAATAAAAATTAAACCTAAAAAAAGCTGAATAAAGATAAAAAATAATCAAAGAAGTCAGTCGGTTTTAATTTTTTTTTTGATCAGCAACAAATTTTATTAATCTCTGAATTCGAAAATTACAAAGATTAAAAGGGCAAGGGCTCAAGGAAATTAAAACTACTTCTCCAAGGGAACCCGAGACCCAAACGCTAGTCAAAGACCAACAAAATCCTAAAATACACCCAATCGATCCCCAAAAAAAACCCTAACTGCCACTTATATAACACCCGATCTACCACCACTTGACTGGAAACGAAACGCTTCCGACGCCGCTGCGAGGATTGCCGTGAACCTGCCGTTTGTCGCCGGTCCAAAAATCAATCCGAGAGACGTTGCAGGTCCCAAAAGTCAATCTGAGGTTTTAAATTATTTTTGTCATTAGTTAATTTCTTTTAGGAGTTTTGATCATAATTGGCTATGTTTAGTTTCTAGAAATTTTCTCTTTTGAGACCAACTACAACACTCAACAACTAAGGTTCCGTTGGTTTCGAAGTAAAATATTTTCCACCAAAATATTTTACGTATTTTACGTTGTTTGGTTGGATACACATCATGTAAAACATTTTTTGTGAAAAATGTTTTACTTCATTCGGTGCAAAATGTTTTACCCCCGAAATTCCCGTAAGTCGTTTTTGGAAATCTGTTCAGAGCTTTGGTGCCGGTGCTTCACACTCGCATCTACAGCATTAATTACTCTCTCTCTCTCTCTCTCTCTCTCCCTCTCTCTCTCTTTGGGGAATGAACCAAACTCATTTGGAAAACACAAGCAAGTTACGTGAATAGTCAGCACAGTTTTTAACACACAAAATTTGACACAAATATTTTTTTTTGGAGCCACACGCTAATAATTGGAGATATTTGATTTGTTCAAATTATGTTTTTAATAATCAAAACTTGATCGATTCGTTCAATTTTTATCCTGTCAAAAGTAGGAACGAAAATCTTAAAAACATGTTTTAAACAAGTTAAACGGCACGAGAAACTTCAAAATGCGTCCCACACAAGATTTGTATCAAAAGTTGTATTATTTGTTTTGTCCACGGAACCGGTCCCATATTTTTATGAACGTTCACAAGGAAATTGAGAACGGCTTTTTTGGATTTTAAAGTGATTCAATTTTTTGTCCTGAAAAGTATTTTCCAAATCTCAACCAAACACCGAAAAACAAAAATAACAAAAATAATTTCAGCAAAATCATTTTACAGGGCAAATATTTTTCATTGTAAAACATTTTGCGTCAAAACAAACAGAGCCTAGTACACAAAAGATTTACACGAATTTTACAAAGTTGAATTTTATTTTGAAAAAAGATTTAAAAAAATGCCATTAATATTATTATTTATTTAGGCAAAATATCTAACACATAAACTCACACACCCGGCACACATACTCGCATAAGTCTTGGTGCTCACACAAATCTAAATAAAAACTCCCTAAAGTAAAACCGAAATTGAACCGGCTAGTTTTTTCAAATTAAGAATTATCGTGGTAAAAAACACTATTCGGTCGAAAACCATCCCGATTAAATCGGTTCGTTGTGGTTTGGGTTGAGAACTTGAGACTGCCATTTCTAAATTTTTTCATCTTGGTCATGGACTGCTAAAGCTGTTTGATCCTTTTGTTAATGTTATGTTTCGATCTCAACCATCAACATCGTAGCGATTGGAACCATAAACATGTTAACCACAAAACCCAACCTAACCGGTTCCAGACGGTTTTGGTTATGAACTAGATAAAAAAGAAATCCGGCCGTTTCAGTTAGTACCGATAAATTTCAGTTTCGCCAAAATCCGATGCCATCCCTGATTCCACTTTGGGAAATCAGTAATTCATTTGCCAAATTGTCGAAAACCTGTAGAAAACACCAAAAATTTCCCGCCCACGCCGCATTACCCTCCGGCTACCACGGTAAGCCTGTTTTCCTAGCTCCATTTTGTCATTTCTTCCCCGGGTATTGATTTGATTCGTTACTTTCTGTTATTTTTTCATACTCCCTCGTAATCACTCCTCTTTTGCTATTACTAGGAATTTGTAGTTTCTAAAACGATCTCCTTCAGAACCGCGACTTCAAACAGAGTACTACCGATTCCCCTTTGTTCACAAAGCATTGCAACCTAGTACAATTGTTCTATTGTTTCTTCTGTTAGAAATGATCCAGTTATCAGTGCGGGTGGTTTTACTGAAATTTCGAGCTTCGAGCTCCTTCTGCGCAAAAAAATCTGGCATGTATGATTTGAGGCAAACTAACTTGTACTTGTTGACTTAGAATAGCCTACTAACAGACGAGAAACATGTGAGCGGAACCCAATAAAGTATTCACTCAGTTCAATCTTGGAGATCTTAATCATGTCCTGAATCTAGAAAAGACAGTTGGAGGCCTTGAATCCTTGATTGACAAATTAGAAGTCGGAGATGCCTTGTCGATTTTCCGAATGGGATGGGCTTGACAGAACTAGAGGGGATAAAGGCAATGCAAACCTAGCTTCCCGAGTGCAAATACTAGTACCCCTCCGGCTCGTGTAGCCAAACAAAGGGCTAACCTACCGAAATTCCCAGAACTTGGCCTAGAACACCATGATGATCCTTTGGTCGAATACCAGTCGAAGACCATAAATCTCCTAGAGCAGCAGGGGCATGTACAATCTACAAAGGTTCTACTACCCAAAGGTGACTCGATAATCAGTGGCACCTCGAAAGGTATCTAACGTCCTTTCCTAAATTGACAAAACAAAAAGGAAGCAGCTATAAAAGAACGAGAAGCACCAGAATCAAACTAATAGGAAAACATATGTCCTCTTTGAAAGGAAGATACCATTGATCACAGATTGATATGCTAGCTGACTGATCCAGCTGCATGTCTCTTCCTTGTCCTTGACCAGTAATCTACCAGTGTTGGTACTGAGGTTCCTCAATTGCTACACCAAAGGGCCCAGGTGGAGCTGAGGTAAACATCACAGTAATTGTAGATTTTCCATAAACCTAGCTTTGTATGGATGAAATGATCCGAGAAAGTAACGTTGATATGATCTGAGAAAGTAACGTCGATAAATTAAGAAATACACACATTTTCTCGTGTCCCCCATGCCCTGGACATCGGTGATTCAGTATTAAGATGAAATCAGCAGATGCATACCTACATTAGTGCATTTGAATCATTTGATATCTGTGTAACATAGCTACCATTATCAATCCAACTAATCCCCAAGCCAGACGTAGTTATGAAAATATGATCTGATATGAAGCTGTCATGTCCCAAAAATCCAGGGTGACAAAAGCGTTCACAATCTAAATATCAAAAAATAAAAGTAGTAGCACAAGATCCCTGACGGTAGAGCTTATACAGATGTTGTCATTCCAGCCCAAAAGTAACCCTACTCTTAGTCCATCAGGCTTCTTAGGAAACTGTTCGGTTCCGAAATGGCTCAAGGACTGAGCGGGCGTGCCAAGACTTGTCGCGTCTAACGTAAAGGGCTGAGCGTCCCTGTTCTGACTTCTAGATCTGAGAGGGCGATAGTGCTGCAACCTAAGGGCTGGATTGCAGTGAAGGTCCGTGGTTTTGCCTCTTCGTACGAGAACTTAATAATTTCCTAACCGTGTAGGAAAGAAAGTAACAACATAAAATTACTTTACTATATCGTAATAATAAAGTAAGGGATGAAGAGAGATATGAATAACTTTATTATGTTTCGTAATAATAAAGTTGGGGTACAAGAGAGATAGAAACCCGAATTACTTGGTGAAGTAATTGAGTGAGGGTGAGAAAATAGAGATAGTTGCTTCGCTGGGAAGGCTTTGGTTTTAAGCGTTGAGCTTGATTGGTGTGGGAACCCTTTTTTCTTCTTGTCTTCTAGTATTTATAGGCCAAGGGTCTTCGATTTTCTACATCTAAAGGACTTGTTGTCCTCTTCTCATGGCGCCATGTGTCTTTTGTAACTTCCCCTTCATGAGATCATGGGGTAATGGGTAGTTATTGGAAGTAACAAAAGATCATGGGCAAATAGTGCACTGGTCCAGATCTGAGCCGAGTTTCCCGCCTTCGCCATGAGCTGACATGTGTCCCGAGTAGGCCTCAGATGTTGCCACGTGTCCCAAGTAACTACCCATTAACATATTTAGTGGGATCATAGGTAGTTATTGGAGGTAAATAACAATTACCCATGTGTTTATTTGATCATGTGTTTCTTTAGTGGGTAGCAAAGAACCCCCAGCCATTTGACTCGGTCAAATGGCTTTCGCCAAGCAACAACTTCTTTCTTTCTTTCCACTTTTCATGGGCCACCTGGGTAATGAGCCATTTAATTAAATTAAATGGCCTACTAACATATTTAGCCCATATCAACATTTGGGCCAGCCGAATTTTTTTACAAATTGGCCCAAAACCTCCAAACTCGAGCCCGAACCAAACTAAAATTAATTGGGCCTAGTCAATATGGGTTTGACCCATTAATTTTAACCCAATTCATATCTATTTTTTGGCCCAATTTAATTAAAAGATAATTAAATAGCCTTCTAACGCTTGCCCAGGACTGGGTGCCAAAAACGGGTGTAAACAATGTCCCCCCATGCCTTGATTTTGTTCAAAATCTAGGCTTGTAAATTAGGACAGAGCACAGTTTTTGGCATAATCAAGCGAGTCCTTATCGCTAGATTTGAAAAAATAATCAGGCTTATTTAGCCTAAGAATTTTTCAAAAGTTCGAATGGTTACACTTAAAAAGATAATCAGGCCATAATAAGCCTAACAACTTTTCGAGTTCCAAAGTATATCTCCTTAATTGAGTTTGGATTCCTCCATTTTGAATCTCAACAATTTTCGAGATAAACAACCCCCCTAGGGAATCCTGCTGGCAGCAACAATTATCACCATTTTAGGCCTAAGAGATACGTGTCATCTCCTCAGGCCTTGCATTGGCTGCCATGCAGCTTTCCAAGCCGTCAAGACTCTTTGCGTCAATCAAGAGTCCAACTTTTGAGTTGCTTCTTCAATCTTGATCAATGAGATAGAGAGAGAAAGGGAAAAAACAACGGCATCAATTGTGCCGCCATCCACAAAGCTCCATTTTTGCTTTTCATTCTCTCTCTACATCTTCTCTGCTTCCTCTCCTCTTGCACGAACAAAGTCCAGAAAAAGCCCTAAACCGCCATTCTTTCACTCAAGTCTTCTGATCTGCACCAGAAATGGTGACCGCAAAGCTAATGCTCCTTCTCCAAATCCCAATAGCCTCGCCATCCAAATCCGCAAGATTATTGACGAAGAGCACATAGCGATTACCAATGACGTCCTGGTCATTGCAAACGCTGATCAAGTTGGGTTGGGGCCTGCGTTTCAATTAGGGTTTCCTTCTCAACTTGCACCGATGTACCCATTGGCTGAGGAAGTCCTTCCCTTTGAATCTCCGTCTCTTGACTAGAATCGTTTCAGCTCTGATATTCCCAATCGCCTTTGGCACAGACCTGACGCCAAGTACGTAGAGTGGCTTGATCGAATGCTTGAGGCCAAGGGTGATCTGTGGAAGCAAATAGGGATCCGAGACGCCATTCTGCTCAGTCGATCACTTATTGACATGGACAAAAATCTCTTCCTGGCTGCTTCTCAATTCTGGTCAGTTACCACGAACTCATTCCATTTTAGGGCAGGCCTCATGAGCCCCACTCTTCAGGACCTGTCTTTCCTGACAGGCCTCCGTCCCCATGGGACAGAGGCCAATTACTTTCTGTCACAAAAAACTCCTTACTTCGAGTATAATGAACCATTGTCTTTTGCCCCTTTCATTTACCATTATGCCAAAAAGGGACCTATTGAGGATAGCGAACACATGGCCTTCCTCCTATATTGGTTAAACAAGTTTATCTTCTGTGTTTCTGCGAATAGAGTCACCAATGATTTTATAGACTTGGCCTGTGCCCTAGCTTCTGGGCAGCAGCTGGCACTAGGCCCTTTGGTCTTAGCCCATCTTTACCGTGGTATGAAGGAACTGATAAGCAACAAATTTATCTTCGCCCCTGGACCCCTGTGGGTCATGACCCTATGGTTATGGTCCTATTTTCCTAAACTTGCCCACCCATGACCAAAAAGTCAGAACACATCTGCTATGGCCTTCATTACACTGATGCTCGTGGCCCTAGATACGCCTTCGGGACCTACTTCAAATTCTTCTACCATGAACTCACTGGGATGGGGAAGAACTGGCTGCCCTTTGTTAGGGACATGGTGCCCTGGTGGCTGAAACGAGAAGCCTCAAATCCGGGTGATGACTTTGATGACCATTTCGAGATCTGGAGTAGCTTTCTGATTTCCAGGGACCTCATGTATGGCATGGCCTATACTCCTACCAATTACAAGTGTGGATTTGAGTACTATAATGCAGCCCAATTTGCCAGGCAGTTCGGCCTTTGTCAACTCACTCCATTACCTCCATACCAATCCTTGAATGAGGACTTCACTGACAGGCCAGTGGTTCAACCAAATGACTTAGAAAGGGGTTAGGAACATTCTCCCTGAGCTTAGGAAGGCCTTTTCCCTTCATACCTATACTGAACGCACTGACAAAGGAGCTAAATTTGATAGCTGGTGGGAAGGTTACACAAGAATGCATTTCGTCAAACCCTACCTGGAGGTCTTGGCCACACTTCTGCCGCAATCTGCTGGAGTTCCTGAGCCTGGCATTACCATGCCCTTGCAACAGATCAGTCCTTCTCCATCCTTGAACATGAAAAGAAAAGATAAGACCCACACCTTTGCTGTTGCATGGGCAGCTAGACTGCATATCTTTCTTTTTTATGATCAAGTGACTGCTTATCATGATTGAATAATACACTAAATACTTGCACCAAGACTGCTACCCTTGTGCGTCCCGAGACACTATTTAAAACTTTTGATGAGAGCCAAACTTCTTTTGTTGAGTGATCCCGAAGACTTCAACATTGCACTAGAAAGCTTCAACTACATGTTCACATACTTGGTTGTCTGGATGGACATGCCTCCTTCTGAATGCCCAAGTAAAAATCCAAGGCACAGTTAAACAATAGGCTACATGACAATCTCACAACCATAAGCCCCAAACCTCCCCACCAAACACTTTTCAGCTACTCATAAGTGTTGGCTTGGACCCCCTTTGTTTATTGACAACCCCCTCTTTGCTCCTTAACTCAAAACACCAAATTCCTACAGCAATCAAGCTTAAATCTAAAGACACTGATTCGGAGAAAGCCTAGCAAAGATTTAACAGACACCACTTCCACTAGCACAAGAAAAACTTAAATATCAATCACATGAAACAATGAAGACAACCAGAATTAGAACATAAACTGGGAAAATATAATTGGCTTATAGCCCTCGGTGATTGGATACTCATAAAAGACTGGTCTCGTGACAGTTTTCGTGATGCCTCCAACCATGCAGCCCACCTTATATAACCTTTAGGGAAAATTTCAGTTTGACCCCTTATGGTTTGGGCCGGGTGCAGACACACCCCTCCTGCTTTGAATATCACCACATAACACCCTGTGGTTTGTGGACTAATGTGCACAGTTAGAGTTTCTGTCCAATTTAACGGGAGGTGTGCTTCACTCGCCAATGTGCTTCACTCGCCGGTGAAAGGGTGGGGATGGCAGTGACAAGCAGGGTAAAGAGGGCATTGGCGCTGAAGATGTTACGACGGTCGCAGTGGCGGACGAGCTCGTTGGTGTTGGGCAGCCATGGTGGAATTGACTGAGGCTGCCGATTCGGATTTAGGGGCTACCGGAATTTATTTTGTGTGGTGGGGTGCAACGGTTATGGCCGGGTGGTGGCGGGTATGTGTATGGTGGTGGTGGTGGTGGTGTGAAATTTAGGGTTTTGATAGGAGTTTTGGGGAAGAAGACCTGGTGTTAAATTTCACAAGGGCATTAGAGTCATTTCGCAAGTTCTATTAACAGAGTTGGATGTGCACATTAGTCCACAAACCACAGGGTGTTATGTGGTGATATTCAAAGCAGGAGGGGTGTGTCTGCACCCGGCCCAAACCATAAGGGGTCAAACTGAAATTTGCCCTAACCTTTATTGATGACAATGGTAGGACTATTTTTTCGGATTGAGGCCTTGTGTCACAATTTTTATTTGTGGTGGTTCTGTTTGTTGGGGTTAGTGTATTGTTGTGTCACGGGCAAACCTTCTTTTTTCTCTAACTTTTTCTTTCTATGTTTGATTGTTTGGTGTACGGGTGAGAATTCAATGGCCAAAACTCACCATACTAACCTCTATCTCAAACAATCACGAAACAGATGACCAAGCCAATGTTTTAGATTTAATTTGAAGGATAGTCACTTTGTGCATTTAATTTCCATTTTTTTAAAAGCAAAAGGGTGTTTAATGAGTAACCGCACTTAATTAATGGATTATGCACACAAACATACATGATATCTATTATACACGTGGAAATGATTCATACAGAAACGTTAAGCAACATTCAACATAAAGTACAAACTAGACTCCCTGCCTCAATTCGATCCAACAAGAACGGATGTTTTAAGTCTCCTTTCTTGCGGAACCAAATGAGGCCATAATTTCATTTGAGGGCTTCACGCTTCATGAAAAGAAGATAATTTCTGGCATCACTTTCAGCCTTAGCAGTAGTATTCCCTTATTCAGGGAGTGGGATATCAGCCAAATCCTCCCTGTAAGGAACAAGGTCGGAGTCTTCCATAGGGGCCAGAACTGCCGGGTCATTTTTTGTTGTGTCGATGAATGTTACAACCCTGTCTTTGCGAACCATTAAGTATATCACTGAGGCTATGTAGACGACTATTAGTGGAAACACTAGGATTGCGATAAAAACAGTTGCAGCTTTAGGTATATTGTTGTGGATCATCCACCCAACGAATGCTGTGCTGAGGTAGTAAACGTTTATGCCGATGATTCCTAGACCCAAGATCCACGAGATCACGATAATCTGCAATCACAGTCTTCAAATGTTTAATTTCGGTAATTTGCATGCATGATTCTCGCTTTAAGTGAAGTTTTGCTAGATTTTGACCACATCACTTTTAAAAAGAAAAAATATTGGCAAAATTTGAAATACAGAGGACAACAAATAGAAGCTAAAAATCTTGGTTTATTTCTGTCTTGTTTAAAATTTGTGTTGTGGGTTTTAAAATTTCGACTTGTTTTGCGGATTATTATTCAAATTGTAACTATAATAGTCGACCCTTTGAACTTGTCTCATGGAAACAAATTAAAAAATTGATCTTTTTTTGACAAAACCATGAAACAAGTCAACTAAAAAAAGGAAGGTATAATTTTGTGGATACCTCTCCCAAGTTTTTGAAGAAAAACATTGATGTGTTCTTTGCTTTGAGTCAATAGTACTCTAACCTCCCTTCTATTAACTTTCATTAGTCAGGTTAACGGATTATGCTGATTTCACAAATTTTTTTGAATGAGGAACCAATATAGTTTTTTAATGAATTGCTTCACACGTTGTAGGAATAAATCTTAAGAATAAGAAAAGAGACTTGGTACTACCATTTTGAGGATTTGAGGAATCCTATCAGCCATTGAACATAATGCATGCTACTTGCTGTTTTTCGATTGAACTCAGAGTCAATTTGGACCATATAATACAATGTACGTAGATATTCCTTGTTTTTTTTTTTTTTGAAGATGCCAAAAAGTTCTTTTATGTTAATTGTTAAGTTTTTGAATAAACAACGGTGAAATGTTATTAGTTCATTCACTTTATTTAACTCTTCTTCTTCTTCTTCTTTTGTTATTGCTTCCAAAAATAAAGGATTCCAAAATTTATATAGAATTAGATGTGATTTGTTTCGAATATCCAAAAAGGATTCCAAAATAAAGGATTCCAAAATATTGTAGCTAAATTTGTTTCGAATATCCAAAAAGGCCCAGTTTTTTGAACATCCAAAAGGTTTGCTCAAATTGCCATTGCCATGGCCTCGACATTTCTGCCGAAGGTTGTTGAGGGCCATCTCATTCCTTGTCCTTAGACCTAGGCCAGATTATTTTCTTCTTACAGCAATTTCTCAAAGCCTTGTTAGGTTTTTTAACCAAAAAAATCACAAGCAGAAACATAAGCAAAGTCTAAGACCAGAACATTACAAAATAACCCTAGTTTTGGCAGAGTAACAAGAAAATTAGTTGCTTACATATATTGAGCTCTTGTATGGTCCCATCTTGCTGGCACTGCTACTGAATTTAAGGAGTGGGATAAGAGAAAATGGAAGTTCAAATGATAGTATCATCTGCCAAAACAAAATCCAATCGAAAAGAAAAATGGCAATTCGTTGTTAGTAATTGAATCAACACAATTGAAACTGGAAAAGAACTGCACTATGGAGCAACAAGCTACCGCTGAAATTACGATTAGATTGCCAGCTGCCGCTGGTCCGCCGAAAAGCGAGACGATTAGACTTGGTGCAATGGAAATGGACCTTGTCATTAGGTTCCTCTGCCATCTCTTCATTTTCAGATCCAAGAAACCCTAAAGATTTCACAGCAAGAATACCCATTAAATTCCTAACTAGGAAGTTAGATGCTCATAATTAGCTGCTACACAAACCATGAACTATTATTAGATATCATTCACTACCTGCATGATAAATTGTCCAGCGTACGTGCACGTAATTGTGGAGCTCTGTCCTGAAGCTAGTAATGCGATGGCATAAATGGTTGAACTTGATTTCCTCAGGACGTTCTGAAAGTTGAGATATGAAAAAGTTGATTCAATTTTTTGTTTTTAATTTGTCAGTATATACGAGCTAGAAAAGCGTGAAGTGGGGGGAATGAAGCAATTATCAATATAGAGATTAGTAGTATTTAGTGTCTTTGAATCAGTAATAATTTGTCTATTTCATCTTTATTTGTTTTATGTAGGAGCTAAGTAGAAGTTCATGCCTCTAAAATTTGTCAAATTAATGTGTAATAACACGTATGAAGTAAGTTAAACTATGGAAATCAGAAATTAGAAGGTTAAGTTTCTACTGCAGTAAAAGCCATATAATTAACTTGAGAGAAATCTTGACTATTAGATTAAGTAGAGTGGGATAGATTAGTATATGGCCATATTTTTTATAGTTGTGGAAATAAGCACAATGACATTGAAGTACGATTTGCTTTTAAAGTTTTATTTAGATAGGACCTCAACAAAATATACTCCCTAATTGAAGTTTAAAAACAGAACAGATATAAAAAAACCAATTGGGTGGGCCAACTTTAATCATGTTCGATCTAAAGAAATTACACATTACATTGGCACCACTAAGGACAATGACAGATGTTTGAAGTAAACACTACCTTAAGTTCAACACATTTTTTATTAGCACTTTTTAACAAGTTAGATATGAAGATTGAAGGGTAGTTTAGACCTTTAGAAGGAAAGAGGCAGAGTTGAGATTGATGTCATTGCATTGTTCCGAGACGTCTTCAGCAGAACAAATAGTTGCTGTTACTGAGATCACTGCAACATTAATGAAAAACGCCACCAGCAATGCAAAACCACTCTCTATCAAGAAGTAACGACAAGCATCCTGCAAAATTAAAGAATTTCATGTTAACAATTTCTCGTAATTAAGCTTGCAGCTCAATTTTAATCAACACTTTTGAACAATATAATAGGGAAAAAGGTTTGGCCTTTGATTTTCCAACGCTGGGGGAAGAATGGGTGTGCCCCTCTTCTATCTATGAGTTATTATGTTGGCGGATGGCAAATAAATATTACAGTGTGGAGAAAAACTGTTGGGAGGTGTGTTTCTTTGCATGCATATGGACAATATGGTTGGCTAGGAATCAGCTAGTGTTCAGAGAAACTTCTTTTGACTATGCAGACTTGGTGGATGCTATAAAATTAAGATTGCCTTTTGGGTAAAGGCAAACTATGATCTGAGGGAGTACTCTATAGATAATTTCAAGAGAAGCATACGTGCTATTAGGAAACTAAACTGGAAGAAGCTGTCTGTCTGAGTTTGGGTACGAGGTCACTAAGCATGGGATGGTGGTGATCTTTACTATTTTGGAATTTGGTCCTTGAGTGGGCCTTGGGAGTTCTTGTTTACTTTGTTTGAGTCAGGTTCGGTTGGGTTGTCTTATTTTGATGTCTGTGTTTTGGGGGTGGGGTTTGGGTTTGGTCTTTCTTCTCTTGGTCTGGGATGTGTCTTAGGTTAAGGGGTTGGATTTGACCTGTCTCTTTCCTTGGGGTCATTGTGGTACCTTGGCTTTGGTCTGGTGGTTTGGGGTTGTGGTGTTTTTTTTTTTTTTTGTTTCCTGCATTTGTGCCCAAGGATATTTTGAAGTTTTGAGTTTGTTGGATCTTTGTTCTTTTGGCCTGCTTAGTTTCTATCAGGTTCTGTGGGCTGGCTGGGTTATGTGTGGTCATGGAATTGTGGACTGTGGTGTATCTCAGGACTCCTGGGCCCGTGTGGTAGGGGGGTTTTCTGGATTGTGTCCGGTAGGAGTCTTGGTGGGGGCAATAAATTGGCAGTCAGCGAATTCTCTAGCTCAAAACAAAATTCTCCAAAAAATTGCTAACTCTCAGCAAAATTTGAAGAATGTTGTCCATAAGAAGTTATCATCTTTGAAATAGTCTGGGCTAAAGGGGTCTGTGTTTCTGTCGGTCTCAGTCCTATTGCAGCTTATACCATTGCTGCTGCTGGTGACAGCCTACCTATGATCTTCAATATTATGGTGGACTAATCATTGATGGCCTAACCCAACTATCTCTTGTTGCTGCTGTGACTATGCTCTGAAGCCATTCTATGGAGTTGGCCACGGGTGGATCCAAGACTTGCCAAAATGCAGTTGCTGATAGATCTAGACTTCTGAGTTTTCCTCTGATGGCCTAGTTCAGGAAGAAGTCATGGCCTTTGTCTTCTGGTTTTGCTGTTAATTGCTCTGCTACCATTGCATCTCTATGGTGGCCTGTCGCAGCTATCTCAAAGCTGTCTTCAAAGTGGCAGTTTTTGGAGCCAAGAGGTGCGGATTTAGGCCTACGGTTCTGGTACAATCATAGATGAAATGGTGCTGATAATGATGGCTCAGAATTGATTGTGGCAGCTGATGATGGAGCTTTCATAGTGCTTGATGCTGCTTAGGCATCAATTTCCTGCAGCATGGAGTGACAGATGGTTTGGTCTCTCATAGCTATGGACAAGTTATAAGAAGAGTTGGTAGCATTTTATTTTTCAGAGATATGGACAAGTTACTTAATCTAATTTCTTTGTTTAATTTCAATGCCAATGGTTGGAAATTGAACCAAACTATTCAGTTTGGATTAATTTGGACTAGATTCGTGGTTTAACGGTTTTTTTCTCATCCCTATTCAATTCCAATGCCAATGCAATTCATCAATATTTAGCTCCTAGGATGTAAAGCAATTAAGTTTGGGCTGGATATAAATCGATAGCAAATTCTATGTTTATCTTTTAAAATAGGGTGGAAAATGTCTAGGCATACAAAGAAAGAAACATTCACAGCCATTCGACACAGGCATCTACTAGTAAAAATACAAATTACATAAGTCGGGTAGGGCGAGTAGTAATTTATTTAAGTTGGAAGTATGTTATGTTCTGACGTGCTTTTAAACATGGGCATCTGCTAGTAAAAATATAATATATGATAGGATAAGGAAGTGAAGGCTATTGTTGGCTTACCTTTATGCCACGGACTGAATTGGGTATCTTCCTGGAGAGTACAAGGGCTGAATGGAGAAAGAGGTTATGCCTGTTGAGAAAATAACAAGAATATTTACCAACACTTATTGCAAAACAAAAAAAAGGGGGGGATGGAATTCAGAAATACCTTAAAGAAATGGACGGTTGAACAACTACTTGTTATATTTGTATATAGTTCAAATTCTTTCCGTCGGTGGTAGAAATTAACCGTGGTCCCACAATGGCAATAGCGGAAAACCCACGGTTTCTACTGCCGGCAGAAAGAATTTAAACTCATTACTACTATATACTAATTGAAAATGGATATTTTCTTGTCCAAGTTTTGGATTGAATAAGACAGTCCACATCTAAATTGTTCATTTGCTGCAATTAATGGTTTGGATTCATTCAAAAACTCATATCGGTAAGAGTTTATGTGCCATTCCGAACAATTGATTATACTAACGTACGGATCCGATCTGGATTGTCTCATTCAGTCAAAGTCTTGGACTGCAGAAGATCCGGACTCGTACTAATTATTAGATCAAGAAAATTAGGGTGACTGCAGGAAGGATATTTAGAAAATCTTACGGCATAATTAAGGAACCAAGTAAGGCAATGGCGTCTCCGGTGGCAGTTTGGCCATTGAGCTTAGGAATAAACAGTCCCTTAACCAAACCATCAGTTGGAGGCTTCACATAACTCATTTCCCCAAAGAAACATGCTGCCATTGTGAACACCATAAATGCTACCAAAAATTCCAGCTTCCTCACCTGTTCCATCCAGTTAAAAATGACAATATTTGAAAAGAAAGGGAGAAAAAAAATAACGAATAAGAAACCATTTATAATAAAGTAAATCGACAATTAGCGGTGAATAAAAAAAATTACAGGATGTATATAACATAAAGAAATATGCGTTGTTAAGTGTATGATTGATCATATAGTTCATAACATAATGTTATTTTTCTTCGTACTGCATCTATATTATAGAACAGAGCGATTTTTGTTAAAAATGTATAGACATATAAACGATAGCAACATTTACAATTCTTAGATTACTTTCTGTTAACTTTGCAACCATTGGATTATGTTATATTCCAATTTGCCTTTAGGCACGGATATTTATTTATATGTTACGTCTGTCCATATAATTGTTATGTTTTTACTCGATTGGTACACATATATGACTTATAAAGAATATAGAAATGGTACAAGGGTATATGAATATATACCCCATATCTCTGAAGGCCAATAAGAAGGAGAGTGCTTAAACCAGTGAGAAGGACTCCTGCCCAGACTGGTATGTGAAACAATATGTTCAAGGCAAATGCTGTTCCAATAACTGCCAAAAATATATAAACAAGACAAAAAAAAAAAAAAACAATTACCACATGTAGACTATTTAATAAGTTTGCATAAATTAGGAGATATATATTCATGAATTATATAGATACTAGAATGAACCCGTGCTATGCATGACGTACCATTGGAAAGAAAATGAAATAAAAAAAATTTCAAGAACTTATGTAGTTTTTACCGCAACACACACACATGTAAATAGACGTAAGATTCTTTTATCATTATCGTTAAATTAAATAAACATTGATAGGTGAATAGATCTGATTGCTCCAAAACTAATAGGATTTTGTTAAATTCTAAGTTATCTTATAGTTTGGACCAATTGAATTTTAAAATATGTAAAACACAAATGTATGCTTATATTTAGAAAATTTAAGTTATGTCACTAGTCACACTCTGGAGACTTCATACAAAAACACTCCCGCAATGCTATATAGTATTTGCCATACTGTATAGTATAGTTGTATGGTTATATACATTTATATTAATTAAGTAGATGTTAATTTTTTGGTAGGTCCATTATAGAAAAACAAATTGACAAAAATTGAAATAATGTTATATTTCAAGTTCTTTTCATTATTTCAAATAAAAGCGCTAATCATCGCACCTCAAAAAATTGAAGATGTCACTATCAGGCAAAGGGTGGAGCCATTGTGGTACAACTGGGGCAACATGACCCCACATACCATGATTTATTTTTAGGATATTTTATATTTTTAACCAGTTATTGCTATTTTGACACTACGAAAAATTCTAATATTGTCCCAACTTGGTTCAAAGATCATATCCAGTACAAACTATCATACATCAGTGTCTACTCCTTGAGAGTTGATAGCATAACTATGATGTATCGGTTTTCAACACATGAAAAGTCCTCCTAATCAATTATAAAGCAAAATCATATAAATTACTCTCTCCGTCCCTTTTTAAATGTCCTGCTTCGTAACTCCAACATATTAAGAAAACATCATCATTACACTTTTCACATCAACTTTTACCTCCACTTTTCTTATTTACCCTCTATGGAGACATCATTATTACACTTTTACTCACTAACTTTTCAAAATGGAATCTATTTTTAGGAGCAAAATGGAAAATGTACCAACTTTTACCCACTAACTTTACAAAATGGACATTTATTAAGGAACAACTCAAAATGAAATACTGAACTTTAAAAAGGGGACAGAGGGAGTAGTACATATTCACTCTTTTGATCAACCTCCTAATTTAATCAGTTCTTTTGATTACCACTTCAGAAAAATAAGTTGGATATTATTGTAGTTTTTGACTTTACTAACTAAAAATCTTGGCTCCACAATATTTTAATGCGCCCCTGTAAGCAATACAAACAAAACAAAGCGAATCTTAGTCTTAAGGATTTAATAGTCACGATTTTGAATTATGATGATTTTACAAGATCTCCTCATCCTTATGGGGCGGCGACTCTTCTATGTAAAACTCCTATTTAGAAATTATTTTTTCTCAACTGGCGCTAGCTTAGTTTGTACTTAATATGACGATATAAGTGATCTCTTCTATCCGTTGAAAAAAAAAATGTTATTTTTTCTGTTTAGCTCCATACCTTCTGGAACATCTGCTGCTATAACAGCTACTTCTGCCAATAGCCAGATGCAATACTTCACAAATGCTGGGTACTCGACCTTGCATAATTCCGAGAGGTGTTTTCCTTGGGACCAAAACAAACAAAAGAAATTAAAATTTGAAAAAAAAATACGTGAAATAGGAAAATCGCTGAATTAATCATGTTAAAAAAAATAATATCAAGCTGTACTGTTCGAACAAATTAAGCTAGCTTTAGAACGATTTCTTCGACTAGAGTGATGTGGTAGGAGTATTCCCTTCTTTCAAAGTCAAAATGATCTAAGCCGTGCATCTCTTGAAATTTAGAAAATGTTGATGCAGTGACATTATTTAGAGTGGCAATATATATTTTCACAAATCTTATTAGCTACAGAGATCTTCCATAATCTATATGCTGCAATCAAGAGATTACTCTGTCATGGAAACAAGAGATTTTTTATTACCAACAGAAAAAGATTTTATTAACCTTTCAAACATAGGAAGCGTTACAAAGAAAATCACAAGAATCAAGAGATTATGAGCCCTATGATCCCTCCACAATCACTGATCTTCAGTCAATATGCCTTAATCATAGAGATTTGTAGATTCTATGTAATGTAGTATATAGCTGTATAGAGGACACAAACAATAGTATAATTCTCTCTTCTTTTTCCTTTATCAGAGTAGACAATAGATTCTGTATTTGAACCTACCGCCTACCTAATGTTAAAATATTTACACGTGTTTATCTCGCTTATGGAGAAGAGCTCAGCTACACGTGAGGGGGCGTGTTGATGGTATACATAATAAAGTTGCCCCCCCCCCCCGCTCTAACAGCTTAATCTTTTAAATAAGTTAGCGATTAACATTCTAATATGGTATAATGTAAAACTGTGATTGCAGCATATTGATCATGGAAGAATCTCTGTAGCTAATAAATCTTACGAGCAGAAGCTCTTATTTCAATATTTGCTATTCCTTAGATAATTGTTTATACTACAAGAACTCACATTTGTACGTACAATATAATGTACTCGTTTTGTTCCTTAATTGTAGCTTGCAGTAGTTCATGAGTTTAAATCTTACCGGTGCTTACGCCAAGATTTGCGGCCAGTGATTGAATTATGAGGGCAAAGATTAACCCGATAAGAATCACCCAGAGTAGCTGAAATGGTGATTAATTGATAAGTTCTATTGTACATAACAAACTTTAAGATTGTTTTTGTTATACTTTCATGTTTATAGTTTACCTCAAATCCATCGTTAGCTCCGGCTTGCAAGTCAGTTTCCACTGTGGCATCATACCAGAAAAATGAAAGTTAATGCACGAACAGCCCGACTATGGGTATACCATTTGTGTTGGAAAGCGGAAGCGGTACAATTCATGCACTAAACAAACTCAACTTTTATTGATTTCTAACACAAATATATTTACAAAATTACACTTCTCACACTCACATCCACTGGTGGTGGGGGAGTCCCCAAAGGGGCTAGCTCCCTCTTCCTACGTCTCTCCCTTTCTTTTCTCTCTTTCACTTCCAACATACTTCTCTATAAAAACACAATTATATATAGGATTAAGATAGGGAAAGAGTCAGAGATTTGGATCACACTAAATCTCAAACTGATCATATCACAAATACAATCACGTAACTAGCTACATAGTCAACATATGAGGTTTATCCACAAAGCCTCCAAACCAACAGTAGAAACTGTTGTGCCGAACACGAAATTGAGAATATAATAAATCAACAAGCGATAAACAAGAACATAAGGATATACGTGGTTCCGTTCAAGAACAAAGCAAGAACGTACTCCACGGGAAAAAGAGCAAGAGGATTCACTATAAACGGGGAGAGAAACAAAGAGCCGGCTATACCCGTAACTCTACTTGAAGCACCAAACAGATATTTAGGGACAAATCTCTGGTGGAACTCAAAAGGGAGACACAAACCCTTGGTGGAACCCTAAGAGCATAAACAAAACCCTAATATCTAAGCCCTTGAACAAAAGACCATAACCCTAGGAACCCCCAAGGTCCTTACTTATTGGAAAACACTAAATAAACCTAAACCGAATAGGAATAGGAATCCTAGTCAATTTAGAAATTCTAGTCAATTTCCAACAAATCTCCACCTTGACTTGAATTCCATCGAATTCAACACTATAGGCAATCCTCTCTTTTAATCGCTCATCTCCCCCAAAAGCCCCCCCACGGGGCCATCACCAACGGCACAAACGAGCAAGGCTCAAGCACACCTGCTTGACCTTGTAAACGCGACTCAGGAAACCCAGCCGCACATGCCTCCAAATTGAGCCTCTATCTTCCAACGGGCACCTCCCACCTAACGCATCCCTCCCGAATGCACTCAAAGATCTGCTCAAACTCCACACGAAGTTAATTACCGACTCTACCACAGAGTTAAAAACCCAACACTGAGTCAACCTCAAATTCACCGATGAAGAACCCAAAGATGTAGCACCCACAATCGTACTACCATCAAGCACATAGAGGTTATTCGATTTTCGACCCTTCATCAAAACACGAGCACCCTTCAAAACCCTCAAGACTCCACCTTCAGCGGTATGCTTCCAACCCAAAGAGTCAAGAGTACCCAAAGAGATAAGGTTCCTCTTCAAATCTGGTATATGTCGAACACCAAACAACGTCCTCACAAACCCATCATGCATTCTGACTTTAACTGTTCCAATCCCAACAATTCTACAGGGCATGTTATTCCCCATAAGAACTGTACCACAACTGACAGATTCATAAGTATCGAACCAATCTTTATTCGGACACATGTGGTAAGAACATTCAGAGTCCAGAATCCATTCGGTATTCAAACAGATATCACCGACACTCACAGAAAGAACCATAAGTGAATCGTCGGAATCTTCTTCAACAATACCAGCAACAACCTTCTCTTCAAAATTATCCTTATTTTTCAACCTAGCTAGGACAATTTCTCACCATGTGCCCGTATTTTCTACAGTAAAAACACTTTACTTCCTGATTTGTGGAACGAGAGCCAGAAACCCCTCTACTGCCATAATCCCTCTCAGAAGTTCTTCCTTGCACCATCAAACCCTGAGCATCAAAATCACCATCCTCACCGGATACTTTTTTCCTCAATTCTTTTGAATACAAACTAGACTTAACGTCCTCCATGGAAATCGTATCCCTTCCGTAAAGTAGGGTAGTAACAAAATGCTCATAAGATGCAGGCAAAGAACATAACTCAATAAGGGCTTGATCTTCATCATCAATCACAACATCAATATTTTTTAAATCCATAATAATTCGATTTAACTCATCTAGATGGTCTTTTACGGGCGTACCTTCCCTCATACGAAACGTATAAAGGCGCTGCTTCAAATACAACCGGTTGGTAAGAGACTTCGTAATGTTTTCCAACTTCAACCAAATACAGGCAGTAGTATCCTCCTCCCCGACCTCGCGAAGCACATCATCGGCTAAACACAACTGAATCGAACTGAGCGCCTTCGCTTCGAGATCCTTAAACACATTATCCTGCATATCAGCAGGCTTCTTCGATTTTCCCAACAAAGTCTTGTGTAATCCTTGTTGAACAAGCAAAGCCTTCATCTTAATACGCCATAAACTGAAGCTAGTGCTCTGCCCATCGAACTTCGCAATTTCGAAACGAGTCGCCATTGAAACGATCATCAATTGCACAATACACAGCGGAAAACAAAAGCCTCGGATTGAAACCCGGAGCTCTGATACCAGTTTGTTGTGCCGAACACGAAATTGAGAATATAATAAATCAACAAGCGATAAACAAGAACACAAGGATATACGTGGTTTCGTTCAAGCATAAAGCAAGAACGTACTCCACGGGAAAAAGAGCAAGAGGATTCACTATAAATGGGAAGAGAAACAAAGAGCCGGCTATACCCGTAACTCTACTTGAAGCACCAAACAGATATCTAGGGACAAATCTCTGGTGGAACCCAAAAGAGAGACACAAACCCTTGGTGGAACCCTAAGAGCATAAACAAAACCCTAATATCTAAGCCATTGAACAAAAGACCATAACCCTAGGAACCCTCAAGGTCCCTATTTATAGGAAAACACTAAATAAACCTAAACCGAATAGGAATAGGAATCCTAGTCAATTTAGGAATTCTAGTCAATTTCCAACAGAAACACATGTTATTCATTCCTAAATCAAGCTAACTTTTCAACATCCCCCTTAAGCTTGATTCTCTTGTGCAGGGCATCCGTCTCATTGTCTCGACACCTTGTCTCGCTGGACAACTGTCTGTTGTTAAAATTTTCTTCTATAGGAACAACCGTCTATTGTTCGTCTTGGCTCCCTCTCCTTGAGCCTCTTCAACCACTTTGTTGGTTGATCTCGTCATACAAGGAGTACGTCGCTCCTTGTTCCACATGTCAAACTTTGGTCCGAACATAGCTTGAACCGCTTGGCGGGTCAATCCTCGTCATCTCGTCTATATTGGTTTCCAATCACGAATTGGTCGTGATTCTCTCGCCCGTCTTACCGAAATCTCGTCTTATTTTGGTATTTCTCCTCCGTCACTCAAGCTTGGGGGGCTCCTCTCGTCTATGTCTCGTATTCTCATACTTGTTCTCGTCACAAACTTGTCTGGTTTAGTGCTTCTCATCTGATCGATCACATCTCGTTTGTCGTGTTTGGCCAAAAATTTACCTTCGCGTGTCATTATCTCGTCATCACGTCTCGTCTCATCTCGTCAGTTCTTGTTCGTCCTCTTTTATTTTAGGCATGGAGTGCCCAAAATCTCTCGTCATATATTGGCAAAATCACGTGCGATTTTGCTCCGTCACGTGGCTATGGGTAGCCAAAACAAATCGCACCGTCACGTGGCTATGGGTAGCCAAAACATCATCTCCGTCTCTTTCTCATCTGGCCGTGATCATATTGTCTCGTCTACTCCGTCAAATTCTTGTCACTTTTGGCCTTTAAATGGTCGCCAAAAGTTCATCTTCAAATCGCTTGGAGATTGATTTTCTCGTCAACTCCTCATGCGGTACTATTCATCCGTATAGTAATGTTCATACATACGGTTGCACCATACCCTCATAGGTGCCTCCCACACCGGATAATTTTTCTTTGAGGGGGTAATAAGGGGGTGTTCCACTTGCTTTTAAAACATTTTAAAAAAAAATGAAGGTAATTTCAAGATCAAAAATTATATATTTACGCAAATAATTTTTCTACTAATATGGATCTTATTTGATAGATGTCATTGAAATATTTTAAACGGTGTAAAAAAATAAAAAAATTATTTTTTATTTTCGTTATATTTAAATTTAAAATTACTTTTTTTTTAAAAAAAGTTTAGAGAGAAAATGGAACGGGAGCATTGATGCGTAATTGATGGCTGGCCTTGATGACTCTGCACCAATAATTGATGGCTGGCGCATTCTGCTTCTTTTTTTACTTCTTCTTTCCTCCTTTCCTCGTGCGCACCATCCTCTGATTCGTCTTCTTTCTCTTCCTTTTTTTTTTCCCAGCTTCTTTTTCCTTTTTCCTCCGCCGACAGTTCATGGAGAAGAAATAGAGCATTGGAGCTCTCCTTCCGGCAACCCGGGTGTGCACCTCTGTGCACTGATCTTTGCACCGTTCACGTCGTTGAACTCCTATAGACTAGAGCTTCGCATTGGTGTCATCAGAATTTGGATTTGACTACCTTCGTTTTCGGGCAATTTTGTGCAGAGCTTCCGTTTTCTGCTCCTCTGGGCTTTAATTCTTTTGTTTTTTTGGCCCGTCTCTCCGACATTCAAAATCTCCCATCCTCCTCGTCTCAGAGTTTCTTCGTCAAGGATTGCTTGGCTCGCTCTGATACCACTGTTGGAAAGCGGTACAAATTCATGCACTAAACAAACTCAACTTTTATTGATTTCTAACACAAATGCATTAACAAAATTACACCTCTCACACTCACAACTCTATTTCTCACATCCATTGATGGTGGGGGAGCCCCTAGCCCCCCTTTCTATCGTCTCTCCCTTTCTTCACTCTTTCACTTCACACATATTTCTCTATACAAACACAACTATATATCAAATATACATAGGATACAAGATAGAGAAGGAGTTAGAGATTTGGACCAGTCTGAATCTCCAACTCATATCACAAATGCAATCATGTAACTAGCTACATAGTCAACATAGGAGGCTTATCACAAAATCCTCCAAACCAACAGTAGAAATACATGTTATTCATTCCTAAATCAAGCTTACTTAATTTTCAACAATTTGATGTACACGAAATATACACCAGATTGTCCTACACTACACTAATGATCCCATGCATGCAGGTGTACCCATAGTATTTTTGTTGCACAAAGGGTGAAACGATTGAAGCACAAAGAGAAATAAAGAGATGGAAATAGAGGTATACGTACAATTGGCAGGGTCAAGATAAGCCAATGACACAAGGAAACCAGGCCCGACATATGCCATAAACTTTCTCCATCCAGGTTTCTAATTAATCGTTAACGAAAACAATACAAGAAAAAGCATAATTCAGTTTAAGGACTTACGGAAAACATGAGAGCAATTAATTAAAGTCCATGAAATTAACCAAGATTTAGGGACAGATTGCAAGTGAAGTGGTAGCCTAACGGTAGGGAGCATTTACTCCCATCATTTGATTGCAAACCTCACTAACTGCAATTGACACAACTGATCACTTTTCCCGAGGGGAAAAAAAAAAACACTAAGGAGGGATTCTAATTGAGAGAGTGGACCTGGTGCTTCTGATGTTCAATATCAAAGCCTTCAAGGGTGTTGTTGGTTGGAGTCTTCATCTTCACATCAACCAATGAGATGTGGTTGCTTCCTCCACTAGTTTGTTTGTAAGCTTGCCATCTCTCTCTCTCTCTCTGCGCAACTCTTGTACGTACGTAGTGTACTTCACTTGTACCCTTCTTCTTCTAGCTAGCACGAGCTTAAGGTGTTTTGAAAGTGAAAGCATGTATGACATAGTTATTCCAAATCTTGATATATGACATTGTTTAATTAGAGCATCTCCAATAGGAATTCTATAATCGGTAACGCAGAGAATACAGATTATTTGGAAATTTGTTGACGGATTGCAAGTGGAATGGTAGCCTAGTGGTAGGGACTAGGGAATATGTACTCTCATCATTTGATTATAGTTCAAACCTCACTAACTACAAGTTTACAATTGATAAAACTGACTTTCGATGTGGAAAAAAAAAAAAAACTAGCGACGGATTCTAAATAAGAGAGAAGACATTGTGCTTTTGATTTTCAAAATATCAAAGCTTTCAAGGGTGTTGTTGGTTTGAGTTTCCTTCTTCACATCAACAGCTGTAATGCGGTGGCTTCCTCGATCCACTAGTTTGTTGCAAGCTTGCCATCTCTCTCACGATCTCGATCTCGAACTGTTGTACGTAGTGTACTTCACTTGGACCCTCTATTTATTTTTTATTTTTAAAGGCGAAAAGAATTTCATTAATCTTTGAAAAACAATTACAAAGATTAAAGGCAAACGCGTGAGAAAAGCATCACAATAAGGAGAAAGCATCCCAACTATGTTGACACTCACCCAAACCCTTGACAATCATATGCCAATCATGAACCCGGAACAAAGAAGTTGACAAGTAGTCAACAAATGATAAAAAAAAAACGTTTGTAGACGAAATTACAACCAAACTGAATTATAGCGTGAGCTTAAGCTATTTTGAAAGTCAAAGCACGTATGACATAGCTAGATATTCCAAATTTTGATATATGAAATTGTTTAATTAGAGCGCATCTCCGGTAGGAATTCTATAATCGGTAATGTAGATCAAGAATATAGTTTATTTGGAAATGTGTCTCTTTTTTTTTGGTCAAGCAGAAATGTGTCTCTCTCCTAGCCTAATTATGTTAAAAAATAAGCATGTTCACAAAGCGTGGCCACTGTTGCATAATCTCATCTCTTCTAATGCCAGGCACAAGTGCTTGATGCAGAATCCCATCTGGTCACGTTTTGTGCAAATGCTTATTTTGAATCCAAAAAGTAAACGGAAGCCAATAGAGGGATCACATGGAAACGTAACTCTAAATCCAAGGTTAGGATTGTCCGAATTGGAACAAGAAGGACCAAGGTGAATTTTTCGGTAGAGTCAAAGGGATATTTAGCCAGCAATTGTACTCCTAAATTTGTTTTGTTTCTAAATTCTCAGTAACTTAATTTAATTAATATGTGTCCTTCCTCTACTTATGGTAACTTTGTTTTCAGCAGTATGCTATCGAGTTGAACTCTAAATTAATTGAGAATAAATTATATACACCGGCGAAGCAAATATTTGTTTTCTCCAAATTAACTGCATTGCTCTATATCGTCAAAACAATAGTCCTAATTAATAAAATATGGCGACGTAACACAATGTAATAGATTTGGAGAAAACAAATATTTACATGCACTAGCGATGTAAATAATTTAATCTCAAATTAAATTAATTACTGTATGGAATGCTGGATTAATTGGGCTCTCATATCTTGCACTTGGATATGGATACTCTCAAGTCCATTAAACGGTCATGCCTATTGTGGTTCCTTTTTGGTTGACTTTGACAATCAAAGCTGTTCATTTGTAGACCTTGTTTAGAACATCAACGTGGTCTAAACAAGACGGTCCAGCCCCTTAATTTTGTACCTCTTAGACTTGAACCCATTCCTCTATTGTGAAATAACTATCTTGTTTTGAGATTACGTACGTTGTTATCCGAAACCAACAAATTATCGAACAAAGATAATCCAGCATGATGCGAGAGTGCCTTTGTTGGCCAAAATTAGAAAACTGCAAATATTAAATGAATCAAGAAAGAAAATTTACCGAGTGGACTGGAGTGCAGTTGGTGCCTCCCTTATACTCTCATGCAAATGGACAAGATTCGATTCCCGTAAACACACATGCATTCGCTCCTCAAGTTCCCTAGAATAGAATATCGGGAGTGGGGTTCCGAATTCCAAACTTCAATTATGTTGGAGATCATATATATTCTTTAATGCTTCTTTCTGGTTAGTACTTACTCCCACTACATTTTCAGTACTCTAATTTATTCCATATATCTATCTACTCTACTTATAAAAACGTGATGCACCAAAAGTGTTTCCCGCACTTTTCACTTCCAAAAATACCCCTCAAAAAAACCTCAAATAACTGACCAAGCCCCAATTCGAAACAATACCACACCTTCCCGAAACACGGAAAACTCGAAACGCCACATTCCAACTTTTGCATCTCTATAAAAATCTCTTGAAAACCACATTCCTCAATGAACCGTGTTCTCTTCAAGCATGGACAAGTGTTGCATCTCTCACAACTCCCCCAGACCATTTGAAGCCTCTCGAATGTCCTCCTTCCTCTCAACTCTCCAACAGTCGAGAGTTCCCTTGAATTAGCCTCTCGATTCTCCTCCGTTCTAATTTCAAGACTGAATTATGGGGAAGAAATTGCCAGTCATCCAGACTCTTGGTTTCCAAATTAAAAGTTCACGTAGAATCCATTGGTAAGTTTCTGAAAAAATGTGTATTGCTCTCTCTCTCTCTCTCTCATAGTGAATCTACGTTGAAGCTTTTCTTGCGTATATGTTAAATATAATGCTCAGAAGTTCGACAAATACTGATTGCACATAAGGTGTTTGATGAATTGCTTCTATTGCCCTTCCATTTATTCCACCTGTCAATTCGTGAGAAAAGTTCAGGGAATATACAAAGTGGATGTTTGAAACTTGGAACATACAGAATGCATATCCAACTTGGAAAAAAAAGAGGAACAAAAATAGCACAATTGAATCGTGGTCAAATTCCAAATGCCATTGTAATGAACGGGCACGTACGGTTTACAAATATGATGGACATATAACAATAAAGATATATAGAAAACATATCATTAATAAAAAAAGAAAAGAAAAGAAGAATGCCAAATAGTTTACCGATGTATTCTATTTGGAGAGAATTAGGTTCCATTTGTTTCGAAGTAAAATATTTTTGGGTAAATATTCCACCTATCTGCCGTTGTTTGGTTGCACAAAATGACAAAAGTGAAGTTAAAATATTTTTCAAGTAAAATATCTTCCATCGGAAGGGTGAAAATGTTTTCTCCTTCATAATTCTGTAAGCTGTTTTTTGGATTGTTCACTGACAGAATGTCAATGCTATAGATATATAAAAAAAGGCTCAGTCATACATGTAGCGAAGTCCACAAGCTCACTGACTAAATGCTGAATGTTAACAAATACATATTGAGCACTTACCGTATTGTTGGCCCTTTCAATATATATGTCTTTTAGGAAATTGACAAGGAGTGAAATTTTAGAGAGGAGAGCACTATCGTTTAAGGATCTCTCCAACCTGCAGGAAAATGTCGGGCAATTATTTTTGCTAACGCGTCTTAGTAAATTTTTGTGGACTGTGACCAAATAGATCATGGCAATCCTCTCAGAGATATTCTGGTCATTGTTTGATCCCTATCTACCTAGATGTGAGATACCAAGCACTTCCTATCTGTTCTTTGCCTTTAAATTTGGTTAGTGCTTTGTAAATTCAAATGCTTTGCCCAAATAACCGATTTGATATAAAAATGTTACATCTCAACGACATTAATTGATTTCAGAATGAATTAATTTATCTCTCTTTTGGTTTCTTTCTCAGATTTTGTTAGATTTTTCTTTAAAACAAAATGGCATTTTGCCACGGATTCCATGAGAACGCATGGTGCATTGGCATGACAATTATCCTCCACTTCCCATTTTATGCAAGTCTAAGATCTCCTTCAGAAAAGTTACTTCCAAGTTCTAGATATATTTCAATAACAGGAAGAGAAGAAGTTCTATCTTTAGCTATCCATGATCCATAGCTATAATGAGTGTTAAAGCAGATACTTATGCTTTGACTTTGATTTTTGGGGTCACCCTTACATCTTATTGACGACTTGTAAGAATTCTGGTACTCAAATTATTAATATCAACGTAGAGAAACAGTAGGAAAAAAGTTTAGGCCATATACTTTGGGAATATGCAATCATTTGTTTTGTTTTCTTTCAGTTAATGATGGAAACTTATTATTGTTTCCTAAGCCTTGAAATTACCTTAGGATATACTTGCAGTGGCATAAATATCAGTCTATATGATCACCAACACTCCTTTTCTCCTAGAAGTGAATCCCAGGACTCTGAGCAATCTAAGGAGTTCCAATCAATTTGTAAAGCTACTTACAGCTATAGCAATATTCTGGTTTAGACTTGATGTAATTGTGTGTTTCTTTGGAATCTGCAATTCATAAATTCAGCACTTCCGGACACCTTTTTAATAGAAATGAGCATCAGCTACCCTTTGGGCTTTGTCTCATAACTCTTTGATAGATATGGAAACCTATATATTCTCTTGATATAACATAAAGTTCGGGAGATCTTCATTTCTTCTTGTAGTCACAAATTGCATGGCAGGAAATGTGTGGATCATGCTGTTGAAGTTCCAATTCCTAACTATTTTATATTTTCTAGAGGCAACAATTCCTCTTAAGAGAGATGGACAGTGGGTATCATGACAAGCACTTGCAAAAGGAAGAGGAAGAACATGCATGGTTCATGCCTTTTGCTTTTGAGTACTGTATGTTGCAAGCGTCCTTGTTTATAGTATGTTATCCTTCTTCGATCACTTTCAATTGCCAAAATTAATTAATATATGTGTCATGGTTCATGCCGTGGAAACTTTGTTGTTTTAATTTAATATTTTGCAAAAAAATATTTGCTTATATTTGTCAACTGATTGATGTATTATTTATCTCATATAAGTCACAATAGTGGTGAGCAAGCGAAGGTAAGGCGTGCGTGTGTGCGTAACTAATGTCTGGCACGGATGCACACATGCACGCCTTACTTTCATGACTAAGTCTCCTAATTTTCCTCCTAGAAATTGAGACCACAAACGTTACTTTCAGTTGGCATACAAGCCACTTTATACTTAACCAAAATATCAGAGTAGTTGGTTGCATATATTGTATATAAATCTAACACCTATCAGTTGGCTTTTCCACAACCAATCCTCAGAGACTTTTGCTCTTTGGAAAAGAAACGCATAATAGTGCTATAAATCTCTCTCTCTTGCTCTACTACATTTCACAGTGCTCTTCCTACCTTTCCATACTACTACTTCCTCTTCGATCATATATATATTCGTCCATCATTTATCCCAGATATTTGGTACAACATTTTATTTGGATTTCGAGTGTCGGAAAATTATACGTTTCGTGAGTTTGATTCGCTGCACCGAAGAGAACTTGAAAATCGTTGTATCTTGGGAAAAGAACGCCGTCCAACTCCATGCAGAAAGGGGGTGTATCCTTCCTTAGGAGGGCGCCATCTCGTGCCTCAACCACCCCACAAGCTATTCTTGTCTTTTCTCTAATAATATTTATTTGCGTTACTTGGTTTATTATTATTCTTGTTTAGGCATTTAATTTATCTAGCAGAAATATCCTAATCATATAATTTTCCCAACAATCTAAGGTAGGATAGTTGTTAGGATTTTCTGTTAGAGTTATACGTGCTTCACTATTGAGTGGCTCTGTTTTGAAAAAACAAATGGCATTTGACGAGTCGAGTTCTAGCAAGTCCGAGAAGTTCAATCGTCAAAATTTCAGATGTTGGTAAAGACAAATGAAATTTTGGCTTACCACTTTGGGTCTATATTCTGTGATCCACAAGGGTTTGGTTTCAAAAGGAAAAGAAAAATTTTCTGAAAAAAGTGGAGTTTCTCAAGCTATAAAATTTGTCAAAACTGGCAAGGAGTCAACCTCCTTGGAAAAATCTAAAACTAGCAAGGAGTCGGAAAAACCTACCGATGATGATGGTTTTGATGAGAAAGATTATTTGTGTCATGGTAGGATCTTGAGTGCATTGTCAGTGATGGAGCAGGCCCATGAATTTCAAAATTTAATCTATGACCTTAGGAGGAAAGGCATGGATTTAACTAATACTTTTCTTGTTGCTTGCCTCATTAAAAAATTGCCTCCCTTGTGGTCTCAATTTTCTAGAGAGCTAAAACAAAAATACGATGTCTATACTTTTGATGAGCTTTTAGTGTCTCTAAATATTGAGGAGAAGCGTCGTAAAAAATAAGTTGAAATTCCTGATTCAGAGGTTCGGGCTAAGGCTCTCTTTGTAGAAAATCCTCATAAGCCTAAGCATCAAAGTTTTAATTCTACTGAAAAGTTTGTGAGCCACAACAACAATAATAATAAACCAAAAGGCAAAAATATTATTCAGGGAAAGGTAGTGCCTTGTTGGGTGTGTGGGAATACTAATCACAAAGTCAAGG
This sequence comes from Rhododendron vialii, assembly GCF_030253575.1. Classification (NCBI taxonomy): domain Eukaryota; kingdom Viridiplantae; phylum Streptophyta; class Magnoliopsida; order Ericales; family Ericaceae; genus Rhododendron; species Rhododendron vialii. The sequence goes on along the minus strand of NC_080565.1, from coordinate 2,883,831 downwards.
ATTGTTACTATTGAAAATGCCAAACTCCTAAGCCTCGTGGAAATACTGTAGCTCCTAGACCACAAGCTAATGTCGTCACCGTGGGGGCCAGCTCCTCTATCCCTGCTAACAGGTATTTTGTTAGTAGCCCTGAGTTAAATGTTGTTTTAAACTCAAACGATTGGTTTATAGACTCGGGTGCTAACGTTCATGTGTGTGCTGATAAAAATATTTTTTTATCTTATTATCAGGAATTAGGAAAAAGAACTATAAGCATGAGAAATGAGAGCATGGCCAAGGTACAAGGAGAAGGAAACGTGATGGAGTCTTGCATGTTCCAGACATTAAGAAAAATTTAGTTAGCGCTTCTTTATTAGCTTGTCATAGTTTTAAGGTTGTTTTGGGGTCAAATAAAGTTGTGATTACTAAGAATGGTAGTTTTGTTGGTAAATGTTATTTAGTTGATGGTTTGTTTAGTCTTAATATTATGAATTTTGATTCGAATAAAATTGCTTGTTCTTTGCCTATAAATTCTTCAGTTTCTAATGTTGAATGTTGTGATACTTGGCATGGCAGACTTGGGCATGTAAATTTGAAAACTATTAAAAGGATTATGAGTTTCGAACTCATTCCGAAATCTGTAGTTAATTTTAAGAAAAAATGCCAAGTGTGCGTACAAGCTAAACTTACCGAATAAAATCAGTTGTTAGAGACACAAGTTTATTAGAGCTTATACATAGTGACACTTGTGACATTAATAACATGTGTTAGAACCACAAGCCACGGTCTCTTTATGTTGGCAAATTCCAAGACAAAAACACATATTTATTTGTATCCCCATTTATCGAGTTGTATTTTATTTATTTTTGTTTCTAGAGTGTCTATTTAGGGAGTGGAAGGAAATCAAATCTTTTGTATTTGATAGGTTGAGTCTTTAGGTAATGAGAGTGGAAGACAATCGAGAAGATCAAGGCAAGAGAATTTCGGCATATAGGAGCCATATTTGGAAAGGCAATTTCAAGGGTAAAGTTGGTCCATCCACTGGGCTCATAAATACATGGTTCAAATTATTATTTCTCTGATCGATACAAAAGAGATACGGCAGTCAAGGGATATTGCGTGGGTGTCCAAAATTAATCCAGAAACATGTTCTCCTTTAATCTTGGTTTCGCAAATTGACTACGAGAACGTGATGTGCTATCTTGGAATGGCTAATTAACTGGTGGAATGTGGAAGCATTTTACAACTTTATTCCAACAAAGTTAGAAAGTCCTTCGGTGGATTCCGGAAGGCAAACGGAAGGCTTGTGCATTCAAGGCAGCAGCGGTCAAGCACTGGGTGTGGTAAACGTGGATTCGGCAAGTAAGTCTTATGGCGATTTGTGAGGATTCAGAATCGTAGGGTAGGATTATTACTTGTAACCGCACAATGTTTTATAGTGTTTGATTCCTTCCCGTGGTTTTTTTCCCGTTTAGGGTTTTCCACGTATATCTTGGTGTTCATCTTTTTATTGCTTCTCGTTCGTGTGATTAGCTTATTTATCGATTGGCGGATTGTTTTATTAAAAAGATAAAAATAGCAAATATTTAAATACCTAGGCGAGCTAGGATTTTTCAATTGGTATCAGAGCGGGTTGCTCGTAATATTAGGGTTTATTCCTAGAGCGGATCCTTTTTTTTTTTCTAATTTGCTATTATGGAAAATCCTAATTTTCATAACTCTGCTGTTGCGAAACCTCCTATTTTAGATGGGTCTAATTATGCATATTGGAAAGCTAGGATGAAGGCTTATTTAAAGTCTCAAAATAATCGAGTCTGGCTCTCAATTGTTAATGGTTATACCGAGCCTACATCCACCGTGGATGGTAAAAATGCTCGAAAGCCTTATGAGTCATGGACCAACGGTGATCATCAGAATGAAACATATAATTCATGTGCTCTTAATGCTATATTTGGTTGTGTGTCTTTGCCTGAATTTCAACGTATTTCCACTTGCGAAATTGCTAAGGATGCATGGGATATTTTAGCCATTACTCATGAGGGGAATAGTCAGGTGAGGCAACAAAAACTTCAAAGCATCATAACTGAATTTGAGATGATCAGAATGAAAGATAATGAGATGTTTGGTGAGTTTTATGCTAGGTTGAGTGAAGTGGTGAACTCAAGCTTTAACCTAGGTGAGCCTATCTCTCAAGAAAAAATTATTAAGAAAATCATGCGTTCATTACCTGAGAGGTTTATTACAATAGTTGAAGTTTTTGAATGCATGCCTAATTTTGATTCCATGAAGGTTGAGGAAATTGTTGGTCACCTCTTAACTTTTGAAACTAAATTGTCACAATACAGACCTCAAAAAGATAAGAACAAAAACGAGAAAAAATCCTTGGCTTTTTCTAGTTTTAAAGATAGTTATAAGGTCTCGGATAGTGATGACGATGAATTGGACCAAGAGGAAATGGCTTTATTTGTTAAAAAATTTGGAAAGTTTTTTCAAAAAAAAAAAAAAACCTTTGGTCCTAATTCGAAAGATAAGAATGGTAGGTTTTCCAAGGGTAAAGAGAGGAAAGAGAGCAAATCAACGGGTCCCCAGTGTTACGAGTGCATGGGGTTTGGTCATATTGCCCAAGAGTGTGCTAACAAACAGAAAAATAAATCCTATAATGTCAAAACTTGGGATGATAGTGACTCTGATGAAGAAGAAAATTGTGGGGGAAATAGTAAAGTCATGGCTTTAGGAGCTTCTGTGCATCCTCATGTGAGTGAGTCTAAGTTAGGAGATGAGAGAGTGAAAAATGAGTATTTGAGCAATAGCGAGAGTGAGGAGGAAGAGAGTTTGCAGAAAGCCTACAATGATCTTTACAAAGAAAGCCTGAGGTTGACTAAGACTAACATTGAGCTATCTAGTGAAGTGAAGAAGAGCGATGAGTCCTATGTAAAACTCAAGCAAGAGCTTTTGAAAGCTCAAGCTCGGGTGAGTCAAGTTGAGAATGATAGAGATTCTTTGATTAATGAACTTGTTGATGTTAAGAGTATGAATGGTAAACTTGGGATTGATTTGCAAGCGTCTTATGAAACTAACAAGCTTCTTGACTTGAAGGTAGCTAATTTGCAAGTTGAGCTTACTACAACAAATCTGACTTTTGGCAAATTATTATTATTTCTACAACAAATCTCACTCCATCCATTGGCCTTATAAATACATGGTTCAAATTATTATTTCTCTGATCGATAAAAACGAGAGATACGGCAGTCAAGGGATATTAGGGATGGCATTCGGGGCAAATGGGGCGGATATTGGGTATTCCGTACCCGATACCCGAAACCGAAGTACCACCCATATCCGCCCCGATAACCGAACGGGGAGGGAACTGGGTAACCATAACCGAACCGAACGGTTATCGGGTACTAACCGAACCGAACGGATAACCGAAATCAAGCAAAAATATTGATCATTTTAATGAAGAAAAAAAACTAATCCTACCAAGTTTATAGTGAATAACACCTTTAAATCAAGCAAAAATAACCTTGTAAACAAATAATTGACCTTTTCTTGACAAAAAACAAAAGACTAATGTAAGAGCATTTCCAACTATGAGCCAAAATTGCAGCAAAAGCACTATTTTGGCTAGCTTCCAGGTCAAATTCCGAGATTCAATGGGAAGCCAAAAAATGGTTTGGCTATTTCTTCGGCCAAATTTGGCCATGACCATTTGTGCCACATCAAAATTTCTACCAATTTCAAGTACTAAAACAGCCACAACAAAACACCCACCACATCCACATGCTGCCAATTAGTCCACAAAACAACTACAAAGCAAAATAAAACTAATACAAACTTCAGTCAGTCCAGTGATTCCAGTCACCACATGCACACCAATCAGTCCAGCCAAAGTTGAAATAATACAAAGTTCAGTCACCACATCGCACCACATTGCAAATTTTGAAATAATACAAAGTTCCATTTGCAGAATTAAAAGATGGAAAAATAGAATCAATTTTGATTTCCATCTTGAAATGCCAACTTCCATTTGCTGAGTTCATATCTGTTAAATTGAAAGGCAAAAAAAGTGAATTAATATCAACAAAAAAAGTTCAATTAATATGAGCAATATGTAATGTTAAAACCACAAGAGACGTAAGAGAAATGCCAATTACCTCACGAGTCACGCACGAATCCCTCGTTTCTGCATCATCTAATATAGTGGCGTACCCTGATGTTGATTCACCTAACAAATATAAAGTAAAAAATTCATAAGTACTAGTTTTAGTTTACTAAAGTAGAAAAATGCAAGATACTAAATTCACTACCTTTCATTTTAGCAGCCCACAACCAACTTTGAGCACACATCAAGGCTTCCATCGTATCGGGATGAAGTCTACTACGATGTGGACTCACTAACCTACCACTCGTGCTAAATGCGGACTCAGAAGCAACCGTCGATACCGGAATAGCTAACAGATCCCTAGCCATGGCTTGCAAAATTGGATACTTGGGTTGATGTGATTTCCACCAATTCAAGACATCAAATCCCACGGATTTTGGCAAGACATCTTCCGATAAATAATGATCCAACTCCAATTTTGCAGTATCGATTGTCCTACTTCTCTTCGACTCCCTAAGCATGTAGACATCATACTTTGATAGTGACTCTTCATCAATGGAACTTGATTGGGAAGAAGAGTCACCAATACCCTCCATCATTGAACTAGGACATTGATACTCCTTAAGCAATTTATAACAAAGTGCACGAACTTTCTCAACTTCTTCCTTATAACTTGTTGGAAACAATAATTTGAAGTAGAATTCCAACACGTTGATCTTATACCTAGGATCCAACACAGCAGAAACCCCCACAACACCATTTACCACAGACCAATACTTGTCAAATTTTTCCACCATTCTTTTGGCCATTTCCCTAATCACATGATTCTCAGAACGGAGCCAATCTCTTAATTCAAGTCTAATCTCACATATATTTGGAAAGCATTGATTAGTAGTGGGGTATTTAGTTCTAGAAAATAACTCTGTCACCTTAAAAAAAATTTTGAGCTTCTGACAAACATCTTTAGCAAACCCCCACTCACGTTCACTCGGTAAGGAATTATATTGAGCATCCCGTTTGCTTAAGCGAATGAACACATCCTTATAAAGTAGGGCTGTTTGAAGCATCAAGAAAGTTGAATTCCACCTAGTCGCACAATCAAGTCCTAATTTCTTAGTACTAGTCACATTCAATTGGCGGACTGTTTCTTCAAATTTTTCGTCTCTTTTTTGTGATGCTGTCCAATAAGCTACGCTGTCCCGAATTTTCTCAATACTCACCTTGATAACATCCAACCCATCTTTAACAATAAGATTAAGAATGTGCGCACAACAACGCATATGAAATAAATCCCCACCCAACATGAGCGACGCACTATCAAGTTTGTCCCACAAAAGATCAATCATGGCATCATTGGTAGAGCAATTATCAACCGTTATACTTGAAATCTTCCTATCAATGTTCCAATCCATCAAACAATTCAACAATTGGTCATATAGAACTTCTTTTGTATGTGGACATGGCACATATATGAACCTAACATGCAATATTGATATTTAGTTAAAAATGAAAACATGAAGATTTACATTGCATAAAGGAATAAATATCGATATAAGTTAGAAATACCTCAAAATGCGACTTTGCAAAGTCCAAGAATCATCAATAAAGTGTGCTGTGACAGCCATGAAGCCTTTCTTTTGATTACTCGAAGTCCACATGTCCGTTGTGATAGCTAATCTACTTGCATTACTCACCACCAAACTCATTGTCTTCCCCCTCTGGTACTCATAAATCTTAAATATTTCAGCTTTTATTGTGTTCCTACACGGCACCTTAAATAAAGGTTGAAGAGCATTTGAATACCTCCTAAATCCAACATGGTCCACAATTGAAAGGGGATACTCATGCATGATTATGGCACTTGCAAGTTCTTTCCGTGCCGTCTCATGATCAAAACTATATGAAGTTAGTAGCGGAGGACGGTCTTTGTTCATGAAATTGTTTGTTAGAACTTGTTGCCTCATGTTATCCTTCTTTTGGTGTTTCCTTAAATAGTGTTCTTTCAAATGCGAAGTTTCATTCCTTGTTTCTCCGGAAATTTTTGCTCCACAATACTTGCAAATCGCCTTGAAAACCCCACTAATTTTCATCCTATTATAGTGAGCCCAATAAGGACTCCTTAACCTTTTTCCACCATCATCATCATCGGATTTTTCTGATACAACTTCAACTTCATCAATAGGATTGTCACTTGGATGAGTAGGATTGTCACTTGCATGGTTATCAAGAGGGGATGATGATGGTACGGGGCTACCACTTGGTTGTGATGGTCCAGAACCATCAACTGGATTTGTTGACTGAGCACTTGAACCGACAGGTGATTCAGACATAATTAATCTAGTCCTAAGAAAACACCAGCAGATTCAGACATGATTCAAGCTACAATTACAGATTTAAGCTACAATTATAGTTCAAGCTACAATTAGATCACAAGCGTGCTCCCAATCAAATCACAAGCTACAATACCGAAAGACTACAATCAAGCTAGTTAAGCAGACTGGAGGGGCTATGCCGCCGCCTCGCTCTCAACATAATTCCGTGGGGTTATGCCACCGCCACGTTATATAACTAAAAGCAATAAAAGGCAATTAATGCTCAATTTAACTTCGTTACACCTCAAGTCGAATTGGTGGCTCAGTTAGAGGTATCCGCTAAATTGAGCTAAATTGACCCACAAACAAACAAACATACAGCAAATTTTAACAACTACCAACTGACCCACATGCAGCAAATTTTAACAACTAGCAACTGACCCTAATCAAACAAATAACTCAGCCTAATCGAACCCCCACTCACTCGACTTGAATCGATAAAGATTTTGATATATAACAACTGACCTATATATATCAAATTTTAGTCCAGTCAACTCATCCACTGGTACACTAGTCTATGAACAAAATCAAACACTTGGCCCACATGCAGCAAATTCAAGCACATAGATCTGAAGCAGATTATACTTTCGAGCACATGAGAGAGAGAGAGAGAGAGAGAGAGAGAGAGAGAGAGAGATAAACCAACGATAACAGTCGATTGAGTCAACTGGGCTCTGAAGAGTGGCGACTGCAGACTGCTGGACTGCTGCAATCAATTTCCTGAAAAAACCGAGAGATGAGAGACAAGATCGAGAGAGAGAGAGAGAGATAGATAGAGAGAGAGAGAGAGAGAGAGAGAGAGAGAGAGAGAGAGAGAGAGAGATCTCACGATTGAGTCAACTGATCGTCGTAGCCTGCAAAAATAACCCATAAAAATAGAGTTACAGAGCATGAGATCGTGCAACAGAGATTCGAGAGTCCAGATTGAGAGAGAGACTAGGAGAGATCGAGAGAGAGAGAGAGAGAGAGAGAGAGAGAGAGAGAGATCTCACGGAGTAGTCGCTGCTCTGGAGCTGTGGAGTGGAGTCTGGTCTGGAGACGTCCGAGAGGACTGAGGAGTGGCCGAGTGATCAGAGAGTCCAAATTGAGAGAGAGACTAAGAGAGATCGAGAGAGAGAGAGAGACATCGCTGCTCTGGATCTCTGGAGGAGTGGAGGGGCGTCGATCAGCTCTGGGAGAGTGGGAGTGGCCGAGTGAATTGATTTTGAATAAAAACCCTAAATGAATGGGAAGTGTGTATATATATATACAAGGGTATTTTGGTAAATACCTTGTTTCGGTTCGGTTCGGGGAACGGTTCGGTTCGGGGAACGGTTCGGTTATTTACTCCACCGTAACCGAACCGAACCCGTTCGGTTATCTTCCAACCTCCACCATATCCGCACCAACGGGGAATTTTTCGGTTATGGTTCGGGGAAAAAAAGCGGTTACGGTTCGGGTACCCATCGGTTCGGTCGAGATTGCCATCCCTAAGGGATATTGCGTGGGTGTCCAAAATCAATCCAGAAACATGTTCTCCTTTAATCTTGGTTTTGCAAATTGACTGCGAGAACGTGATGTGCTATCTTGGAATGGCTAATTAACTGGTGGAATGTGGAAGCATTTTACAACTTTATTCAAACAAAGTTAGAAAGTCCTTCGGTGGATTCCGGAAGGCAAACGGAAAGCTTGTGGATTCAAGGTAGCGGCGGTCAAGTACTGGGTGTGGTGAACGTGGATTCGGCAAGTAAGTCTTATGGCGATTTGTAAGGATTCAGAATCGTAAGGTAAGATTATTACTTATAACTGCACAATATTTTATAGTATTTGATTCATTTCCATGGTTTTTTTTCCCGTTTAAGGTTTTCCACGTATATCTTGGTGTTCATCTTTTTATTGCTTCTCGTTCGTGTGATTAGCTTATTTATCGATTGACGGATTGTTTTATTAAAAAGATAAAAATAGCAAATATTTAAATACCTAGGCGAGCTAGGATTTTTCAACATGCTTGCCCTTGGTGGCCAAAGATATTTTATAACCTTCATTGATGATTTTTCAAAATATTGCCATGTGTATTTAATCCACCAAAAAAAGTAAGCTTTTCAAAAAATTTAAAGTTTTAAAAGCACGAGTATAAAATCGGCTTTTTGACTTTTTTGGTCCCCAAAATATTTTCGCCTTGCCATTTTGGTCCCTAATATTTCAATTGCTAACATTGCATCCCAAAGTATCAATTTTATCTTTAAATGGTCCCTTGATGTCGTTCCTTCCTTTCGTGAAAACCAAGGGCAAGCTTGGTATTTCACCCTCGGCTTTTTGACTTTTTTGGTCCCCAAAGTATTTCTACCGTGCCATTTTGGTCCCCAATATTTCAATTGCTAACATTGCATCCCTAAAGTATCAATTTTGTCCTTAAATGGTCCCTGCGGCTGACGTCATTCCTTCCCTCCGTCAAAACCAAGGGCAATCCCTCAAAATGGTATCGTTTGGTTGGAATTTGGAAATGTTGATTTTTTTCTTCCATGGTTCTCTTAGGGTTTTCATTGAAAACCTTAAAGTCAAAAAAATAATTACTCCCTCCGTCCCTTTTTAAGTGTCCTGCTTCGTAATTCCAACTTATTAAAAAGACATCATTATTATACCTTTCACATCAACTTTTTCCTCCACTTTCTCTACTTACCCATCATCATTACACTTTTACTCACTTTCTTTTTAAAATGGAATCTACTTTTAGAGACAAAATAGACAATTCACCAACTTTTACCCACTAACTTTACAAAATGGACACTTATTAAGGGACAGCCCAAAATGGAATATCAGACTATAAATAAGGGACGGAGGGAGTATGACTCTTTAGGATAAAATGATCAAAAAATTAAGATCTTCGCACAGGTTCAAATAGATTGAAAATTTGAACACTTAATTTTTTTACCATATTTTTTAATATATAAATAGCCTAAAAAAATCAAGTGTTTCAATTTTTAACCCGTTTGAACTGGTGCGAAAATCTTAATTTTTTGATCATTTTATCCTAAATGGTCATAATTAATTTTTTGACTTTAAGGCTTTCAATGAGAACCGTAAAAGAACCATGGAAGAGAAAAATCAATCTTATATATTTTTAGGCTGTTTATATATCAAAAAATTAAGTACGACCCTTTAGAATAAAATGATCAAAAAATTAAGATCTTTGCACAGGTTCAAACAGATTGAAAATTTGAACACTTAATTTTTTCACCATATTTTTTAATATATAAACAATCTAAAAAAATTAAGTGTTTCAATTTTCAACCTGTTTGAACCTATGCGAAGATCTCAATTTTTTGATCATTTTATCCTAAATGGTCATAATTAATTTTTTGACTTTAAGGCTTTCAATGAGAACTGTAAAAGAATCATGGAAGAGAAAAATCAATCTTATACTCCCTCCGTCCCTTTTTTTGTGTCCAGTATTCCATTTTGGGCTGTCCCTTAATAAGTGTCCATTTTGAAAAGTTAGTGGGTAAAAGTGTAATAATGATGGGTAAGTAGGGAAAGTGGAGGAAAAAATTGATGTGAAAAGTGTAATAATGATGTCTTTTTAACAAGTTGGAGTTACGAAGCAGGACACTTAAAAAGGGACGGAGGGAGTATATTTTTAGACTGTTTATATATTAACCCCAAAAATCAAGTGTTTCAATTTTCATATTAATCCCAAAAATTTTAAAAACGTTACATTTCGACCCCTAGCCTTGTCCTTGCGGTGTTCCCCGCGTGTCCCCTATCAAAAAATAATAAAAATTATTGGAACATGACGTGTCCAATACGTGTCCCCTTTTTTCCCCGTATCCAATACGTGGATACGGCGCCATTTTGGAGTGTCAGTGCTCCATAGCTCCTCACAAGTGCTGGCTTGTACCCCCTTTATTCTTTGACAATCCCCTCTTTGCTCCTTCACTCAAAACACCAAATTCGTAGAGAAATCAAGCTCAAGTCTTAAGACACTGATTCGGAGAAAGCCTAGCAAAGATTTAACAGATACCACTTCCACAAGCACAAGAAAAACGAAATATCAATCACGTGGAACAACGAAGACAACCAGAGCTAGAACATGAACTGGGAAAGCATAATTGGCTTATAGCCCTCGGTGATTGGATACTCATAAAAGACTAGTCTCGCGTCAGCTTTCGTGATGCCTCCAACCATGCAGCCCACCTTATATAACCTTTATCGATGACAAAGGTAGGACTATTTTTTTCGAATTGAGGCCTCGTGCCACAATTTTTATTTGTGGTGGTTCTGTTTGTTGAGGTTAGTGTATCCTTGTGTCACGCGCAAACCTTCTTCTTGTTTCTCTTACCTTTTTCTTTCTGTATGTTTGAATGTTTGGTATACGGGTGAGAATTCAACGGCCGAAACTCACCTTACTAACCTTGATCTCAAACGAACACCAGACAAACGATCAAGCCTATGTTTTAGATTTAGTTCCCAGGACAGTCACTTTGTGAAATTAATTTCAATTTTTTTAAAAGCAAAAGGGTTTTTAATGAGTAACCGGCATTTTTTGTGTGCATAAGACAACTTTATTAATGGATGATGCACTCAAACATACATGATATTGACATCTATTATACATGTGGAAATGGATGATACAGAAACGTTAAGCAACATTCAACATAAGGTACAAACTAGACTCCCTGCCTCAATTCGATCCAACAAGAACGGATGCTTCAAGTCTCCTTTCTTGAGGAGCCAAACGAGGCCTTAATTTTCGGCAACACTTTCATTCAGCCTTAGAAGTAGTATTCCCTTATTCAGGGAGTGGGATATCAGCCAAATCCTCCCTGTAAGGAACAAGGTCGGAGTCTTCCATAGGGGCCAGAACTGCCGGGTCGTTCTTTGTGGTGTCGATGAATGTTGCAACCCCGTCTTTGCGAAACATTAAGTATATCACTGAGGCTATATAGACGACCATTAGTGGAAACACTAGGATTGCGATAAAAACGGTTGCCACTTTAGGTAAATTGTTGTGGATCATCCACCCGACAAATGATGTGCTGAGGTAGTAAACGTTTATGCCGATGATTCCCAGACCCAAAATCCACGAGATCACGATAATCTGCAAGCACGGTCTTCAAAAGTTTAATTTCGGTAATTTGCATGCATGATTCTCGCTTTAAGTGAAGTTTTGCTAGATTTTGACCACATCACTTTTAAATAAACAAATATCGGCAAAATTTAAAATACAGAGGACAACAAATAGAAGCTAAATATCTTGCTTTATTTCTGTCTTGTTTAAAATTTATGTTGTGGGTTTTAAAATTTTTTACTTGTTTTGCAGATTATTATTCAAATTGTAACGAGAAAATAAGTTGCTTACATATACTGAGCTCTTGTATGGTCCCATCTTGTTGGCACTGCTACTGAATTTAAGGAGTGGGATAAGAGAAAATGGAAGTTCAAATGATAGTACCATCTGCCAAAAAAAAAAAAAAAAACAATCGAACAGAAAAATGGCAATTCGTTGTTAGTAATTGAATCAACACAATTGAAACTGGAAAAAGAACTGCACTGTGGAGCAACAAGATACCGCTGAAATTACGATTAGATTGCCAGCTGCCGCTGGTCCACCAACAAGCGAGGCGATTAGACTTGGTGCAATGGAAATGGACCTTGTCATTAGGTTCCTCTGCCATCTCTTCATTTTCAGATCCAAGAAACCCTAGAGATTTCACAGCGAGAATACCCATTAAATTCCTAACTAGGAACTAGGAAGTTAGATGCTCATAAATAGCTACTGCACAAACCATGAACTATCATTAGATATCATTCACTACCTGCATGATAAATTGTCCAGCGTACGTGCATGTAATTGTGGAGCTCTGTCCTGAAGCTAGTAACGCGATGGCATAAATGGTTGAACTTGATTTCCTCAGGACGTTCTGAAAGTTGAGATATGAAAAAAGTTGATTCATTTTTTTGTTTTTAATTTGTCAGCATATAAGAGCTAGAAAAGCGTGAAGCGTGGGGAATGAAACAATTGTCAATATAGATGTTAGTAGTATTTAGTTTCTTTGAATCAGTAATAATTTGTCTATTTCATCTTTATTTGTTTTATGTAGGAGCTAAGTACAAGTTCATGCCTCCAAAATGTGTCAGATTAATGTATAATAAAACGTGTGAAGTAAGTTAAAAGTGTGTAAGACATGTACTAAATGCCGGGTGGGTCGGCAGACGGGAGAGGGGAGGAGAAGGGGGGCAGACGTAATTTTAAGTTTAGGAGTGGAGTGGGATTTAATCTCAGCCCTTGAAATGGAGGGCTGAGATGGGCTGTTTTTTTAGAGGTTTTTTAAGCGGTTCCCGAAACCACCCCGTATGTATATATATATATATATATATATAGAAAACTTCTAGCGAGGGATTCCACACTTTCTTGCGTGCGAGATCCCTCACTAGAATATATCTGTGATCTAAATAGATACGTCTCACCATTGTAAACTATGGAAATCAGAAATTAGAAGGTTAAGTTTCTACTGCAGTAAAAGCCATATAATTAACTTGAGAGAAATCTTGACTATTAGATTAAGAAGAGTGGGATAGATTAGTATATGGCGATATTTTTTATAGTTGTGGAAATAAGCACAATGACATTAAAGTACAATTTGCTTTTAAAGTTTTGTTTAGCTAGGACCTCAATAAAATATACTCCCTAATTGAAGTTTAAAAACAGAACAGATATAAAAAAACCAATTGAGTGGGCCAACTTTAATCATGTTTGATCTAAAGAAATCACACATTACATTGGCACCACTAAGGACAATGACAGATGTTTGAAGTAAACTCTTCTTTAAGTTCAACATATTTTTTATTAGCACTTTTTAACAAGTTAGATATGAAGATTGAAGGGTAGTTTAGACCTTTAGAAGGAAAGAGGCAGAGTTGAGAGTAATGTTGTTGCATTGTTCCGAGAGGTCTTCAGCAGAACAAATAGTTGCTGTTACTGAGATCACTGCAACATTAATGAAAAACGCCACCAACAATGCAAAACCACTCTCTATCAAGAAGTAACGACAAGCATTCTGCAAAATTAAGAGAATTTCATGTTAACAATTTCTCGTAATTAAGCTCGCAGCACAATTTTAATCAATACTTTCGAACAATATACTCCGTAATAGGAAAATAGGTTTTCTTACTAATATACTCTCGGTGTTCCTCCTAATATTTGGAACAATCAAGTCTTCACAAGCATTGGCAACCTATGGGGTGAGGTCATCCGCTTTGATGAGCTTACCGCAAATAGCCTGGCGTTTGACAAAGGAAGAGTGTTCATTGTTACAGAAAGGTTGGATTGTATCAATGAGACTATTCATCTTAGAATCAAAGGTAAAATCTTTCCTATTCGTATAGTAGAGGATCCTTATGTTGAAACCTCTTGGGATAACAGAGTTGTTACTACAATCTCTGTCAAAAAATGCCATTGCATGGACTCGAATGAATTAGAAGAGAATGTTCAATCTAAGGATGGAGTGGAGGAGAATGAAGGCCGGGATTTGGTGAAGAATATTCAATCTAAGGAGAATGGGTACAGTGGCAGCAAATCAATGAACGCTGGGGATAAGTCTAAGATTGATGGATCTCCGTCAGGTTGTGAGCTCTCTCCGGTCACCGAGCTCCAGGATGGTATCAATGATTGTGCAAATTCGTATGTTGGGGAGAGGCACTACTACAAAAATAGATAAAGATCTCGATCATTTGGTGTGATCTTTCACTTTTAATCTCGCATTCAAAACTGTGATCTATCAAAGTGTAACTAAAAGTTTCTATCTTTTAACCACAGGATAAAAATCGTGATTAAAACTCATTAAAACCGTTACTAAAAACATAAAAACTGTGATTAAAAATTACAAAACCGTGACCTTTAATAGCTTAACATCTCAGTTTCATTATAAAACCGTGGTTGTTTAGACAGTAATTAATCTCAGTTTTTGGAAAAACTGAGATTAAAAGTGGCGTTTTCCTAAGGGAAAAAATTCCACTTTATTTTTCCTGTTAGGTTTTGAACCTAAGTCTCTTGAGTTTTGCATAGAAGCTTCAACCAACTGCACCACACAAACTTTCAATATATAATTGAAAATATTTAATATATAACATATGCGTTTAACAATAAAATATATTTCGAACATCATTTTGAATTTTTAAATATTAAAATTAGAAATTTTGATAAACATGAAAGTTGTAGCCCTTTATGTTATTGTTCAAACCCAATTTGAATTATCTCAATTAATGAAGTTTTGAGCATAGAGTTATATATACTTGAAATACATTTGGCGATGAAACGCAACCTTCATAAATTTTGTCACCAAAGGTACCCATTTGGTGACAAAATATATTTTCATCGCCGAAAGTACCCCATTTTTCGATGAAATATTTTTTTGTAGAATGGTTGAGAGTGACATTTATTTAGGGTTATTGCACGCGGAGTCGATTAACGGGTAAACGACTTTCAACTTTTCCTATATAAGAGCTTTCATCTCAAGTCTAAAAAAAAAAATGTGATGTATTCTCTAACTGACCATCTCAGTTTCTAGATGATTGAGATTAAAGGTTCTTTTTATCTCGATTTTTTCGAAATGAGATATATTCTTTCATATAGAATCTCAGTTTTTCAAAAACGAGATCTATTCTTTAAGTTACAATCTCACTTTTAAATTATTGAGATTAAAAAATCTTTTCATCTCAGTTTTTTTTGAAACGAAATATATTCTTTCATATATAATCTCAGTTTTTTGAGAATGAGATCTATTTTTCATGTTACAATCCCACTTTTTAGATTACTGAGATTGAAAAATCTTTCCAGCTCAGTTTTTTTGCATAACTGAGATTAAAACTATAATCCACAACATTTTATTATGCTTTTACAAAAAGTGAGATCGTTTTAGTTTTTGGACCGTGATCTTTATACCACTTTGTAGTAGTGAGGGTAGTTGAAGGTTCAGATCTTAATTTCAAAATTCAAAATTCTAGTTCCAGGGCTACGGAGTCAGTGGTGGTTGATTCTTGTTTTGTTTCAATTTCTTGTGTCGGGGAAAGCAATTTGGCCTTGGAAGATGGCGAAATTGCAGCAGAGAATATAACTCCTTTGTTGGGAGTTGACACAGCGATCCATGATTTGGCTTCGGATGTTGAGGAGTTTGATAAAGCATTTTGGAATATTTCAGAAGTGGGTTTCTTAAATCAAGCAGATATGGAAGTAGTTGAGCTTAACCCGGCTCAAGTTAAATCTATTGATGGTATCCAGTTAGTTGTGGACCTCGACCCAGTTGTTAAGGCTAAAGAAAAGGGGAATGATAATTGGAAGCAGAAGTCGGTTGAGAAAATGTTGGGTATTCCTAAAGCTAAGAAGAGGGTTGGAAGAAAGAAGAAAAAATGTGTCATGTTCAGATCTGCGATTGCCGCTGCGGCTTTATCCGTTTCTTCCGAAGGCACAAACATGATTCATCTAGATGAGGCAAGGGCTACTTGGTCTATTGAGAAAATTTTGGGAGCCGATTATTCGGGTAATGATGAGGATATAATAAGCAAGTTCATGACTACGGAAGCCGAAGATGGCGCAATGGCCAATGTTCAGGATTCTCAATGTAATGATTGATCTTTAGTCATCTCAAGAGCGGGTTTTGTTTTAGGTGTCTTATTGCATTGGTTGGGTTTGGGTGTGGTACTTCTTCTTTGGGGTTGTATGCTTTGGTTGGCTTCTTGCCATCTATGGGTGGTTATTTTCCCTTCTGGTTCCGGGTGCTTCGTGCTTTGGATCCTTTTAATTTTTGTAATTTGTTTTCAAAGATTAATTAAATTCTTTTGGTGTTCAAAAAAAAAAAAGGTTTTCTTACTTGTTTGTTTGGCAAGCCATTCAAGGGAACACTCCTACCTCTAGTGAACTGTTACAGAGACATATTTCTCTTCAGGGGGATAATGCAGAGGGCCTTTACCCTTTGTGTTGAGATAAAGAAGAGACAGCTCTGCATGTACTACATTGTAGGGTTTCATGGCAAGTTAGGTCTTTGATTTGCAATGGCGGGGGAAGAATGGGTGTGCCCCTCTTCTATCTATGAGTTATTATGCTGGCGGATGAAAAATAAATATTACAATGTGGAGAAAAATTGTTGGGAGGTGTATTTCTTTGCATGCATATGGGCAATATGGTTGGCTAGGAATCAGGTAGTGTTCAGAGTCTTCAGACTTGGTGGATGCTATAAACTATGATCTGAGGGAGTACTCTATAGATAATTTCAAGAGAAGCATACATGGTGTTAGGAAACTAAACTGGAAGAAGCTGTCTGTCTAAGTTTGTGTATGAGGTCACTGACCATGGGATGGTGGTGATCTTTACTATTTTGGAATTTGGTCCTTGAGAGGGCCTTGGGAGTTTTAGTTTACTTTGTTTAGGTCTGGTTGGGTTGTCATATTTTGATGTCTATGTCTTGCGGGTGGTGTTTGGGTTTGGTCTTTTTTCTCTTGGTCTAGGATGCATCTTAGTTTAGGGGTTGGATTTGGTCTCTCTTTCCCTGGGGTCATTTTGATAGTTGGTGTAGGCTAGCTTACCTTGGCTTTGGTCTGGTAGTCTGGGGTTGTGGTGGGTCTTGGTTAGATTTTTTTTTTGTTTCCTGAATTTGTGCCTGAGGGCATTTTGAAGTTTTGAGTGTGTTGGATCTTTGTTCTTTTGGGCTGCTTTGCTTGTATTGTGTTTTGTGGGCTGGCTGGATTGTGTGTGGTCATGGAATTGTGGACTGTGGTGTATCTCAGGACTCGTGAGCCCGTGTGGTGGGAGGTTTTCTGGGTTTGTGTCTGGTAGGAGTCTTGGTGGGGGCAGTCCTGGCTAAGGGGGTCTGTGTTTCTGTCAGTCTCAGTCCTATTGCAGCATATACCATTGCTGTTGGTTGGTGACGGCCTACGTGTGATCTTCACTGTGATGGTGAATTAATCATTGATGGCCTAACCCAACTATCTCTTGTTGCTGCTGTGACTATGCTCTGAAGCCAGCGTTTTGAAACCAAGGGTGGATCCAAGGCTGGCCAAAATGCTGCTGGTGATAGATCCAGACTTCTTAGTTTCCGCTGATGACATAGTTCAAGAAGTTGTCATGGCCTTTGTCTTCGGGTTTTTCTGTTGATTGGCCTTATCTCTATGGTGGCCTGTCGCAGTTATCTCAAAGCTGTCTTCAAAGTGGCAGTTTTTGGAGCCAAGAGGTGCGGATTTAGGCCTACGGTTCTGGTACAACAATCGATGAAATGGTGCTGATAATGATCGATGGCTCAGAATAGATTGGTGCAGCTGATGATGGGGCTGTCATAGTGTTTGATGCTGCCTAGGCATCTATTTCCTGCAGCTTGGAGTGACAGATGGTTCGGTCTCTCAAAGCTATGGTTTTGGTTTTTGTTTGTGCTAGTTTTTATTTCTGCTGTTTACAACCTATGTTCAGGCTTTTGTAACTTCTTTAATTAATTTGGTTTTTCTCTGTGGTTGGGTGGTTGATTCCTTGTCAGCCTCATCCGCGGCCACAAACTGCTACTACTTCTTGTTCCTTTCTCTCATTTATAATATATATTTCTCTTTGCCGATTAAAAAAAAAAAAGCAATGCGTCCCATGATCAAATAAAAAAACGTCTCAAAATGGCAACTTGTGTTATGTATAAATTACATTAGACGGATAGAGCAGTCGGATAGGGCGAGTAGTAATTTATTTAAGTTGGGACTGAATTACTTTATGACGTATTTTTAGATACAGATATCTACTAGTAAAAATTTAAAATAAATTATATATTATGATTCAATCGACGAGGTGAAGGCTATTGTTGGCTTACCTTTATGCCACGGACTGAATTTGGTATCTTCCTGGAGAGTACAAGAGCTGAATGGAGAAAGAGGTTATGCCTGTTGAGAAAATAACAAGAATATTTACCAACACTTATTGCAAACCAATAAAAAAAGGGGGATGGGAATCAGAAAGAACTTATGGAAATGGACGGTCGAACAACTACTGGTTATATTCGTATATAGTCCAAATTCTTTCTGTCGGTGGTAGAAATTAATCGTGGTCTCAAAATGGCAGTAGCGGAAAACCCAAGATTTTTACTGCTGGCAAAAAGAATTTAAACTCATTACTACTATATACTAATTGGAAATGGATATTCTCTGGTCCAAGTTTTGGGCTGAACGAGATACAATCTACATCTGAATTGTTCATTTTCTGCAATTAATGGTTTGGATTCATTAAAAAACTATTATCGGTAAGAGTTTATGTGCCATTCCAAACAATTGATTATACTAATGTACGGATCCGATCTGGATTGTCTAGCTCATTCAGTCAAAGTCTTGGACTGCAGAAGATCCGGACTCATACTAATTATTAGATCAAGAAAATTAGGGTGACTGCAGGAAGGATATTTAGAAAATCTTACGGCATAATTAAGGCACCAAGTAAGGCAATGGCATCTGCAGTGGCAGTTTGGCCATTGAGCTTAGGAATAAACATTCCCTTAAGCAAACCATCAGCTGGAGGCTTCACATAACTCATTTCCCCAAAGAAACATGCTGCCATTGTGAACACCATAAATGCTACCAACAATTCCAGCTTCCTCACCTGTTCCATCCAGTTAAAAATGACAAGATTTGAAAAGAAAGGGAGGAAAAAAAAAAACCGAATTAAGAAGAAACCATTTAATAAAGTATGTATTGACAATTAGCGGCAAATAAAAAAATTGTCAGGATGTATATAACTGAAAGAAATATGCATTGTTAAGTGTGCGATCGATCATATAGTTCATAAAATAATGTTATTTTTCTTTGTACCACATCTATATTATAGAACAGAACGATTTCTATTAAAAATGTATAGACATATAAACGATAGTAACCTCTACAATCCTTAGATCACTTTCTATATATTAACTTTGTAGCTATCGGATTATGTTAATTATATTCCAATGTGCTGTTAGGCATGAACATTTATTTATATGTTATGTCTGTCCATATAATTGTTAATGTTTTTACTCGATTGGTACACATATATGACTTATAAACAATATAGAAATGGTACAAGGGGATTATATGAATATATACCCCATATCTCTGAAGGCCAATAAGCAGGAGAGTGCTTAAACCTGTGAGAAGGACTCCTGCCCAGACTGGTATGTGAAACAATATGTTCAAGGCAAATGCTGTCCCAATAACTGCCAGAAATATATAAACAAAACAAAAAAAAACAATTATCACATGTAGACTATTAAATAAGTTTGCATAAATTAGGAGATATACATTTTTGAATTATATATATACTAGAATGAACCTGGGCTATGCACGAACACTGGAAAGAAAATGAAATAAAAAATATTTCATGAATGTAGTTTTTACCGCAACACCCACCCACACACACGTACACAAAATAACCATAGATTGTTTTATCGTTATATTAAATAAACATAGATAGGTAAATAGATTTGATTTGTCCGCAACTAATAGAATTTTATAATCCTTTATAAAGATTAATAAATTCCTTTTGCTTAGCCAAAAAAAAAACTAATAGGATTTTGTTAAATTCTAAGTTATCTTATTATTTGGACCAATTGAATTTTAAAATCACTAAAACACAAATGTACGTATTTAGAAAATTTAAGTTACGCGCCACTGGTCGCACTCAAGAGACTTGTCACAATAAAATACTCCCGCAATGCTATATAGTACTATTTGCCATACTGTATAATATGTATAATATAGATGTGTAGTTATACATCTTTATTAATTTTTGTAGGTCCATTATAGAAAAACAAATTCACAAAAATTGAAATAAATATTAAATTTCAAGGCCTTTTCATTTCAAATAAAAGCGCTAATCATTGTGCCTCAAAAATTGAAGATGTCACTATCACACAAGGGTGGAGCCATTGTTTAACCAAATGTTGCTATTTTGACCTCACAAAAAGTTTCTGTATTGTCCCAACTTACAAACTATCATACATTATCTTCTCTTTGCAATTTGATAACATAACTATGATGTATCGATTTTCAATATATGAAAAGTCCTCCTAATCAATTACTACAAAGCAAAATCATATAAATTAGTACATATTTACTCTTTGATCAACCTCTTAATTTAATCAGTTCTTTTGATTATCACTTCAGAAAAATAAGTTGGATATGATTTGTAGATTTTGACTCTACAAACTAAAAATCTTGGCTCCACAATATTGTAAGAGGTTTGGTAGGGTACGGGAAACCCATCCGTGAAAGTGTACATGAAAAGAGAATAGACGGTTCAGATTCACTGTAGAGTGTACATAAAAGGAGAATAGACGGTTTAGATTCACAGTAGATCTGAATTGTCCATTCTCGTTTCATGTACATTTTCATGGATGAATTTCATATACCCTACCATTTTCGATATTTTAATGCGCCCCTATAAACTATGAGCGAAACACACTTGTACTTCTGCAATACAAGCAAAACAAGCGAATCTTTGTTTGAAGGATTTATTAGTCATGATGATTTGAATTATGATGATTTTTATAAACTAAACCACTTAATGAACTATTCTGGATCAAGATTACAAACACGTCACTAGATCTCTTGGTCTCTTATACTTATGGGGCGGTGAGTCTTCTATATAAAACTTTTGTTTACAAGTTATTTTTTCTCTAACCAACGGGGATAGTTTAGTTGGTCAGAACTTTTGCATCTTACTAGGAAGTCAGGAGTTTGAATTCCCCTCCTCGTGTGGAAGTTCTTTCTTTAGAATTTAGATGAATTTTTCCTTTTTTTCTTTGTTTTTTTCTTATGATGAGCTTATTTCTTATATTGGTTGACTTCTTGGGATTGGGTTATCTCGTGGACTGATGTAGTGTCCTGGGTTCGTACTTTGTACTTCATATATGATACATGATGTAAGTAAACTCTTCTATCGATTGAAAAAATAAATAAGTTATCTAATTTTTCTGTTTAGCTCCATACCTTCAGGAACATCTGCTGCTATGACCGCTACTTCTGCCAATAGCCAGAGGCAAATCTTCACAAAAAATGGGTACTCGACCTTGCATAATTCGGATAGGTGTTTTCCTTGGGACCAAAACAAGCAACAGAAATTTAAACTTTGGAAAAAAAATACATAAAATAGGAATATTGCTGAATTAATCATGTTAAATAAATATCAGGCGGGTACGCGATCGAACGATGCCACCTTTACAACGATTTCTTCTAGAGTGATGTGGTAGTAGTATTCCTTAATTTGATCTTTCAAATCAAAATGACGCAGTGACGATTTTTTGGCAATATTTTTCACAAATCTTATGAGCAGAAGCTATTATTTCAATATTTTCTATTCCTTACACAATTATTTTTTTTTGGTAAATTAGCTTGAAATAGAAAAAATATTAACCAGATAAACAGCTTACAAGGGAAAGACCTCAGGGGGAAAAGGAAAAAAACAAGGAAAGGAGAAAATCTAAAACCTAAACAAAACATAGAAGATATCCAACAACGCTCAGTTGTACGTAACAATGGAAACAAGGTTATTTGTTGTTCCTTAATTGTAGCCTGCTGTGGCTCAGTTTCAATCTTACCGGTGCTTACACCAAGATTTGCTGCCAGTGATTGAATTATGAGGGCAAAGATCAACCCGATAAGGATCACCCAGAGTAGCTGAAATGGGAATTGATCGATAAGTTCTATTATACATAACAAACTTTAAGATTAATTATTTATGTGATACTTTCATGTTTATAGTTTTACCTCAAATCCATCGTTAGCTCCGGCTTGCAAGTCCGTTTCCACTATGGCATCATACCAGAAAAACGAAAGTTATTGCACACACAGCCCCACTATGGGTATATAATTTGGTGTACAAAAAAAGTACACCAGATTGTATAGGACTCATCACGGATCCTACACTAATGAATGGATGGTGTATATACCGTAGTATTTTTTGTTGCACAAGGGGTGAAGCGATTGAAGCACGTACAAAGAGATTAAAAAGAGAGGGATAGAGGTTTACGTACAATTGGCAGGGTCAAGATAAGCCAATGACACAAGGAAACCAGGGCCCACATACCCCAAAAACTCTCTCCATCCAGGTTTCTAAATACAAATAAAACATAACTCAGTTTAATATGAGTTGAGGAAAAAAGAAATGTTAACAAAATAAAATCCGCAACATGATAGCAGTTAATGATATAAAAAAAATAAAAACATGAGAGCAGTTTAAAGTCCATGAAACCATTAGGCCCCCGTTCGGCTAAGGTTATTATTTCTTAAATACTTATTTTCTGTTTTATGAGACAAGTTATTCTCTTCCTATACATCATATTTAATTCAAAAAATGAGTACTTATTTTAGTTAGTGGAATACACTTACTTTCTGCTCTAAAAGTAATATATGATCAATTGTAATTTGAAAAGTTTAGATATATGAAATTTCTTTTGCCAACGTAAAAGTAATACTCATTTCGTTCCTTTTTAAGTGTTCAATTTCGTAATTCCAACTTTGTATATGAAATTTCATTTTAAGTGTCTCCCTTGGTTTTTGTTCTACTGTTTTGTATCTTTTCTTTTTCTTCTGTGAGTTGGCTTCTCGCCATCTCCCTTTATCTTTTTGGGTCTTGGATTGGCAGATGATTGTCCCTATTCTTATGTGCCAACCTAGTTGAGATGTTTGATGCGGGTTGTGATGCTGTTGTTATCCATGTTCCCTTTAGTCTTTGTAATGCTTATTCAAAGATTAATAAAATTCTCTTTGCCGTTCAAAAAGAAAAACTTTGTAATTTCAACTTATTAAGGAAACATCATCATTACACATCTCACACCAACTTTTCCTAGTTACTGATGCAGGGCATGTACGAACTACGGAATAATCGTGTAACAAGAAAATCACAACAATAGAAGTTAGAGAAAACACTCTCTAGACTCTTTTAATTTTAATAATAATCAACAACCGTCTTGCCCAGAAGGCTTACAACTTAGTATTAAATAGTAGAGAAAATCCTAACCCTAATTGATTCACCGCAAACCGAAAATCGAATCAATTAATGACGAAAATTACAAAAAATAGAATAATTCAGAATAATAGCAAACTGGAAAATAGAGAAAATTCTAAGACTTCTCCCAAAAGAACGGCTTAATTCAGATTCTCCTTGCCCAAGTTATAAGCAAGTCAAATCTTTCCTTAAACGGCAAATTTGGGCTTTTAGGACCCTAAACGGCTAAAAAACACACGGCACATGGTTCATGTGTCTTGACCGTTGGGCCATCGAACCCATATGGGTCGCTTAACTCCACAGTCGCATATTTACGATTTTGTCATCCTTTGCTTAAAATGCCTAAGATAGTCCTCCGTTATGGCATCTGTATCAATTACCCTCTATGGAGACATCATTATTGCACTTTTACTCACTAACATTTGAAAATAAAATCTACTTTTAGGGGCAAAATGAAAAATGTATCAACTTTTACTCTCTAACTTTACAAAATTGGCACTTAGTAAGGAATATTCAAAATGAAATACTGAACTCTAAAAAACAGACAAATGTAGTAGTACGTAGTCTGAAAATTAATTTGAACCAACAAAAATAAAAATGTTGAAGTTAGGATCCCCTAAAATTTAGGGATGGAATTAATATTGCAAGTGTTATGGTAGCCTAGTGGTAGGGAATACGTACTCCCATCATTTGATTGAGGCTACAATTAACAAAATTGACTTTCGCCCAGGGAAAAAAAAAACTAGTGACGGATTGTAATGAGAGAGAGGACCTGTTTCTTTTGATTTTCAATGTCAAAGCCTTCAAGGGTGTTATTGGTTGGAGTCTTCTTCTGCACATCAACAGCTGCAATGCGGTGGCTTCCTCCACTAGTTTGTTGCGAGCTTGCCATCTCTCTCTCTCTCAAACTCTTGTACGTAGTGTCCTTCACTTGGACCCTCTATTTATAGCGCGAGCTTAAGTTGTTTTGAGAGTGAAAGCACGTATGACATGGTCAGCTATGCCAAATTTTGATATATGAAATTGTTTAGTTAGAGCATCTCCAGTAGAAAATTCTATAATTGGTAACGTAGATCGAGAATATAGTTTATTTGGAAACGTGTCTCTCCTAGCCTAATTACAGTTAAAAAATAAGCATGTGCACCACTGTTGCAAATCTCATCTCTTCTTAGGCTGGGCACAAGTGCTTGATGCAGAATCTCATCTGGTCACGTTTTGTGCATATGCTTATTTTGTGTACAAAAAAATAAACGGAAGCGAATGCAGGGTTTTTACATAAAAACGTAATGCTAAATCCAAGATTAGGATTGTCCGAATTGGAAAAAAAAAAGACTAAAGTGAATTTTTCGGTAAAGCCAAAGGGATATTTATTCACCAATTTTCCACCTAAATTTGGTTTGTTTCTAAATTCTCATCAACTAATAATTCACTTAATATGTCTCCTTTCTCTACGTTGTTTTCAGCGGTATGGTATCAAGTTGTACTCTAAATTAAATTCTCTATGGAATACAGGATTAATTGTGTTTTCATGAATTGGGCTCTCATATCTTGCACTTGGATATGGATACTCTCTAGTCCATTATACCGTCATGCAGGGGCTGTTGTGGTTCTTTTTTGCTTAACTTTGATGATCGGGACCGTTCAGTTGTAGACCTTGTTTAGAACAATATCAATCGCATCCAAAAAACACGTCGAGCGACTATCATTAAACATGATTTCATAACTCTGTTATATTCAGAAATTAGGTTAATTCAAATTAGCTGTTGCTAATATATTTTGTTTTAATATAAATGTGTTCTGAAAATATATCAAACGATACCCAATCAACATAAATTTTGGAGTGGTTAATATTCTCAACGAGGTATAAAATATAAGAGAGATGATAAGGACACATCACTTTGTCACACGCCAACCACATTCCTTTCATATACATGTGGGTCTCATTCTAATAAGACCCAGCTGTATGTGTGTATGTGAGAGGGATGCGATTGTGGTGTGACAAAATGATGTGTCACTAGCATTTTGGAAAATATAAACGTTCAATCATTAAAATTTCTTAGGGTCCCACAGAGAGCACAAGAAGACTGTCCGGTCCCTTTGTACCCCTTAGACTTGAACCCATTCCTCAAGGGAAATTTTTGGGTGTCGGATAGGTATTACGTGACCGTACCCATGTGGTGCCCGAACAGTACATCTGGACTGTCCAAAATTATGTTGGACAGCCCGCCACTCTCACTCCTCTTTCTCTCTTTAAATTCGAGCCATCCAAAACTGAAATGAACGGTCCAGATGAGTTGCTAGGGCATCACGTAATGCCAACAATTTCTCATTGGGAAATAGCTATCTTATTTTGACTTTTGAGATTACGTCACTCCAGCATAATGCGAGAGTGCCTTTGCTGGCCAAAATTAGAAAACTGCAAAAATTAAATGAATCAAGAAAGAAAATTTTGTTTGGGGTATCGGAACTGGTGTTCCGAATTCCAATTTTCAATTATATATGTTGGAGATCAGATATATTCCATATATAGATGATCAAAACAAATTATTCCATATTACGATTTTAACATAACATGTGAAATATTAGGTCTTACACAATTTCAAAAGGAAGAGGAAGAACATACATGCATGGTTTATGCCTTTGCTTTTGAGTACTGTATGTTGAAAGCGTCCTTGTTTATAGTTTGTTATTATGCTTCTTCGATCACTTTCAATTGCCAAAATTAATTCATATGTGTGTCATGATTCATGCTGTGGAAACATTCCCTTTTTATATGCGCAAAACAACAGACGATAAACGTACATGTTCCATGCCTTTTTTCTTTCTAGGATTTAAATCCTTCTGTCGCGCCCGGAATTTCCACCCCAATTGTTAAGAGAGAAGAAAAAGGAAGCTGAGCAGGAGAAAATCTTGACTTTTACAGTAAACTGTGACCGAGTTGAAACATGAGAAAATGGTTACAGCGAATAATAGTGAATTTGAATTTAACCTTAAACCATCCCTTCCAAATGATTTTTGTTCCCGCAGTTACCGGTTTTTGACCAAGCTGATTTTTTGGCCACGTACTTACGTGCGCATGCGAGAGCTATAGCTCCGTGATGAACTGTTCGGATATTCTTTTTGAGCCTGAGATAGAGTCAAAAAAAATTAAGTTTGGTATGGTATGGAGGATAAGGGTGTGGATGGAGCTCAACCCAAAATCTTGATGTAAGTGAAATTACTCTTTTATCCTTATGTGTTAAAAAAAAATGTACATTCAATGAAGGAAGACAAGGAGAGGAAAAAAGAAATTTTTTGGGAAAAATGAGACAGAGGAATTGGAGGATGATGTTGTGCACAACATCGTGCTTTGCACAATCCGAGCCGTCGGATTGTGTGTTTGACGACTTGGGTCTTATCTTGGCAATAGAACGGCTCTTGGTCATCCATTGCCGAGATGAAATCCAAGCTATCGGATGCACGATCCGACGTCTTGGATCACTCACAACACACACCCCAGTTCTGAGATGGAGGCATCTGAGGGGAGAGAGAAACTAGCCATGGTCAGTGTTACTAGTGTTTTATTTTTTTGGGAAGGGTAACTGGTTGAGAAGGTAGGGAGCATTCCCCGTTATAAAATTTTATTGGCAAAGATTTGCTTATGAAGATCTAAGGGCGCCGGGAGAAGGGTGATACCATATCCGAAAAACAAGAGGGGATACATTAGTAGATTCTAGAGGTTTCAAACTGTCCCGGCCGGTACAGGCACGACACGAGTAATAAATGGGCCGGGCTAGGCACAACAAAAAGTACGGGTTAAACAGGTTGGGCCAACATGGCACGACCCATTTGACACTTCTAGCTTATCCCCTCTATGTGTGCCAGTGCCGACGAACTCTCACCACTTAACGTATTCCAAGGAGAGTCACTCACTATAAGTACATTATATATACATGATATTGATATTTATTACATATACATATATATTCTGGCTTCTCTGCATGTGTAGTCCAATATGGACAGTTCATATCGACAATTAATAGTTCAAATAAGTTGAATACTCTTACCACTAAAAGTATATTTTTACTAGTAAGAATATCAAAACAAATCTGAACCATTAAAAACTTCATCCGATCGATGGTTACGATCACTCCGACTGCACCTCTGTAGTCTAAAACTAGACTGCAGACAAGCCTTGTGCACATGATATTGATATTTATTACATACATGGTAACATTTTTTTTTTTTGCTCGGCATACATGGAAACGGTTGATACAGAAACGTTAAGCGACATTCAACATATGGTACAAACTAGACTGGCTCCCTTGATTCGATCCAAGAAGACAGATGTTTTAAGTCTCCTTAATTTCCAGCAGAACCAAACGAGGCCTTAAAATTTATTTTTTGAGGGCTTCACACTTGAGAAATAGAAAACATATTCTTGGCACCACTCGGAGCCTTAACAGCAATACTACTAGTACCTTACTGGGGGAGTGGGATATCAGCCAAATCCTCTCTGTAAGGTACAATGGAGTCTTCCCCGTCCTCCGGGCCGGCTGGTTCGATCTTCGTTGTGTCGATGTATGTCACAACCGTGTCTTTACGCCACATCAAGTAAATGATGGAGGCTACGTAGATGACCATCATTGGAAACACTATGATCGCGATGAAAACGGTTGCGGCTTTCGGTAGAGTGCTGTGAATCATCCACCCGACGAAGGATGTGCTGAGGTAGTAAATATTTATGCCGATGATTCCGAGCCCCAAAATCCACGAGATCACGATAATCTGCAGGCACAAATGTGTACTCGAACTTTTGGTAATTGCATACATGATTTTTTACCACACATTCCTATTTTTTTTTAACTAAACAAAGAACGATATAAGTAGGAGTGTCGAGCAGTCGATCAAGCCATTCATCCCGGCAATCGACGATCAGAATTAAAAAATGAAGGTGGTTGTGGTGGTGCAACGGCAGCAAGCAGAGGAGATCGTGGGGAGCTGCAGCGGAGGACCAAAGGAGGACGTGGTGGAGCAGTAGTGGAGGAGCAGAGGCGGAACCAGAGGTGGTGCACCAGAGGAGATTTGGGGGAGTAGCACCAGCGGCAGTTAGGTTGATAGGGTTAGGGTTTGTTGTGGGCTGTTTGTTTGGGGTGGGCCGGCCGATTGCAAATGGGTTTGGCCCAATTAGGTTGCAATTTGTGTGCTTGTTTGGGCTCAGGGTGTTTTGGGGTTTGTACAAACATTAGGTGTTTTTGGTCTTGTCTCATTGAGTGTTTATTGATTTCTTATTGACAGTATCATAGTACTAAAAATTCGAGAGGTAGAAAAGTAGGTTAAGATCTCGCGAGAAGAAATTGCTCAATGCATTTCTTTTTCTACTGTATTGTACTGATTTCATCTTATATCCTTGTGATGACTGAAATTATTTTTGCCGATAAAAAAAAAGGATTAAAAAATTTGTTTTCAATCTAGACCATTGAAGTTATGTCTTCTACAATTGCTCTGTAGATTTTGATAATTTGACTTGTTTTACGGATTTTAAAGTAAAATTCGCTGTGTAACAGTTTGCTTGTTGCATTTCTGTCAAAAAAATAAAAATTAGAATATGTTTATTGACAAGAAATGAAACAACTCAACTTGATATGAGAAAGGATAAAAAAAAAAAAAAAAAAAACTTGACATGAGAAAGCACTACAACAAAAATAGTCTTTCGCGAGGACCACTTTTTATTTTAAAAAAAAAATTTGATGGTTTCTTCGCTTTCTGAAAACTGTTCTCTAACCTCCCTAAAAAGTTAACGGGAAGGGAGAATTAAAAAAGATGTTAGAGTTATTATAGAATCTGGCTTCTCAGTAGTTTATTGTTGGACTGCAGTGTGCCGTTTGCACGATCCTAGCCGCCTAAAAGTATGTTTAACAGTTTAGATTTTAACAAAATTCTTCCAGAAAAGAGTTAACTTTCCTAGACGAGTTTTTTTTTTTTTGAACTGTTGAATGCAAAGATGAATGACTATAATAAAACGGCAGAAGCCTCTCTATAGTTCAACTGTAGAGAAGCCGGGTCCTTATTTTAACAGAGGGGAAATTAGCGCAATCTATCCAAGTTAACAACAACAAAGCGAAAAATTGATCTGTTCAAAACATTTGCTCGATAACTTACATATATTGAGCTCTTATACGGTCCCATCTTGCTGGCACTGCTACTGAATTTAAGGAGTGGAATCAGAGAAAATGGAAGTTCAAATGATAGTATCATCTGCCAATACAAAACCAATTGAATCAGCAAAATTGAAAAATTGGAAAAACAATTCTAATATATATGGAGGAATAAACAACCGATGAAATTATGATTAAATTGCCAGCTGCCGCAGCTCCACCGACTAGCGAGGCGACCAGACTTGGTAAAATGGAAATGGTCCTTGTCATAAGGTTCCTCTGCCATCTCTTCATTTTCAGATCCAAGAAACCCTAGAGATTGTGTGACCAGATTACCCATTAAATTCCAAATTAGGAAGTTATATGCTCGTAAATTAATAGCTACTGTACAAATTATGGACTACATATTATTAGACATGATTCTTGATCTACCTGCATGATAAATTGTCCAGCATAGGTGCATGTGATAGTTGAACTTTGTCCCGAAGCTAGCAACGCGATGGCGTAAATGGTTGAACTTGATTTCCTAAGAACATTCTGCAAAATAAGAAACGAAAATTTTCAATTAGATTTTTTGTTCTTAATTTATAACTACGCGCAAGCAAGAATCGCGGTGCCTGGGAATGAAACAATCTTTAATATAGAGGTTGGTAGTAATTAGATTTTTTTTTGAATCAAAAGTACTTTGTCGATTAGATCTTTATTTGTTTTAAGTTAGAGCTAGCAGAAGTTGATATATGCCTCTGAATTTCTGGGGTGATTTAATGGCCATTTTTAAATGTAGTTTAATTGAATTTATACAAAAGAACAATATAAATAACCAATTGAGTGGGCCAACTTTTTTTTTGATAAGCAAAAATATTTGAAGAGGAATTATTATTTTGAGTGGGCCAACATGGATTATTATTAAATAGGAATTAGCTAGGAATTATTAATTAATATTAGAGAAATTACACATAGGCAGCAAAAGTAAACACTACTCTAAGTCCAACATGAGAGTTTGGAATTAACTATACATTTATGTGTTTGGTAAACTTTTTAATTTTAAGATCTTGGTCATAAATTTTTTTTTAATTTTTAAATTCTTATCATTGAGACTATATAATTGATATAATAAAAAAATTTGACTCAAAAACTAAAAAAAGAGCAAAAAATAATTCAGCAAAAAAAAAAAAGTTAGGCCAAATCACCTCTATAGTGTTATGATTAAAGGGTAACTAGTTTTTGTAGCTACTATTTGCTCATGTTATTGTTCCTATATTTCATTTGGCATCAAAGAAGAACTTCATATATAATAAACTCTGGTTGATTTCCTCGTGGTAAAATAGGCTCTAGTTTTTATTGACAGTACAAAAATTATGTTGATTCTTGGAAGAAATTCAGTCAGCGAAGACTTCTCTGGCCGCGATTGAATACTAGGTTGAGATATATTGTTACGCTGATTTAGTTTAGTATGCATGAATTTCCGAAGTACCAAAAAAGAACGAGAAAGAAGGGTAACTAGTTTAGTTTAGACCTGTAGAAGGAAAGAGGCAGAGTTTAGAGTGATGTTATTGCATTGTCCCGAGAGGCTTGGGTCTGAACAAACAGTTGCTGATACTGCGATGATTGCAATATTTATCAATAATGCCACAAACAAGGCAAAACCCATCTCATACAAGAAGTACCGACAAGCATCCTGCAACAATGTAGAGGATTTCAGGTTAATTCAATTTCTCGTATTGAAGCTTGTAGCTCAATTTTAATCTGTACGAATCTAGCTTCTCCGCAGTCTGTTGTTGGACTGCAGAGTGTCATCGCCCGCGTGATCTTAATCGTCCAAAAGCTTTTTTAACGGTTCAAATTATAAAAAAATTCTTCTAGGGTAGATTTAACTGCAGAGATGAATGACTACGATGAAATAACAGAGACCTCTGATCTGCAATCTAACCGCAGATAAGTTGGGTCCCATTAGTAATTTCTGAAACAAGCCCCATGACTGGGACAAGTGGCCTAATATAAAAAAGTCTAATTACATTGGTCAGTGAGTTTTCTGTGAGAACCTTAAATAATCTCTTTAAGTGCGGACCTCCCCATTTCTCCCATTTTCCGATTGAATTTCGATGATCCAAGACGCTCAATGTAATCAGAACGTGATTTTAAGGGTACCTATAAAAAATGGGCAAAAAAAATGACCGGAAAGGGCTTGATTTGAATAGTTTTTTTTTTTGAACCGTTCAATAAAAAATTGTTCGGATGAAGCCCTTCCTGGCCATTTTTTTTGACGATTTCTCGCAAGGACCCTTAAAATCACGTTCTGATCACATTAAGTGACAAAGATCATTGAAATTCAATCGGGATTTATGAGGTCTGCACTTAGGCTAAGTAGGGGATCCCTAATAAGAAGGGAACTCTTACATTTGTATCTTAACTATTTAAAAATCCAATTGGTCCAAAGAAGATAACTTACAATATTCAAAAAACTCTACTAGTTTGGGATCAATTAATTCTATTTTTACCTATAAAATATAAGTTCTTGAATTTTTTTAGTTTTTGGTAATCGTCGTGTACATATAGCACGGGTTGATTCTAGTTTTGTATTCAGATAAAGATTTTATTTAATTATTATAAAGGGGTTCGAAAGTCATGATCAACAATGAATCGTATGAACTGGCTCTAAAAAAGTTGATACCACTTGGGAGGTTTCAAACATGAGATTTTAGGAAAGTGCAAAACTCTATATTTCAAGCCTTTATCACGAGGCCAACCGCTTGCATGCAGTCATAAAAAGGTTATTGTTGGCTTACCTTTATGCCACGGACAGAATTTGGTATTTTCCTAGAGAGCACCAGAGCTGAGTGGAGAAAGAGGTTATGCCTGTTGAGGAAAGAGTACAAGAATATTAGTAGGAGTATCACTTAGTGCAAAACCAATTGAGAGGGGATACAAAGAAGAAACACTTTTTGAAAATGGTTACATAATCTATATTATAAAACAGAACGATTTTTGCCTAGGCATATAAACAAAGTTACATATCCACAGCCGTTCAATCAAATTTTCACATTAAATTGTAGCTGTCAGATCACTTTCTTTTTCAAAAGATACAGACAAGATCCTCTTAATAAGTCTACCCCTCCCCCTCTCCTCATTTTGAAGATAATGTATCCATATTTAAATGTTGCTTCCTATATATGATCAAATAGGAAAATTTCTTAAGATGGTAACTCACGCTATGTGTAGATTATACGTTTGTTGTTAGAGAATGTAATAATTTATTTAAGTTAGAACTATGTTACGTTCTAACGTGTCTTTAGGTACGGGCATTTGCTAGTTAGCAATTTGATCATGAAGTGAGAATATAAAATATGTAACCACAATTATCGCAATATCAAGGATATTAAGACTATCTTACGGCATAATTAGGGCGCCAAGTAAGGCAATGGCGTCTCCGGTGACAGTGTTGCCGCTGAGCTTTGGAACAAACAGTCCCTTGAGCAAATCAGCAGCAGGAGGCTTCACATAAGCCATTTCCCCAAAGAAACATGCTGCCATTGTGAACACCAGAATTGCTACCAACAATTCCAGTTTCCTAATCTGTTTCATGCAATTCAAAAGAGAAGGTTTTAAGAAAAAAGAAAAAAATAATAATGAAGAAGAAAAGATTCGATAAATTTATATAGACTGCTAGTGGCAAATTAAAAAATTTAACAGAGTAGAGACCTACTAGTAACCAGGCCTGCTGCTTGCACGTAACTCAGCTCAACAACAACAACAACAAAATCCATGTAGTCTTCAATCATTGCACGTAACTCAGCTAGTGGCGAATTAATCATAGTGCGTTATTTGTCAACAAAACCTTCTTTTTTTTTGTTTGCACGCCAAATAGGGGTTGACAGTTCTATTTTCATTATCCAGTCTTCTTATTGGATGCTTAATTTGTTATCTCCTATTTCCCTCGATGTACCCCAATCGAGTTTGTATAATATTACCTTCTTTTTCCGATTAAAAAAACAGGGGTTGACAGATCGATTGTACAAGATTTAAGTTGACAAAATTAAAACTTCAGATGCGTAGGGGATGCTATTTAATTTAAGAGTTTAAAGCATAATTACCCAAAAAATAAAAGAAAAGAACTTTCTAAATTGTAATCCTTCGAAAATTTTGTGGAACACCCAAGGCAAATAACCTAACTTTATGGTTATTTTGCTGTTATGTTGTTATAGAACAGTTTGTATTCCTTTTTGCTCGGTATGTTTTTACTTCATTGGTCAACATGACTTAAGGAACATGAAAATGATACAAGTGGATGATCACAATAAATACTCCAACCCTAAGGGGTTGGCCAAGTGGTCTTGGCCTGGAACTTAGGACCATCGATCGATCTCACCCTGATCACGACTGTGGGAGGCCTCCAGTCACACGTAGGCGCAAGCTTACCCGCATTACCAAAACAAAAGAACAAAAAAAAAAAAAAAAACAGTATATAGTACCCCATATCTTTGAAGGCCAATAAGCAAGAGAGTGCTCAAACCGGTGAGAAGGACTCCTGTCCAGACTGGTATGTGAAACAATATATTCAAGGCAAATGCTGTCCCAATAACTACAAAAAATAAAATAAACAAGACAAGAAAAAAATTACCACATGTATTTCTCATACATAAATTAGGAGATACAAACATATCTGATGGAGATGTTGTAGGGTGCTTCTCTGTAGTGCAGATCAGGACCGTCCATGTCAGCAATCAATGGTTCAGATATATTCTTTAACTTTGACCGGTGAAAAAATATATCTGAACCATTGATTTGACGAAATGAATAATTTGAATTTGCCATATAGAGTGCACTACGGGGTGTGCCCAAAAGCATTCCCGGATCCCTGAGAATGTACGTTTTGTTTTACAACTAATTTTAATCTTTAGCTCCATACCTTCAGGAATATCTGCTGCTATGACAGCTGCTTCTGCCAACAGCCAGAGGCAATACTTCACAAATACAGGGTACTCGGCCTTGCATAATTCCGATAGGTGTTTTCCTTTGAACCAAAACAAACAAAAAAATTTGCAACTTAGACTGAAATAGAGAAAATTTGAATAAAAGAAATACTCATTAATTGTTCCTTAATTGTAGCTTGCAATAGTTCATTTTAAATCTTACCGGTGCTTACGCCAAGATTTGCAGCAAGTGATTGAATTATGAGGGCGAAGATCATCCCGATAAGGATCACCCAAAGTAGCTGAAATGGGGATTGTTAAGTTTCATTATACGTAACAAACTTTGAGTTGAAATTTTATCATTACCTTCTTCTTCATTAATAACGAATCTTTTTTTTGGTTTTTGGTTTTTGGTTTTTGGATATATTTTTTTAATATTTTGATATTTTAGTTTTACCTCAAATCCATCCCTAGCTCCGGCTTGCAAGTCAGTTTCCACTGTGGCATCATACCAGGAAAATGAAAGTTATTGCCCAAATTGTGAAACAATCAACACTCTATGAGAGAGAGAGAGAGAGAGAGAGAGAGAGAGAGAGAGAGAGAGAGAGAGAGAGAGAGAGAGAGAGAGAGAGAGAGATTTACGTACTATTGCCGGGGTCAATATAAGCCAACGACACAAGGAAGCCAGGGCCGACGTATGCAAGAAATTTTATCCATCCAGGTTTCTAATCATTAAAAGAACCAAAATAAAAAACCCATAAAATGAATTTCAGGGCTTGAGGAAAGCACACACACGGAGTGCACTATAGAAGTGTAGTACGTGACTCGAGTCCATCTTTAACAATAAATTGTCCATATTTCAAAAAACATTGGCAGAGCCAGGATTTTGATCTGAAGGGACCGGCTTGTAGACATATGTTTTTTGTCAGAACGTATACTTATTATATCATAAAATTTTTACTTTTCAATACATTACATTACATTTGTATATATATTGAAATGATTCCCAATTATTATTTTTTTCTTTAGAGATCCGTTTTCCAATACATTTCATTTGCTATTTTAACTGTCACATGTTTATTTCTTTAGACTACTTGAATAATATTCAAAATCAAGTAAATACAAAAAAAAATAAAAAATCAAAGCCGTGAGGAGCCAGGGCTAGGCCCCAACAGAGCTCCGCCCCTATCTAAAAGTATCTTACATGTAAGATAACTGTAGTGCAAGGTGCACTATTGAAATGTAGTACTTGATTCAAGTCGTCCATCCCGGTATTAATGTACCATTTTTCTTAAGGTTTAATGGTGAGAGATACACCTACCCTACCTATCCAATCACCAATCACGATTCCGCTAACCTGCACTCGTAGAACCCCAATTATATTAGAATTAGGCATATGTGTCCAATTTTAAAATGTCCGAGGAACCTATTTTTAAATGTCGAATGACCCAACTTTTGGCCTGTAAATTTACTATTTTCTCTTTAACTGCAAAACAAAATATTATTTTCTATTTATCGAGTATTCTATTTGAAACCTTAAACATGATTGGTACTCGCTTACGGCCCGGGGTCAAAAAAAGTTAGAATTGCATTGCAAAGGGGACGAGAAAACAAAATTTAGATTGTTTTGTTCAAATTGCATATCTCATTATTTGAAGAGATTTTTACCACCATGGATAGAAAAGTGAATTTAATTTTTATTAAGAATATACTCTTCTTCTTTTTTTTTACCTCTAAGTATAACCTCATTGATAAGAGTACCCTCAATACAATTTTACACTTTACTTCCCTCCCACTCCCCACCTCAACCCACCATCCACTTCCAACTGGGGACCACCTCTGGCCGGGGACTTTTTCAGGCCGACGAAATTTCACTTTTTTTTTTATTTAGGCTCTTTCATAGGGTTTTAGAGTGCATTTTCCTATTATAGAATTTTAGCGATTTAGGCATTTTCATGGGGTTTAAGGGTGCACTCACTTTCTTAGGCACTTTTATAGGGTTTAATGTTTAGACTTTAGGTATTTTATTGAGTTTTAGTGGATTAGGCACTTTCATAGGATTTTAGGGTACACTCATTTTCATAAAATTTT
This sequence comes from Rhododendron vialii, assembly GCF_030253575.1. Taxonomy (NCBI): domain Eukaryota; kingdom Viridiplantae; phylum Streptophyta; class Magnoliopsida; order Ericales; family Ericaceae; genus Rhododendron; species Rhododendron vialii. The sequence continues at coordinate 2,847,265 of NC_080565.1, read as the reverse complement.
AGTAGTTAATTTAGGCATTTTCATAGGATATTTTTTGTGAAAATAGGCAAAATTCTTATGCGTGCTTTTTTAGAAGTGGCCGGACTTGCGTGTGTATTGGGTCCAAAATTTGGACCTAACAGTAATAATACAAAAATGATTACGGATCATTCTTTAATTCATTTTGGAACCACGCCATGCACATATATTTCTACATATTTTTGGAAAACTAAAAAGGCATTTGTTTGAACAGTGCAATGACATCAAAACGAGAAGATAACATCCTAACCGGGTTGGCACCTAATCCCCATGAAGATCATATGCCACTAAACCATATGCAAGTACAATAATTGTGTGATGATCATTCTGCACGGGTCAAGTACCTTAAAACTACTTACGTTTAGTTTTCTATACCATTTTCTGTTTACCAAAAAAAACAAGAAAGACCTGTTGCTTTTGATTTTCAAGATCAAAGCTTTCATGGGTGTTGTTGGTTGGAGTCTCCTTCTTCACATCAAAAGCTGCCATGGGGTTGCTTTCCCCATTTACTTGTTCCAAGCTTCCCATCTCTCTCTCTCTCTCTCTCTCTCTCTCTCTCTCTCTCTCTCTCAAATATATATGCAACTCATGTAGTGTTCTTAACCTCTATTTATAGCGCGGTTTTAAACTCTTTTGAAAGTGAAAGCACATAAACACTGGATGAAATCGTTTTGAGCATCTCCAAAGAATTATTTTGGAAAGTTGTGAGAATAGTTTATTCAAAGAATTTGATTTAGGAACTGTGCTATTTTCCAACAACGCATGTTTATTTCTCTCCTTGGTTTATTTAATTTCTGTTAAATATCTACGACGACTTTCCTCCTAAATTTTTGTAGTCTCTGAATTCTTATCACGATTTTTTAGTCAAGCGGTAGGAGAATACAATATAAGAATTACATGAAACATGAGACTTTATGATCACTATAAGCCGAACTCAGCTCCATTAGAGGGAAAAACAATCTCAAACAATTTCACAATCATTACAAGTCCAACCCAACAAAACTCCATTAAAGGAAGAAATATCCTAAAACCCTCAAAACCATAGCCGCCACAAATATCCTTCGTCTCCCTTCCCCTCCTCCCCTAGGGTTTCACACCCTTGTACGGCGGTGGTAGGGAAAGGCCATGGTTTTGTTTTGTTTTTCTCTTGTCTCTTCAAATCAACAACTTGTCGTGATTTGTAAGAATTTTTTCTCTCGTATTTTCAAGAGTTTTTAGTTTCGTCTTTGGACAAAGATTTCATCTAAAGATCATGTACTTTCAGTGACGATGTTGCTTCACAATGATATCTATGCCAACAATGTTCTTATCCTAGATAATGTTTTTGGTGGAGCAACTCGTATGACTTGTCAGATCTGTAATTTCTGGAAGTTCATTAATGCGTTCATACTTGTTTAGAGTTCATATAATCGTTTGGGTATTTGTTACTCCATCCGTCCATTTTTTAGAGTCTAGTATTTCATTTTAAGCTATTCATTAATAAGTGTTCATTTTGTAAAGTTATTGGGTAAAAATTGGTGTATTTTTTAATTTGCCCCTAAAAGTAAATTTCATTTTGAAAAGTTAATGAGTAAAAATGTAATTATGATATCTCCATAGAGGGTAAGTAAGAAAAGAGAAAATAAATATTGATGTGAAATGTGTAATGATGATGATGATGTCTTCTTAATAAGTTGTAGTTACAGAAAAAACAACAATTTAGGAAGAACAGAGTCAACAACCCTTCTCTCTCTAAAAAAAACAAAAAGTCAGGCCTTAGGGTTTCAATCACCGCCGAGGGGAGGCGCCGCCTCTCCCCTCCTCCCCCGGGCTCCCGTCCTCTATCTTTCTTCTCTCCCATCTCTCCCTTTCCGTTTTCCCCCTGTTTTCCCCCTCTGCGTTTGTTTTTTTTCTATTTTTCCTCATTCACAAAACTGATCGGCAAGGCAACGAGAAGGCAGTGATGGTGGCTTCCGGTGGCGGTGCTAGCGTCCTTGGATCTCAACGATTGTTTCTCCTCTAGCCCTTGTTAGGAGCCGGATTGGCATGCTTCACGATGGCTACGCAACAGAGGGATTGATCGTCCGACGAGATCGACTATGGTATGGTCCTCGGTCCCAAGTCGTCTCTTTCTCACCTCTTTTGTTTTTGACCCCCTACCATCATCGTGGTTTCCCTATCTTCACAGTTTCTAGTCTACCCTTTGTATCCCTATCAAAGTACTGTTGGGTCTCCAATTGCTTAACGACGAGGGTTATTTCGGGTCTTGATGAAGCCGTTGGCATTGGCTCCCGTCGTGGTCGTTGTTGAATGGCCCGGTATTCGCCTAACGACAGGGTGAGCTTCCACTGCAGATCTGGTGATGTTTGGTTCATGTCCATTTCCCTGGGTGGCTAATGGTGGCTTGAAGGCAGTTAGGGTGTGATTTCCAGTGGTGGTGGTTATTTATGTTTGAAGCGGTGGGCGGCGGCGACTGTGCTGTTTCTAGGGTTAAGTTTTGGATATTCTTTGGGCTGGGCTTTATTGTATTATCTGGGCTTTTTAAGCCTTATGGGTGGTTTGTGTTCCATTTGCACTTATCTAGGCACTTTCGGCCTTCAGGTGTATGGGCTTTGTCTCTATGGTTGTGCTTCTAACTTTTGGTTAGAATCCTTTTCCCTATCCCTAATAAAATATTACTTTTGTCGATGAAAAAAAAATTTATAGTTACGAAACTGGACACTTAAAAAGAGATAGATGGGGTATCTTTTATTTTTGACTAAAACTTTCTCTTTTGAGACTACTGATTCTAGGTATGAATATACAACATATTGTGAGTGCCGCTGTTTGCGTCAAGCTACGTTTGGGTCGAGTGAAAGATGTCGAGTGAAAGATATCGACTGCCTTGTATTTTATCGTTTTACAATACTTAGATGATTAATTTAGCTTTATCTAAATTTTTTATAATGAACTCTGTTATGTAAGTGCCGTTGGACAATTATTATAATATACAATCTTCTCAATTTTGTCAAAAAAAAAAAAAGGAGAGAGAAATAATCCCAACAAATACAAAGAAAAAAAATGTCCGCACGCAGATGGGAGGTTTTAACTACTGACCTCCTACTGAAATGCAAGAGTCCTAGCCAACGGATCGAGATGGTACCAGCTAGTTGGTTAATTCTTACTGTAGTATCACATTAATTCTTAGTATGTTTAGTGTAATTTTGTCATTACGAAAGATTATACATTGCCTCGGGCATTGAATCATTTTTTTGTTTAGTACCAAGTTGACTCTAAATTAAACTACTGTATGTATTATTACTCCTTCTGTTCTTATTCTTTTATTCCTTTTGGGAGTTCGTATCACTTTTTAATTGATTATATCTTGTAATTTAATTATAATGTTTTAGGTGATTTTAAAAATATCATTTAACAAAACTCATTGAGATCTATCAAACAAAATTCATATTGCATATAATCGGTATAACCAATTAAAAGTTATAATTAGTTTTTTAATCGGTTATGATAGGACGAGGGGCAATAGAATTGAAACGGAGGGAGTATGTTTTAGTTGGCCTCTGATATCTTCGACTTGAATAAGAATACTCTCTGGTCATTTGTAAGGACTGAAACGTCCTGCCAAGCCTCATCAAATACCCTTTTTTCTCTCTTCCCCTCCCCTTTCACACCCTTGTCTGGCGGTGGGAGGAAATTAAGGCCATGGAGTAATTTTGTCTATATTTTATTTTTCTCCAGTCTCTTCAGATCAATGACTTGTGATTTGTGAGAATTTTGTTTTTATTTTGTTTTTCTACATATCGGATTTTTTCAAAGATGATGTTACTTCCCAATGATATCGGTGTCAATAATATTTTTACCCTACATGATATTTTTGGCGGGGTAACTCGTGGTGCCTTGTTAGATTTGTAGTTTTTGATAGTTCATTGATACGTTCATACTTGGTTGGAGTTTATCTGATCGTCTAGGTATTTATTGTCTTTTATTTTTGTCTAGCACTTTATCTCTTTTAAGACTGCTAATTCTAGATAAAAATATACAACAATTTGTGAGTGTTGCTATTTGCATCAAGCTCAACATCTGGGTAAGGGTGAAAGACGTCAATTGCCTTGTGTTTTTCTTGCTTTGCAATAATTAGATGATTAGTTTTGATTTATCCTTTATCAATATTATCTTTTCCATTTTGTAGAGAGAGAGAGAGAGAGAGAGAGAGAGAGAGAGAGAGATTTTAAAAGTAAATATTGACTTTGATAAATTTCCACAAAATTGATTCATGCATAAGATTACTGAATTAATCCAAACATTGGAATGAAATTACTTCAGGTATTGTATTTCTAGGAATTTCATTTCTTGTAATCATAGCCCTATTCCCACTCAATAAAATTCTTAGAAATTTGATTCCTAGTAATCACATTCTTATTCCTACTAAATGTTCCGGTCATCGAAATTGAACCCTATATTAATGCCACATAGGGAGCTACGTTAGTGCCGAAGAGGTGGCCACGATTACTGTCATATCAACCGGAACCGGTAGCAAATTAAGGGTAAAAATTGTATTACAAAATTAGAGGCTGGCCCGTTTTTTAGGTTCGGTTCGATCCCAACTCTAGATATTATTCCTAAACCTGTGCAAGCTTGGATATGTTATATCATGACTATTTTAAAGACAAAGCTACAAAAAAAGGTTGGGATCTAAAATCCCAACAACTCAAATTATATAAAAAATAAGTCCATTATAAATTAGAAACAAGAAAAGAAAGGAAAAACTCTCTAAGGTACGTAAGAACACCAATGAACCTATTATAATGAGATGCAAGAGTCCTTATCAACTAAATTAGTGGCATTTGGTTTGCAGCACTCTATTTGATACGCTTCTATCTGGGTAGTCATTATTCCAACTACGCTATAAGTAGTCTAATATACTAATTTATGCAGCATCTCGATTTTTTAAAGAGCATAAATTATTTATAACGGCAGTGTAAAGAATTTAATCTATTTTTTAAGGGAAAGTCTACAATACACACCCCTTAAAATGATGTACCATATGCATCTATTTTATGGTTTATTCATAACATTTTAGTGTGTTTCGTAACTTTTGTTCTAGAATTCATAACCTTTTAACAATACAATTCGTAATATTTTCATTATGATTCATACTCCCTCCGTCCCAAAATGATTGTCCGGTCCGCAAAACGGAGTGATAAAAAAACTTTTTTCACAAATTAAAAATACTTATTGATATCTAGTAAGTTGTTAAAAAACTTTTGATTTTTTCTTGCAAAAATTGTATTATTTTTAACACCCCATTTTGCGGACCGAACAAACATTTTGGGACGGAGGGAGTAACATTTTGGTGTATCTCGTAACCTTTATACGATTCGTAACTTTTTAGCAATACGATTCGTAACATTTTTTCTATAATTTATAACATTTTGGGAGATGCATACGATACACACCCAAATAAGGGGTGTGTATTGTAGTCTTTCCCCTTTTTTAAATAACATTTGAAACAGATCTGGGACAATTTCACAGGGAAGAGGAAGAACATGCATTGTTCCTGCCTCTTTTTTTTTTTTTTAAGAGAAAGAACTTCAATCTATTGAAAATGGAACAACAAGAAAAACACAAAAAAAGAAAAAAGATCAAAAGATCTGAATAAAAATACAGACAAATAATTAAAGCCACCGAAAAAGAAGTTCCGGTGTTGGAAGCCATCTTTCATCGCATGGAAGTGTTGAAAAACTCTGGCATGGATGTCCCTGTTGCCTCCTCTACCGTTGTTGAAGAAATCGGAACTCACACAGTGGAATCCAATCCACTGCAAATTGGCGGTGGTCAATCAAAAGGAATTAGGGAGATGTCATCTGACATGGAGAGAGGTTCTTGGGAGAGAGGTCTTTTGGGGAAGGGGAAGAGGAAGGGATGCCGCTTTCGAAATTCATAATATATCTTGCCAATTATGTACGTAACTGGAAATGGCAAGTAAACATACATGTTCCATGCCTTTTGCGCTTTGGGGATTGATATAACCTTTCCATTTTTTTTATGGACCAATTTGATTTATTATTATTTGGGTGGCAGTAGGACCTAATTAAGTCATATAAATCGCAAATGTGTGCGTGAGCGCAGAGCACTTTGAAGAGATTATGCGAGAATTATGAGCGTGAACACGTTGCGAGGATTGAGGGCGTGAGTGCAGAATTCTTTGAAGGATTTTGTGACTACATATATATTATTTGATATGAGCCATCGACCAGGTGGAATGTGGTACTGTTATATGGTCGATATATATTCCGTCAATATGGGGGAAAAAAAAAATTCTTAGGTCAAATTTGAGAAATGTTATTTTATTTATTGCAACTGTCATTGCTCCAAATGTGTAATTAGATCCAATGATGGAATATTGCAATGAGGTGGGATTGTGCATTGATATAAATATACTAGAGAAATCTATATCTAGTCCTTCGTTATTGTGTAATTATTTTATTGTCACACTTTTTCTCATGTTCAAGTTGTACAAACTCGTGCTGCCTCCGGTCATTCACGTGTTTGCCGTAGTTGCATGTGAGATTATGAAAAAAAAAATTCTTTTTAGAAAATTTATGTTCCAAAATCCCAAAACTAGGTTTTGAATTTTGAGATTTTTTATTTTTTTATTTTTTGAGATTCTCAGAAGCTGTAGATTCAAAAAATCAGTTTTGTAGAATTCTTGAAAAACATTCTAAACTAATTTTTAAAAGCTAAAATTAATCTAAAAATATGTCAAAATAATTTAACAAAATAAGTTAATTTTCTACAAACCGTCAACTATCTATGTCAGGGCCCGGAGGGGCCCAAGCCCCCCCAGCCTCCGCACCCTGAGCTTCCGAGTTTTAAAATTTTTATTTTGTATATACGTAATTTTGAATATTTTTGATAATTATTCATGTATATAGCTACTTATAATCTTAATAATTTTGGTTTGATTCAATAAAAAATTGGTTATTTTACATTCTCATTTCTCAATTTCTTTCATAAATAACAAATAAGCAAGTGACAGTTGAAATAGCCTAAAAAATAAAATGATTGGTATAAACTTTAAATGCATTAAGTTAGAATCATTTTAATTAATATATTGAAAAGCAAAAATCATATGATATAATAAATATACGTTCCGATAAAATGTATATATCTATTAACCCCCGAAGTCAAAATCCTAACTTGGCAAAATATCATCTTTTCTTAACTTTCCGGAATAGTAAACTGTAAACATGAGGCTCAAATGTCAAACTCAAAAGAAATATTACCGTCGAGCTCCTACATAAATGGAATCGATAGATAATAATCCAACTAGTTCATCACTTCGCAAATGAATATTTAATTTAACTAAAACCCCAGTATAATCGATATATATATCTTGTTTTCTGGTTCGAATACATTGTTTTCTGGATTAATTTTGATTTTTAAATCAATCCGGACAGGGCTCAAATTTCATCTGTCATGAGTAGCATGGTTCATGCCATCGCGCAATGGAGAGTCTGATATGGTAATGAGATTAATTACCTTGTACTTATGAAAGTAGTAGAAGCTTACTGAGGTTTTTTTTTTCAATCTAAAAAGCTTATTGAGTTGAATTTTGGTAACTTTGATAATGACTATCAAAGTTACCTTATTGAGGTGTTTGGGCCTTTGCCCTTTTGTGGTGTTTTCCAACTTTTTGTTAGATCCTCTTTTCCCTTTCCGTTTTTAATAAAATTTCATCTTTTATCGATTAAAAAAAAAAACTTTGATAATGACTATCGGTTAGAATAGCTGCCTCGAGGTTTAAAAATTCTCTTAGTCTACTCTAGGAGTTGGAATATATTTCAAAGATACTAGATAGAATCTATCCATTCTTTAAAAAAAAAAAAAAAAAAAAGGGCACAAAATTTAGGGTCCCTTTGGCAGCCAGCCAAATCATCGAATTTTACATTATGCAATATTATTGCATTTTAAGTGTTTGGGAGTCTACTCTATGCGAATGCATTTTTCCCAAAATGCTTTATCAAAACCACACATTAGAGAGAGAGGTAAAATATATTCGGCATATATCTCACAAATACTCTACAGATTGATAATCTATCCTAACCATAATTCAAAAATCTTTAATTTACAATACAAAAAGTGTAAAATGCAAAAAAAAAAAAAAACGAAAAACAAAGACCTGTCTAGTTTACCTTTGCAGAAATGCTAGGGACAAAGAAAATTTATCCCGAAAGTATCCCGAAAATAGCAATCAATGGTTGAGATTCACTTTGATATGTGTGACCCAATCATCAAAGTGATTCTCAACTATTGATTACTGTTTTCGGGATACTTTCGGGATAAGTTTTCTTTGTACTTAGCATTCTCCTTACCTTTGTGGAATTAGAGGCTGGGAGCCAAATTGTGGGTTCTCATTTTGTATTTTGCGGGTTTTTCTAGATGGGGAGCCAAATTCTACTAATGCATTATGCCACAATGCATTCTCAAAACTACACTTTAGAAAGCACAATTTGATTATCAGTCTTAGATGAGCTTTTTCATTCTCTTGAATTATCTTCTCAAATTGATAATTTATTTTGAGCATTATCCTTAAAATACTCATTCATAATTTATTTTGAGCATTATCCTCCCATGCACTACTCTGTTGCAAAATCTATTACACACATCTCTCAAACACTTTATCGGATTCCTAATATATTATGGGCACAATCCGAAATCAATAACTCACACTTTATCGGATTCCTAATATATCATGGTTATAAGAGAGACCATTCCCGTTTTTGCGATACATACAATTTTCAAATTACTTGAATGAGTAATTATTAGGTAGTCTAGGAGTACCGTCACATGGTACTCCGAACCACTTTACAACCACACATTTCTGTGGGGTCTATACACTTAGTTGTATTGTATAATTTCACTAACTAAAAGCGGTCAAGCGGGCCCTCACCTTCCTCGTGAATTTTGAATAGTACAGTTTTTATCATTGAAGGAACATTATCTTGGTCGCCCGCTCCGAGTGTTTTGTTTAAATAAGTCATTTGGCTTATTTTTTGACAATGCTATAACTGTTTTTATTGGTATCGAAACTCCGACGCATAAAAGTCATGTACAATACACATGGTACAAGGCTTTTTTGTGCACTAGAGTTTTGGCACTAACAAAAACTGTTTTGGCATTATCATTTCCCTTTTTTTTTTCTTTATTGAATTTTTCTTTTTCTTTTTTTTGTTTGCATTTATTAATTTCGCCTCAAATTTTTGTGGATTATCAGTTCGTCTTGACAAGAAAAATTAGAAAATTAAAAATTGTGATCAAAACTCAAAATTTTTAATAAAGCCGAAAAGTCTGGCTTTCTGTCTGTTTTTGCCTTTATTCAAAAAATATAAAGTTTGGACCATAATTTTTACTTTTTCTGATTGCTCTCATCGAGACGTACCGCTAATCCATGAAAAATTGACACGAACCTAAAAAACGCCAAAAAAAGAAGAAGAAAGAATAAAGACGAAAAAAAAATGCCGAATAACTTATTTTGCCAAACACTAGTCTTCAATCATTATCCGAATAAGGGACCAGACACGAAACATTATTCAGCGGGCCCATATCAACGCATCCTGTAGATCCGCATTTGTAACCAAAGGCCCAATACATGGTTCCACCACAATCTTTATAGGCCCATCCATCGGTTTAATTGAACTGAAAACCTACAAAAGCCCACCATATGGTTCCACCACAGAGATTATAGGCTCATCCATTTGTTTATTTGAGCTGGATTCTAACTGTAACCCACCAGCCCCTTTTTGTTAAAACTACTAGAAAGAGGAGAGGGTGGTTGGTTGAGTAGAAGAGAGAGTGCTTGGATTTTGGCAGTCTAGAATACATTTGGACGGCTCGAATCTACGCTGGGTACCGCCCTCTCTCCTCTTTCTCGCCATGTGGTATTCAATTCGCACACAAAAACCTATTGAATACGTGTGGGGTGTGGGACTGTGGGTAGCTATTTTATTAATTTTACCACTTTACCCTAACAATTAAGTCATGCAATATTTAGGGTAGTTGGGGCAGTTGTGGAAAGAAAAACTTTCCGTTTGAAAAAAAAAAAAAAAAGTAGTGGAAAGAGATTTTGTGACACAGCTTCACAAAATTGTCGACACAAAAGAAGGGTAGCCCATTTATACAGAGAATTAAATTATCCGATCCCCTTCAACCTCTAGCACCTCAATCTTCGCTGCAAGATTAACATTCAGTGTTAATTTGAATGAAAAAGAAATGAGATTGATCGAGCAGTACCAACACATATTGGAATTAGCTGATTTTTCACATGGCCATTCGTTTTTTTTTTTAAAGTATTAAATGGATCAGGTTTTTCATGCGGAACCTGTTGTGGCCCGCATGGCGTTGGTGCAAGGTCGGTGAAGCTACCATCGGTGGCTGTATAAGGGTTCTATTGCTTCTTCACTAAAAGATGCTTAGTGGAATATATTTACGTCAATAATAATTTAAAGACAATCTAAAATACCATTTCACAAAATAGTTGAGGCAAACATTTGGTTGGACGAAGAGAAGACCCTAACACCTTCCCCTATTAAAATTTATTGGTGTATATATAAGTTTCCAAAGTGAAGTGGGGTGACTGCACAGTGGGTGTCGAGCGAAGTTTGAATTAAAACCATCAACCCTTGTGTGCGAATTAGCATCTGCGAGCGGGTATTAACACAATATAAACTACTAGATGATGCTATGGTGTCCCCAATTATTTTGGGGATACCGTAATTTTCTGTATAATATCACCATTACAAGTATAATCAGGACCAATGACATGTATAACAAATACCTTACAAAGGCATATCCCCCAAAATTCTTAGAAATTTTTGGGGATTTTGGGGGTTATGCCTTTGTGAGGCCTTGGTTATACATATCACTAGTTTTAGTTATGATTTTAATGGTCGGTTATGTCAAAAATTACAGTGTCCCTAAAATGACCGGGGACTCCATAGTTTTTCCCTAAACTACTAGTACTAGTAACTTTGAATTAAGAATTTTGGATGATGCTATGGTGTCCATGGTCACAAAATAACTTCCATAGAAACCACTATTACCTATTGTGACCACCGGAATGATCTCAAAAGACTAATAACAAAATGCTGCTGCAAATGCAGAATCGAAAATTTATAAAAGCTAGAGGGTATTTTCCAACATTCATCCACAAAAACCATTAAAACTAAAAGTTCAATATCCAAAACTAAGAAAGTAGACTGCATAGCTTCCAAAACTAATAGTACAATATCCTTAGCTAGCTATTCCTAGCCGATCCAAAATTACACACAACAAGTGGTAACAAGAAGCCCGACATCAACATTAAGCGCAAAATGCATCACTTCCAGACTCCAACCATCTAGCTCCAACCATATCTACCGTATTTGTGAATCTCACCTACAAAAAGAAAAGAGAAAAAAACTAGTATGCATTTTTCTCCTAGAATCTGATATCTCAATGACAATACGTGTCGACAAAACTCTTGAGACAAAAGTGACATCTACGTAACTCAGCTCAAGTACCCATGAAATGAAAGTGTTTGAAAAATAGCTGCCACTAACAATTCATACACGCGCGTATCCATATCATTCATTTCTTCGCAAACTAACAAACAAGTTTCTAGCACAGAGGGTCATCTCCCTGTGAAGTATTTAGGGGTGCCTTTGATCAACTCAAGTCTTACCTCTGCTGATTGTATTGTCCTTAAAGAATGAATTTTGGCTCGGATTCAAAGTTGGTCTTAGAAATTTTTATCCTATGGGGGAAGGGCCCAATTGATTCAGTCTGTGCTTTGTAGTATACATACCAACTGGAGCTCTATCTTTATATTGCCTCAAAAAGTAATTAAGGAGATTGAGGGAGTGCTAGGGCCTTTCTTATGGTCTGGTCTTGACATGAAGCATACGGGTAATTGGATGCATCTATGTGTTTCAAAGAATGAAGGTGGGCTAGGATTTAGGTCCCTTAAAGAGTGGAATAAGGCTTCCAATATTAGGCACCTTTGGGCTTTGAGTTTTAAAGCTGATTTGCTATGGGTAAAGTGGGTGCATATGTAAATTCTGAAAGGGCATAGTCTCTGGGAATTCCTATACCGAATGATGCATCATGGGTAATAAGGAAACTTTTCAAATTAAGGGACATTTGTCAAGGTTGGATCAGGTATTGCATTGGGGATGGAGAATATACGTTTCTATAGATTGATAATTGGCACCCCCTTGGTGCATTGTACAAGCAGTTCGGTGATTCCATTGTTAAAAATTGGGGGCAGGGCTTTGAGGGCTAAAGTATCTTCCATTATTGTTCAAGGGAATTGGCGATGGCCAAGATAGAGGAGTCAAGTTATGATGGCGGTTATGCGTCACACTCTTGCAAATTTTCTTCCTAATCCATTGGCTAAGGATAAAGTAATATGGACTCTTTCTCCAAATGGCTTTTACTCTGTCAAGACAGCATGGGTGGCATGCAGACATAGGTGTTCTTTTAAACACTAGCATTTGTTAGTATGGTTTAGCCAAAATGTGCCTCGGTAGAGCTTTATATTTTATATTTTTTATATTTTTATTATTATTATTTTTTGGCTCGGCAAAGTAGAGCTTTATTCTTTGGCATGCAATTTTGGAGTGTCTTTCCACCAAGGATAGAATAGCCAAATGGGGGATATCCATTAATTCAATATGTGTGTTGTGTATGGCTTGTGAAGAGTCTCATGCCCATTTGTTTTTTGAATGCCAATTTTCTGCAATGATCTGGAGCCGTATTTTGCGTAAAAATAACATTTCCAGAGGGCCTCTTTCTTTGCATCAGGAGCTTATTTGGGCTAGTGCTCAAAGAAAAGGTAAAAGTTTTTGTAGTATTGTATACAAGTTATCTTTGGCTTCTTACTTCTTGTGGGGTGAGCATAACATGCGGATATTTCAGAACAAGAGCGGAGATGTAGATGGCCTAGCTGCAGCGATTCTTGATGCGATTAGAGCCAAGCTTTGTTCTTTCAATTCTGTAAAGTTTTCTTGCCTTAATCGGCAAATTTGTGATGATTGGTTACTTAGCTCTAGAGTTTTTAGGATAAATAACAGCTGACTTGTATAGCCTTGTATTCATTGTATTGTTGTTCAGGGGGATGCCCCGTTGTATTTGTAGTTGCCGTGTTTTTGGTGAAATGAAATTACTTACAAAAAAAAAATTTCCTAGCACGAAAGGAAACAAATGAGTGCATTAGTTGCTAAAGAATTAGTTTCCAGCTCATAATCTGGAAACAATGCACAAAGCCAAGATCCATCTTCAAATCTTGCATAGAGAATGATACTTTCTTTCAGAAATTTTTATCAAGCAGAGACTGCTCAATTGCACCGAAAAGGATTGGTTCATTAATTCCTTCATAAATAATGCATCATCATATAACTAGCAGCATGCATAAGAATTAGACACGGTCTTCTATATGGCAAGTGTTTTTTTTTTTTTCGAATTTAATTAGCTTAAATTATCCCGTTAAAATGATTTGGTTCTATGGTTTCCAACCAAGCTGATGTTTTCCACACAACGACACGTCAAAGAGCGGCAGTACTACATGGCACGACTAATAAATTGGCCGTGCCAGGTACAACACAAAGCACGTTCGGCACAGACTAAACAGGTTGAGCCGCCACGACACCACCCATTTGACACCTTTAGCAGATCGATCCCCTCAATGCGTGTGCCATTGCCAACCAGCTCCCACGTACCACCTTACATATTCCAAGGACAATCACTGGGCATTTAATTAGTACGATTTTTGTTAAGCAAAAAGGGTATTCAATTGGTAACGAACATTATTGGGCATAAAAAAACGACTTGCACCAAAACACATTTATTATATACATATATGGAAATGATTTTGATTTTGATTTTTTTGCTCAGCATACATGGAAACGATTGATACAGAAACGTTAAGCAACATTCAACATATGGTACAAACTAGACTTGCTCCCTTAATTGCGATCCAGAAGACACTGGTTTCAAGTCTCCTTTCCAGAAGAACCAAACGAGGCCTTAAAATTCAATTTTTTGAGGGCTTCACACTTGAGAAATAGAAGATATTCTTGGCACCACTCTGAACCTTACTCAGGGAGTGGGATATCAGCCAAATCCTCCCTGTAAGGAACACTGGAGTCTTCCCCGTCCTCCGTGCTGGAGTGAACGGTCGGGTCGTTCTTCGTTGTGTCGATGTATGTCACAGCCGTGTCTTTACGCCACATCAAGTAAATCACGGAGGCTACGTAGATGACCATCATTGGAAACACTATGATCGCGATGAAAATGGTTGCGGCTTTCGGCAGAGTGCTGTGAATCATCCACCCAACGAACGATGTGCTGAGGTAGTAAATGTTTGCGCCAATGATTGCTAGCCCCATGATCCACGAGATCACGATAATCTGTAGGCACGGTCTTCAAATGTTTAGTTGAACTTCCGGTCATTTGCATGCATAATTTTCGTTTCTAGTGGAGTTAATTTAGCAAGATTTTGACCACATATTCCTAGTTTTTAAAAATAAACAAAAAATTAATGATAAAATTTTAAATCAGACCTGCGAGGAAACCCATAATAGGAAACTCTCCGGGATCGGGACGGTTGATTTGTTTTCCCGTAGGGTTTTCTGGACCGTATCATTTCTGAATTTAAATAAAGAAGACAACACGCAGAAATTGAAGTTTTGGAAATATTAATTTCTGTTATCTTTTACTGCTTTGCGGACTTTTTGTCAAATTCGTTGTCGACATTGAAAATATTTGCTAAAAATACTTACATATATTGAGCTCTTATACGGTCCCATCTTGCTGGTACTGCTACTGAATTTAAGGAGTGGAATCAGAGAAAATGGAAGTTCAAATGATAGTATCATCTGCCAATTCAAAACCAATTGAAAAGAAAGAAAAATGATAATTCGTTATTAGTAATTGAATCAGCAAAAAATTGGAAAAACTGGAAAACCAATTCTACTATGGTGCAACAAACTACCGATGAAATTATGATTAAATTGCCAGCTGCAGCAGGTCCACCGACTAGCGAGGCTATTAGACTTGGTGCAATGGAAATGGTCCTTGTCATAAGGTTTCTTTGCCATCTCTTCATTTTCAGATCCAAGAAACCCTAGAAATCGCGCGACCAGATTACCCGTTAAATTCCAAATTAGGAAGTTATATGTGCGTAAATACCTACTATACAAACTATGGACTATACATACATATATATATAGACATGATTATCTGTACCTGCATGATAAATTGTCCAGCATAGGTGCATGTGATAGATGAACTTTGTCCCGAAGCTAGCAACGCGATGCCGTAAATGGTTGAACTTGATTTCTTAAGCACATTCTGAAATTGAGAAATGAAATTTTGATCATTAAGATTTTTCGTTCTTAACTTATAACTACACGCTAGCAGCAGAATCGCGGTTCCAGGGAGTGAAACAATCTTTAATTTGTTACTGGATTGTTATTTTGATTTTACAAACCTTGTTATTGAACTATTATTCTGTTCTTATTCAATTTTTTTTCTTGTTTTTAGTTTTGGGTTAAATCTTTTTTGGATTACTTATAAGTTTCGACAAGAGAAATTTAAAAACTACAAAAATATATATGAAGCAAACTGAATTTTTTGTGTAGAAAATGAAAAAATAATCTTAAAAAAAAAAAAACATAACATGCATCTGAGTGATGAATTAATTATTTTTGTCTTTGTTAAACTTTTTATTTTAATATATTGATCATAAATTTTTTACTCTTTAAATTCTTATTGTTAAGACGAATAGATAAAAACAAAAATTTTGACTCAAAAACTAGAATAAGACTAAAAAATAAATCAAAAAAAAAAAAAAAAAGTTACGCCAAATCACCCCTAGAGTGTTATAATTGAAGGGTGTAACTAGTTTTGTAGCTACTATTTGCTCATGTTATGTATGTTGCTATATTAATTTATTTGACATAAAAGAAGAACTTCATAGATAATAAATCGTAAATGAAGTGGCTGATTAATTTTCTCAAGGTAAATTAGGCTCGTGTTTCTTTTGACATAGTTGGACGTTTGTTTTATTTTCTTTTTCATTCGCTCTCTCGATATATCCTTTTTGAGTTTATAAAAGTTTCGTTTTATTTTCTTTTTCATTCGCTCTCTCGATATATCCCTTTTGAGTTTATAAAAGTTTCGTTTGCCGAGAAAAAAAAAAATTACATTGGCTCTTGGAAGAAATTCGTCCAGCAAAGAGAACTTCACTGGCCGTAATTGAATACTTTGGCCGAGATAAATTTATCGTCGCTCTGTATTATTACGCTTGAATAGTTCAGTAAGTATGAATTTCCGAAGTATCAAAAAGAAAGAAAAAAAGAAGGGTAAGGAGTACTAGTTTCGACCTGTAGAA
The DNA here is from genome assembly GCF_030253575.1 of Rhododendron vialii. Classification (NCBI taxonomy): domain Eukaryota; kingdom Viridiplantae; phylum Streptophyta; class Magnoliopsida; order Ericales; family Ericaceae; genus Rhododendron; species Rhododendron vialii. Next base: position 2,830,839 of record NC_080565.1, on the reverse strand, counting down.
GGAAAGAGGCAGAGTTTAGAGTGACGTTATTGCATTGACTCGAGAGGCTTGGGTCTGAACAAACAGTTGCTGATACTGAGGTGACTGCAATATTTATCAATAATGCCACAAACAAGGCAAAACCCGTCTCCATCAAGTAGAACCGACAAACTTCCTGCAACAATGTTAGAGGATTTCAGGTTAATTCAATTTCTCGTAATTAAGCTTGTAGCTCAATTTTAATTGGTACGAATCTGGCTTAACAGTTCAAAAGTACTTTTAACGGTTCAGATTTTAACAAAAAAAATTTAGGAAAAATTTAACTGTAGAGATGAAAAAATGAATAGCTACGATGAAATTAATGACAGAGACCTTTGATCTTCAATCTAATAATAGAGAAACGGGGTCCAATAAGTAATTTCTGCGAGAAGCCCCTTGGGTGGGACAAGTGACCTAATATAAAAAGTCTAATTACATTTGTATCTTAACTATTTAAAAATCCAATTGGTCCAAAGATATACTTACAATATTCAAAAAACTCTAGTAGTTTGGGATCAATTAATTCTATTTACCAATAAAATATGAGTTCTTGAATTTTTTTATTTATTATTTTTTCGGTAATTGTCGTGTATAGCACGGATTGATTCTAGCTTCATATTCAGATAACGATTTTATTTAATTTATTATACAGTGGTTTGGAAGTCATAATCAACGAATCGTATAAGAGATTTCAAACATGAGATTTTAGGAGAATACAAATCTCTATATTTCAAGCCTTGACAATGCGGCCAACCTCTTGCAAGTTATATGCATGCAATCATAAAAAGGTTATTGTTGACTTACCTTTATGCCACGGACAGAATTTGGTATCTTCCTGGAGAGCACCAGAGCTGAGTGGAGAAAGAGGTTATGGCTGTTGATGAAACAACAAGAATAATAAGTAGTAACACTTACTGCAAAACCAATTGAAAGGGCGATACAAAGAAGAAACGTAGACTTTTTAAAAAATGGTTAGTGTAACCATGACTGGGTATATAATTATGATATATATAATTCAAAAAATTTAGAAATTACAGCAGAATATTGTACACACCGTATTTTGAACTTTCCAAATTAGTTTACTCACGGTCTTTGATTCCCTAATGATGAATAAGGTCAATAACATTCCGAAATTGTTGGTGTGTTTGATGTTTTGAGCATTCCGAATCTCATTCAAACCCTTTCAAAACCTTTTCAAACCCCTTTTAAGTCCTTCAAGCCAGAACCAAAGGGCCTCAACAAAACCCTGCTTGCATATGTTGATACTAAATTGGTGTGCGCTGGTTCACTGCCACGTGTCAGTCATCGGTCAACTTTGACCGTTGACTAGGCTTTTACTGGCGCACGCAGGTACCCTACTAGCGTACGACGGTCAAAATCAGTCGAATCACCTTTATTCAACCATGTGCACAAGACTTTTGACCCCCCCCAGAATCCTGTACATTCGTCTGGTTGGTGCATACATGCAGGGGATGCTCCTCACTTTCTCTTACAATATCTATCAAGCAAGTCTCATGCATTTAATGCATGGAGACTCTCCTTCCAACCCAACCAGCCCTTTGACGCTAGTTACAACCCCCCACACCCTCCCTCCCCCCTCACTCATTCCCTTATAAATACTCCCCTTGAATGCAAGGGGTTACAAAAACATAAAGAGCTTTCGAGTCTTTCTTCTCTCTTCTTCCTTGGTTCCTTGTTCTCTTCTCTCATCCTTGAAAGAGTGAACAAGCAGCCCCTCCATACACCACTCACATCCAGACACACATCATCCATCCCTCAAACTTCAAGCTCAAGGCTCAAATACACCTCCAACCTCCAAAACCAAAGGTATACCACCTTTGTTAAGCTTTCTGTTCTGACTCCTGAGGGGGGCTGGCAGGGTCAAGGCTGGTAATCAATACCAGTCCTGACTTTAAAGTTGGCAAGGTTTCAAAACGTATATAGCTAGCACTAACGCACGCCAGTAGTAAGTAAACGTACGCCAGTTCTAGTGGTACGTGCATTACTGGCATGGGGATCAGTGTCCAGCTATTTTCTGCTTTTCTTTCCCTTTTATCACCTTATTGCATGTTAAAAATCAGTTTACTGTTTTCTATATTTAGAACTGCTAGTTGTAAGATTTCAATATTTACTTATGTTGATATGAAATGCCTCTGGATCCTTCTGGTCATGTTCCAGAGCCCAGAAAGTGCAAAGTCAAGAACTGGACAAAATGGTATAACTGGCGTACGGTATCCACTTACCGGCGTACGGCAATTAGATCTAGCTCGGTGGCTGGCCCTTGCATGGTAACTAGGCATTGGCTTCTATTTTTATCCTCATACTGTTTATGTGGTGTTTTTGTTCATTCTTTAGGCCTTATGGCCCTTTTAACTAGAGCTGGGCAACAGACACGAGACACGATAACACGACACGAACCGAACATGAAGTTAGCGGGTTAGGGTTGAACATTTCTGACACGAAACACGAAAATGACACGACCCGAGAACACGAATTCTAAATGGGTCGGGTTCGGGTTGAACACGCGAGACACGAAATTGACACAACCAACACGGTTACAAATCTGTGTCACCCATTTTCACGAACATATATACATAATATATGGTATATCTGCAATTCTATATAGAGTTAGGCAACAGACACGATAACACGACACGAACCGGACACGAAGTTAACAGGTTAGGGTTGAACATTTCTGACACGAAACACGAAAATGACACGACTCGAGAAACACGAATTCTAATTGGGTTGGGTTAGGATTGGGTGATTTGTGACACGAACCCGACTGACACGACACGAACACGACCCGACACGACCTGTTACCCAGGTCTACTTTTAACTGCTTATAATTGTTTACATAATGCAATATAAACTGTCTGGTTTGTCCTAGGTATGCGCTGGTCCTTTCCAAAGCCCAGAGGGATGGAAATAAGAGTTGTGAGTTTAGACTTACTGAAGTACACCAGCTTCATTGTGGCGTACGCAGGTCATATCTGCATACAATGGCTTGGCCAGTGCATGCAGGTTTCTTCCTGCACATGTCACTCCGGACCAGTGTTTTACAGTCTGTTTTCAATCTTTATTATTTGTTTCAATAAAGCAAGCACGCCATTTTACCACATTTTACCAACTTATTATAGTTTTGATCCCCCTTAACTGCTCCCCCGCCCTAAATGGCTAAAAATTATTAATGAGAGAAAAATGCAAACGTTTTCACAAATGCCCAAGTGGAGACCAATCTCCGGATTAGGAGAGAGAGGTGCCATAAAACCCTTCCCCTCTCGTAACCTGGCTCTCGAATCTCAGATATCAAAGGTGACGATGGTTCAATGTACAAAACCTTTACCAATCAAAATGTAGCAAACGTTTCAAGTTCGGTTCCTTGGGTGCATTCCGCTAAAATCCGAGTGGTGACTCTAAATCGAAGCGTTTCGTCGCGTTTTCCAAAAAGGACGCAATCGAATTTTTCGGGGCGTGTGCTCACAAATATCATGGTAGCTAGAATATATTATCTGTAGCCAAAGTTATCGCAATGTCAAAGATATTAAGAATATCTTTACGGCATAATTAGGACGCCATTGCCTTATATATTATCTGTAGCCACAGTTATCGCAATGTCAAAAATATGGAGAATGTCTTACGGCATAATAAGGGCGCCAATTAAGGCAATGGCATCTCCGGTGGCAGTTTGGCCACTGAGCTTAGGAATAAACAGTCCCTTAAACAAATCAGCAGCAGGAGGCTTCACAAAAGCCATTTCCCCGAAGAAACATGAAGCCATTATGAACACCATAATTGCTACGAACAATTCCAGCTTTCTAATCTGTTCCGTCCAATTCAAAAGAGAAGGTTTTAAAAACCAAAAGGCAAAAAAGAATAACAAAGATGAAACGCCCTAGTGCTCCTTTTAATGTATGGGTTTGTCCAATAAAATCTTTAACTTATTGGAAAAAAAAAACTACTAGTAGCGAAAAATTTAACAGAGTAGGGGGAGTTATTAATCGTAGCTAGGGAATTGTCCTTTATAACAAAGTATTTTTTTTTGGTTTGAGATAACAGAGTATCCTTACAACGAATTTGAGAAAAAAAAAATTCTTTTTTGTTTGAATTGATCAGTGGGACCCCTTTAAGACAGCCATTTCCGATCCACCTCCATTGAATAAACTCCGCGTAGATATAATAATAAAGAAGGATTACGCTATGCAATAAAAAATGAAGGATGAACACATCATATGTGATTAGGACTGATAAACGGATCATCGAATGACCTAAGCAATGACTAGGTGGCATGATAAATAAATGAAACACCAAATCTTTAGGCTTTGCTTTGTGCCATTTCGCTTTATATTAAGTGTTTGTATAACTGTTTAATAGAAAATGCCAAAAACCGGACCGAACCAACCCATTAAACACCCCTAAACGGTTGTGTTTTTGCTTCATTGGTACAAATGACTAATGATTGAAATGGTACAAGTGGATTATATCAATATATATACCCCATATCTCTGAAGGCCAATCAGTAGGAGAGTGCTCAAACCGGTGAGAAGGACTCCTGCCCAGACTGGTATGTGAAACAATATATTTAAGCCAAATGCTGTCCCAATAACTGCAGCCAAAAAAGAAGGAGAAAGAATTACCACATGTGTTTCTCATAAAAAGTTTGCATAAATAGGAGATATATTCTGCCAAGCAGCACCCTCCAAAGCGATGCAGAGCAGCCGATCTGACTGTTCATCTCGGTAATATGAGGCTTGGATTTTAACCGAACAATAGATGGTTTAGATTTTTATGCGCTCAAATTCGATTCGAGCCGTCTGTGTCGAGATGAACAGCCGGATCGGCCGCTTTGCACCTGCTCAGCAAAGAGCTGCTTGACAGCATCCCCGGATCCACGTTTTGTTTCGAAGGGATATTCATCTTTAGCTCCATACCTTCAGGAATATCGGCTGCTATGACGGCTGCTTCTGCCAACAGCCAGAGGCAATACTTCACAAATATAGGGTACTCGGCCTTGCATAATTCCGATAGGTGTTTTCCTTTGAACCAAAACAAACAATTGCAACTTAGACTGAAATAGAGAAAACTTGGAACAAAAAAATTACTCGTTAATTAATTGTTCCTTAATTGTAGCTTGCAATAATTCATTTTAAGTCTTACCAGTGCTTACGCCAAGATTTGCAGCAAGCGATTGAATTATGAGGGCGAAGATCATCCCGAGAAGGATCACCCAGAGTAGCTGAAATGGGGATTAATTGATAAGTTTCATTATACGTAACAAACTTTGAGATAGAGATTTTTATCTTTACCATCTTCTTCTTTAATAACCAAGTTCATTTTTCGGATTTTTAATTTTTGTTGATAATTTTGTGATATTTTTATGTTATAGTCTTACCTCGAATCCATTGTTAGCTCCGGCTTGCAAGTCAGTTTCCACTATGGCATCAGAGCAGGAAAATGAAAAGTTATTCCCAAATTGTGAAACAATAACACTCTATGAGAGAGAGAGAGAGAGAGAGAGATTTACGTACAATTGCCGGGGTCAATATAAGCCATCGACACGAGGAATCCAGGGCCGACGTATGAAAAAAAGGTTCTCCATGCAGGTTTCTAATCATTAACAAAACCAAAACCAAAACACATAAAATCAATTTCAGGGCTTGAGGAAAACCATAAAAAAAAACTTGGTACAACCATGTGTGGGAGATGAGAGCCGTAAAGTCCATGAAACCATTACTTTTTACGGACCCAGACACTATGGCTTCGTTCAGTTGCCAGGAATGTTGTATAAAAAAGTTATTCTCAGAAAAAATCAAGTAAAGTGAAGTAAAGGAAAAAGAAATCTATTTTCCTATGAGTGTTCATTTGACAAAATTTTTTTGCAGGAAAACTCAAGTTTAGTGGTTCATTTATCGGGAAAAGACACTTATGAGAAACTTCTTTATTTCCCATGACTAAAAGTAACTTTGAGAGCTAACACATATCGAAAAATGTATTTTATCTAATGCAAAGCCTTAACATGAAGCTTAAAAAAGGAGTAGATAATAACTAAATAAACAAATTTTAAACAACTATGCTTGATTAGTTGCCGATACAAAAACTCATTGATAAACTGATAATTAGTAAGTACAAAACAAAAGTAAAGACTAATGATAAGATAAATAAATACTTTTCAAAAAAATCAATTACTAATTTTTTTCACAACAATTATTTCAAAAAACAGTACAGTAGTTGAAATTGTTGTTACTCACGTAAATCTCAAAGTGCCTTTCTAAGAATCTAATTCGTATTTTTTTGATATTGGCGTCATTTGCTTTTTTTCTTACCCGCCAATTATTTTGGCCCCAAAAATGGAGAAAACTTTCCTGCAAAATCTTATGCTTTTAGCCGGATCACTTTTGCAATAAAGTAAATCTTAGGAAAACTTAAGAACATGTTTTCCACTGTTTTTCTGGCAACTAAACACTACAAAAGTTATGAAAAAGTTGATTTTCTCATCCTTTTATGTACTTTCCTAACAACTGAACGGGGCCTATAGTGCTAGAGTGCACTGTAGGAGTGTAGTTCGTAATTTGAGTAGTCCATATTAACAGTAAAGACAATGACTTCAGTGTCCCCGGTCATTTTGGGGACACCGTAACTTTTGGCATAACAAAACCACTATGAGTATAACCAAAATCTATTATGAGCATAACGAAAACCATTATGAGCATAATAGAACCATAACAAGACATAACTTGTTTGTTATGCCTTGGTTGTGTTTGGTTATACCTTGGTTGGTTTTTTGGATATTCATTGGTTATGCCTTATTTGGGTTCTATTATGCTTCTAATGGGTTTTAGTTATGTTCATAATGGTGAAGTTATGCCAAATATTACGGTGTCCCTAAAATGACCGGGGACACCATAGCATCATCCAACAGTAAATAGTCCTCTTAACATTAAATGTTTAAGATTTTTAAAGGATGATGCTATGGTATCCCTGGTCATTTTGGAAACATTGTAAGTTTTGGCATAATTTCAACATTATGAGTATAACTAAAATCCATTACAAGCATAACAGAACCCAAACAATGCATAACCAAGGAATATTCAAAAAGCCAACCAAAACATAATCAAACTCAACAAAGCATAACAAACAAGTTATACCTTATTATGGTTCTATAATACTTGTAATAGATTTTGGTTATACTCATAATAGTTTTGTTATGTCATAAGTTATGATGTCCTGAAATTGACCGGGGACACCGAAGTCATTCCCCTAAAAGTATCCTACATGTGAGATAATTGTAGTGCAAGGTGCACTACTGAAGTGTAGAACGTGATTCGATTCATCCATCTCTACGACCAAAATCTCAGAAAATATCTTACATATAAAAGAGTCATCTTACATGCAGGATGTTTTAAACAAACTTGACTATTTAAAATACTTTTAGATGACTCATATTGTCCCAAATTTCTAGGGTCCCGAAATTATATAACATTTTTCCTTGAGAGAAATTTATTCACAGGAACGCATAATCTCACCCATCTATTCGCGCAATTTTTTTTTTTTGGTCAAGCGGAATACTAGATTAGATTACGAACAAGAGGACCACGTACGGGTTACACACAAAGTCATTAGGTCCATAGCCTAGACAAAGCGCCTGAAATTAGTCTAACAACTGCCTGATATTCAGGCGGTCTCGAATGACAAATTCCCTAAGAGATATGGGCATGTTCATAACAAAAACGAGCTCATCCATCTGCTCGATTCCCATTCTTGCGAGGTGGTCCACGCATCCATCTATTTGCGCAATTAATAGCTGAGATATGTTTTCAATTTTGGCAGGTAAAAAATAATTTTGACTGGTTAAAATTGATTTTCAATTCAGACCATCCAAAATACCTATGGATGAGCGCAATTCAGCAACGTAAATTTTCTTTACGGAATGCTCCATAAAAAAAGGTTTTCTCTTTTTCGCAAGGTTTGATGGTGAGAGATAACCTACCCTACCCTTACACCCACTCACCAAGCACGATTCCGCTGACCTCCGCTGATAGACCCCTATTATATTAGAATTAGGCATATGTGTGCCCAATTTTTAAATGTCCGAGGAACCAATGACGAATGACCCAACTCATTAAATTATTTCCTCTTTATCGAGTATACTATTTGAAACCTTACACGTGATTGGTACTGCTCACGGCTTAAGTTCAATACAACTTCTTATTTTTGTAAAAAAAAAAAAAAAATGAGAGAGCAAAGTGGAGGAGAAAACAAAATTTAGCCAAGAATGCTTTTAATTTCAGTTATATGTTTTAAGCGAACAATTGTGTAACAACACAACGGCAAAAATATTTTAGTAATCAATTGAAAAAACTCCAACGATTAAAGAAAGCAAGAGCACAACGGCATCACAACAAGAAGATAATATCCTAACTTGATTGACACCCCCATCCCGACGATCATATGCCACTCAGCCATATGCCAGTACAACAATTTGGCGATGATTCTACAGGGGTCAAGTACATTAGATCTAGTTGTGTTTAGTTTTGTATAACATCTTCGGTTTACTAAAAAAAAAGAGAAAAAAAGAAAGAACGAAAGACCTGTTGCTTTTGATTTTCAAGATCAAAGCCTTCAAGCGTGTTGTTGGTTGGAGTCTCCTTCTTCACATCAAAAGCTGCCATGGGGTTGCTTTCCCCATTAACTTGTTCCAAGCTCCCCATCTCTCTCTCTCTCTCTCTCTCTCTCTCTCTCTCTCTCTCTCTCTCTCTCTAAATATATATATACGTCTGCATATGCAACTCATGTAGGGTCCTTAACCTCTATTTATAGTGCAGTCTTGAACTCTTTTGAAAGTGAAAGCACATAAACATTAGTACGTACTCATTTAAAGATTGAACACTGGATGAAATCGTTTTGATCAGCATCTCCAAGTGGCAGGAGAACACAAATATAAGAATTACATGGAACACGAAACTCCATAATCACTATAAGTCCTACCCATCTCCATTAGGGGGAGAAACAATCCCAAATAATTCCACAATCACTACAAATCCAACCCAACAATAAGTCCCAAATAATTTCACAATCACTACAAATCTAACCCAACAATAAGTCCAATTAAGGGGAGAAATAATCCCAACAAATGCAAAGGGAAGAACGTCCGCATGCAGGTGGGGAGATTCCAGTTCCTAACCTAGTCCTAGTGAGATGTAAGAGTCCTATCCAACTGATCGAGTTAGTCCCGGCCAGTTGGTTAATTCTTAGCACGCGCGTTATATTTATTGTAATTTTGTGATGATCACGAAAGATTATACATTGCCCCCCAGGGCATTGAATTATTTTTTATATAGTACAAAGTTGACTCTAATTTGAACTACTATATATGGATTATTTTTTAGTCGGCCTCTGATATCTTCGACTTGAATAAGAATACTCTCTGGTCCTTATAAGGTACTAAAACGACGTCCTTTCAATCCTCCTTAAAGTTTTAGTTTTTGAATTCTCATCAAGTTTACTTAAATGTTTACTGTTGTTTTGTTAGTATGAGAGGTTATACGTTGCTCTTGTCACACTGAATAATATTTCGTGTAGCAACAAGTTGACTCTACATTAGTTCAAGTACTATATGGACTTTATATATTTTTTTGGTGATGGTCATATCTAATGTTTACAGTTGTAAATTAAGGAACACCGTCAAGAAATCAGTTCAATCGGATAATTAATTGTAATTGCTTGATCTGATTTTTGAATGTTTTCATCAAGAATTCAGATTATTCGAAATTCAGAAATATTGGAAGATCAAATCAAGTACTTGTGATTATCCAATTGCACTGATTCTTTACAGGATCACTCGAAAAGTTATTTTAAAATCAATGAATGAACCGTATCATTTGTATGGGACCCTGAAGTGGTTCCCAACGAGCTGTTTGTGCACAACCTGTGCACATGGTATTTTCATTAGTTTTTTTTACCATGTTGTTGTTGGTTTTTTTTTTTTAATCGGCAAAAGATAAATTTTATTAGAAAACAGAGAAAGAGGAAAGGAATCGAACAAAGAGTTGGAAAATACACCACAAGAGCATAATCCAAAACACCCAAAGGTCTGCCATGGTCCACAACAAAATAAGACAATACAGCACAACCTAAACACCCAAATAAACAAATAAAGTCCAAATGCCCAAACCTAGGCCAGCCCACCCAAATCGAACCACAAAACCCTAACTACACTAGCAACTGCCACCACCGTACAAACCACCGGAGCCTAACCTCGCCGTTAAGCCGAGCCAACCTCTCCCAGACGTAGAGACCGGCGGCGGAAGCCGGCCTACGACAGTGAAGGCCGGAGCAGATAGGGTCTGAGGGCCAACCACCACCATAAACAGCAGCACCCCAACACACCCTCGCAACACGATCTTCATCTGCAACAGCCACTCCAGAGCAACGAGATACTAGCCCCATGCCCGATTGAGAACTCAGACAGCCACTGACCGGACTTTGGCACACATAACAACCAGAGCAAACAACCATGGGAGCCGCATCCACCTCACCACCACCAGATTGGACTACCGCCGATCAAAATTGCCATCTTCACCGATCGATTTTTGAAAAAGGAAAACCTGCAAAACAAAATTAGAAACGAAACTAACTACACCGCCTCCAAAGCCCCAAATCGCCGCCCTCCACCACCACACACCCCGGCCAGATCTGCACCACCAACCACCAACCTCCGCAGAAGACGGGCCACCCAATGCTGCTTGGCCACCCTGGACTGTTGGTTATTTATTACAATATGATGTGTATGAATAACTCTTTAAGATTCTCATTGTTATAGATATTCTCATTGTTTTTTTACCACGAGCTGTCTGTGCACAAGTGGAGATGCCAATAACATGGAGAGAGGTTCTCAACTCATATCCACTAAAGGTAGTGATAGCGGGGGGGGGGGGAGGGGGCGGCTTGGGGAAGGGATGGGGTCCCGCGGCGGGTTTGGATCGAAAACCCAAGAAGGAGAAAAGTGCAGAGAACTTTCCCTCTCTAACTCTCTCGATCGGTTCTCGTTTCCTAATTTGTTCATGTCTCTTGCTTTGCGCATACGGTGAAGATACTTGTTTATTATTTTACGATTCTTCAATTTCAAATTCCGAAATTCATAATATATCTTACGTACTCCTCAGTTATATTATGGATACTTCTCAAAGTACAATATATGTACGTAACAGGAAATGATAAATAAACATACGTGTTCCATGTCTTTTGCCCTTTGGGGACTTTTCCGATTCTTAATTATGACCAATTTGATTTATTATTATGGGTGGTGGTGGGACCTAAATCACATAAATCGCAAGTGCGTGCGTGAGCGTAGAGCATTTTGGAAATTATGTACTAAGAATTAAGAGCGTAATCGCGTTGCGAGGATTGAGAGCGTGAGCGCAGAGCACTTTGAAAAATTATGTGACTACATATAGTATTTGATATGAGCCATTGACCCAGGGGCGGAGCTATATTGGGGTCCGAGGGGGTCGCCCTGGCTTCCCGAGCATCTGAGTTTTAAAATTTTTATTTTGTATATACGTGATTTGGAATATAATTAATAATTATTCGTGTATAGCTATTTATAATCTTAATAATTTTAATTTGATTTGAGAAATGCCGGTTATTTTACATTATCATTTCTCAATTTCTCTCATAAAAAAAAATAAGCACGTGACAATTGAGATAAATTAAAAAAAAAAACAAAATGATTGATTTACTTTAACTGCATTAGACTGGAATCATTTGAATGTACAAATGCTAATGTATTGGAAAACAAAAATCTTATGCTATAATGAGTATATGTTCCAATAAAAAAAATATGTCTATTAAGCCGGCTCTCTGGATCAAAATCCTGACTCCGCCACTGCATCAAGCAAGAGGAAAGTGGTATAAGATACATTCCGTACGTACTGATTATTTCCGAAGAGGTTATCAACTTGTCAAATGGTACTATTATGGTCTATATATAATCCATCAATAAAAAATAAAAATAAAAACTTAGGTCAAATTTGAGAAATGTTATTTTATTTATTGCTACTGTCATTGCTCCAAATGTGTAATATGTTTAATTATCGCAACGTGCGGTTCCAATGAAATCTCATTACAGGTCATCTATCTTCTAAAATGTCGACATTATTCTGTAAGACCGAAGGGCTTGTTTGGCAGTCCATTTTTGCTTTGTGTAATATGTTTAATTATCAATGCGTGCTCTAGCTCAAGATGTGAATTCTTGAAAAAGAATTGTAGAATACAAAATTCTGAAATGTCTTTTTGAGAAGTTTTTTGATTTCTGATTATATTTTAACTAATAAAATCTTTTGGCAAGAATTTGATCGACACATACAATCCAAATACTTTGAAGGATTTTCATTACAATCCATACACTTGTATTTTTCTACACCCAAATAGGAGCGCACGCGTGTGTATTACAGTACGATTTCGCCAGATAAGTTTTTTTTTTTTTTGGTCATGTTAATTATAATCTACTTTATCTTAGGGGACTCGGGGAGGAGTAATTATTCAATACTCCCGAAGTATATCAACTGTATACTCTCTCCTCTTACATAACATGTGGATCTCATATGTGTCCTCCTGTATTGGCTCCACATGTAATGTGATAGGAGGGAGTATACGTTTCATATATACTTCGAGAGTATTGAATAATTTTCACTCGGGGAAAGGGATGAGTACTTACGGGAATAAGTTTACTAACAAGTAAAATATTACTAAATCCCTTTTCTAAATCTGTCCATTTTCGTAAGGAATGACTCATTCCATTTGGGCCATTTCTATCATTGTTGGGATGCTTGGCTTGGCTAACTATGATGCATCATCACCCAGATGTATTCTTTCGAGTCATCAATATTTTTTTTTTTTTTTTGCTGATAAAAATTATTACTAGATCTAATGATGAAATGCAATGTGGTGGGTTCAGCATAGATATTTGTATAGACTAAAGAAATGTATATCTAGTCCTACGTTGGTATGTAATTATTTTATTGTCACACTGTTGTTTTCATGTTCAACTTGTACAAACTCGTGCTCCCTCCGGTCATTCACATGTATGATTTGGATCAACCTAGGAGTCCTCGGGCATGTTTGCGATGGATGTAGATAAAAAATTTAGACTTTAGCTTCAGATTCTACTACACATTTTAGATTTCGGATTCTAATAAAAGTTGAAAAACATATTTGTTGCAATTGCGATATTATGAGAATTTCTTTTCTTTTTTGAAATTTTTGTGTTTCAGAATTCCAAAAGCTACTCAAACCCAGTTTTGGACTTTTGAGAATTTTTTTTATTTTTCAGGTTCTCAGAAGTTTTATGTAGATTTTAAAAATCAATTTTGTACAATTCTTGGAAACATTTCAAATTGATTTTTAAAAGCTAAAATTCATCTAAAAATATGTGCAACAACAACAACAGAACCCATGTAGTCCCCAGTCATTATGGATATGAGCGGGAGAAGATTGGAGACAGACATAACCTTTGGCAATATGCACAAAGTGACTGCTCTCAGAATACCGCTGAAACCATGTCCCCATCAAAGCCAAATGGCATCAGAGAGGTTAGACCTAGAGACCCAATTCAATTTTTGTGCATATTATCATGCTTCATTCATTAATATTCCAGAGCATCAGTATGCACAGCTCATCTAAAAATATGTCAAAAAAAATTATTTTTTACAAGCCGTCACTTCGCTAGTTACTTGCGATTACTTGACAAAGTTGACATAAAGACCTACATAAAAATATCATCATATTTTCTTTACTTCCCCTAATAGTAACCATGAAGCTCAAATGTCAACTCAACTCAAATATTACCGTCCAGCTCCTACATGATTGGAACTACATAATTGATAAATAATAATCCAACTAGGTTCATCACTTCGCAACTGAAATATTTAATTTATCTAAAACCCGCCCAGTATATTTTATATAAATCTTGTTTGCTGGTTCGAATGATTGTTTTCTGGATTTTGATTTTTAAATCAATCCGGATAGGGAAAGTCTGATAAGGTAATGAGAGTATATTGTACTTATGAAAGTAGAAACTTATTAAGTTTTTTTTTATTTTATCTGAAAAGCTTATTGAGTTGAATTTTGGTAAGTTTGATAATGACCATCGGTTAGAATAGCTGCCTCGAGGTTTAAAAATTCTCTTAGTCTACTCTAGGAGTTGGAATATATTTGAAAGATACTAGATAGATTCTATCCATTCTTTTTTTTGTTTTTTTAAAGAAAATTTTAGGGCCCCTTTGGAAGCCAGCCAAATCATCGAATTTTACATTATGCAATATTAGCCTTCTCTGAGAATGCATTTTTCCCAAAGTGCTTTAACAAAACCACATAATAGAGTGAGGTAAAATCTATTCTGCGCATATCTTCCAAATACTCTACAGATTGATAATCTATTCTGACCATAATCCAAAAATCTGTAATTCGACACATGAGTATATATCTTCTGTTTTCATGAGTCCACAAGAGATACGATGGTCCCTGGAAAAATAGGTTCCAAAGTAGTCAGCTAATTAGTAAGTAGTAGAGTTTATGATTTCACATTGAGAACTCGAGTGATAGGAACAGAGATAATAAGTTCATTCAACAGAACAAACAAATATGAAGGCTAGCCACTGAGCAACGTAAAAACTAAGCGTCCAGTCAAAACTATAAGCTACTGAGTGTATAAGTCTCAAAATTTTATTTGCGTGATCACTCATTTCATATTATTCCCTACTTTAAGCGGTCAAGTGGCCCTCGCCATCCTCTTGAATTTTTTAATAGAACAGTTTTTATCATTGAAGGAACAATAGCGTGGTTGCCCGCTCTGAGTGTTTTGGCTAATAACCCATTTGGCTTTTCCTTTCTTTTTTGTCTTTATTCAATTTTTTTCGCATTTATTTGTTCCGTGTAAATTTTTTGTGAATTATCGATTTGTCTCAACAAGAAGAAGCGGAAAAGTAAAAATTGTGATCAATACTCTAATTTTTATGATAGTCGAAAACTCTGGCTTTTTGGCTGTTTTTTGTTTTTATTCAAAAAAATTTAAGTTTTGATTATAGTTTTTTAATTTTTCGATTCATCTCGTTGAGATGAATCAATAATCCACAAAAATCTGACGTAAGATTAAGAAATGCGACACAAAATTGTACAGAGAAAAAAAGTGAGAAGCTAAAAATGACTTACTTAGCCGAAACACTAGTCTACAATCATATCCGAATAAGGGACCAGACACGAAGCATTATTCAGCGGGCCCATTCCCAGGCATTCTGGAGATCCACAATAACCAAAGGCCCAGTACATGGTTCCACCCCCATGTCCATGGGCCCATCAATCGGTTGAATTGAACTGGGCTCCAAAGGCCTAACACACAAAGGCCCACTCTATGGTTCGACCACAGTAAACGTTTAGGGAAAATGACGGCCCAGGACGTGTTTTGATAATTAATACTCACCAAGGACATGCTGAGAACAATTGTTAATGCTCAAAATATCCTTGGCATGTATTACTTATCAAAACACGTCATTGGCCGTCATTTTCCCAAACGTTTATAGGCCCATCCATCTGTTTATTTGAACTAGATTCTAACAGTAATCCGCCAACCCCTTTTGTTAAAACTACCAGGGAATAGTCGAGCGAAGTTTGAAAACCATCTAGCCCCCGGGTGCGAATCAACATTCGCAGGCGGGTATCAACACGATATAAACTACTAGCTGCATTTTGATGGTTTAGAGAAACTAAAAAGTACTCTTGCTAGTACCTTTCTTCTATACGGCTGGCATCCCCTTTATTCCCTTTTATTTCTTCATCTATATCACTACCAATATCAATATTGAATACATTCTAGAGATTTGGAGTGACAGGAATGGAAACATAACGAGAAAGAAAAGAAAATGGCTCGACTATCTATCTGTCTATATGTCCTTTTAAGTTTCCTGAATCCAACTCCACCATAATGTAATCAAATTTTAGGTGTATTCATTGTTAGGGAACCTATTTACTTCTAGTAA
Source organism: Rhododendron vialii (assembly GCF_030253575.1). Taxonomy (NCBI): domain Eukaryota; kingdom Viridiplantae; phylum Streptophyta; class Magnoliopsida; order Ericales; family Ericaceae; genus Rhododendron; species Rhododendron vialii. Next base: position 2,814,790 of record NC_080565.1, on the reverse strand, counting down.
GAAATGTAAGACCGTAGAACTAATTTTGTTCAGAATCCTGATTGTCTCCAGTGTGTTTCAATATATTTGATTATTTCCGGTGCGTTTTTCTACATATCAATGCATACCATGGGATTTAAGTTTACTATTAAGGCAGCTGAGACGTTCTGGCTGTTTCAAGGGGATATAAAAGAATTCTACTCTTTGATTCAAACAAAAGGCAATTGATATCTAGTGGTGATTCCTAGTCTTTTAATTGAGGTTTAAGGGTACATATCGTCTTAGCACATAATAGCATGATCTCACTCTTTTGAACAGGTAAACAAAAAGTCAGGTGCGCGGTTCCCTTCAACCCAGTGCGTCAGATGGGTCATACGTACTGCGGAGAGGTGTAATTCTTCTTTTTTTCCCCCAGGTTTTTGGCCTTATCCAAGACCAATTAGCAAACCTGCTGGTCAGGGGTGGTTCTGGTAATAGTTCCAACTTTAATTCACATAAATCACATCCTTACAGGAACCACCATCGAAGGGTGGAACTGTAATTTGCTAACAGCATTCTTGGCAACCAACCAACAATACACTTATTGTTGTAAACTGCCAAATCAGGCCAGCAGAACCATGTAATAATGGCCACACAAGTTGCTAAAAGCAGAAAAGTTGCTCCTTATGCTTTAAAGAAGAGGAGTACAATGTGTTAATGATATCATACAAACGAGAAAGTAAACACACTGAAAAATTCTAGATCGCCTAGGTTTATAGATTTGCAATTTTTTATCTCTTCAATTAATCAACACACCAACTGATAACAAGATTAATCGCACAAACGAAAGCAAATAGATAAACGCAAGATATATGTGGAAAACTCTAAACAGGAAAAAAAAAAAACCACGGAAAGAAATCAAGCACTACTAAATACGAGGTTACAAGAATTCTTACGATAAGTTTGAACTCCACAAACCTAAACCTAGACGCTCTTACCGAATCCACGCACACCTCTCTGAATGCTTGACCGCCGCTGCCTCGAATCCACGAGCCTTCCACAGATGACTTTCGAACTCCACGAAAGGGCTTAGATTACGGACTGATTGTAGATGTAGATAGAAACCTCTTGAAGTTAATCTCTTAGAGCATGACGATAGTAGATAGTAGTTCCCAAGGTGAACCCCCAAGACCTGGTCGTCTTTTATATATTCAGATGATATGGATTTTTAAAACCTCTATGGCAGCTCGATCTCTCTCACTCTTCTTACTTTCTAACTCATCGTCCTTAAGTAAACAGAATATCCTCGGCAATCAAAAAATCTCGTGCCTTAATAGATTGCTTAGATTAATAGATTGCTTAGATTAATTATTGCGCCTTGCGATTACCGAATGATCGTTTCCATGTGCAGCAAATCCTTACCATGTCCAGCAAGTCTTTCCATAAGCACCAATTTCTTTCCTCACAAGAGCAATTCTTTCCTTTTCTATCTGTACGAAACACTCACTCTCAATTATATTTCCTTTCACTTCATAAACAGACACTCTAAATACAAAAATAAATAAAATACAACTCGATAAATGGAGATACAAATAAATGTGTTTTGTCTTGGAATTTGCCAACACAAAGAGACCGTGAGCCGTGGTCCTAACACACACCATGTCTCTTGTAACTTCCCAAGGTGCGCCAATGATGACTTCATCAACATAACGACAGGCCAGTACGCTAAGACTGCGCTCATGTAGATGCATAATAGGATGGTGAGTCCTTCTCTGTTCACTGCATACAGAAGCAACTTGTGATTTTTCTAATCCTTCTTTTAACATAAGATGATTGCTATATAACCTACAAAAAACTGCCTAGCAATCACTAAGTCCAAACCAAACCGAGCCTCGTGTCCCAATCAATTGGGGTCGGCAACAATCACTAAGTCCCAATAATTATATTGTGTAGCAAAAAATACCGACACCATGAAGTAAGTTTTTTAGTATTATCCTTGGATCACAGATGTCTATATGACAGAAGCTTGAAAAGCATTTAGTGAATGGCCTCACCTGACTATCTGGTCACTATGGCTCCGTTCAGTTGCCAAGAATGTTGTACAGGAAAGTTATTCTCAGGAAAAGTCAAGTAAAGTGAAGTAAAAGAAAAAGAAAATTATTTTCCTGTGAGTGTTCATTTGACAAAAGAATTTTGCAAGAATAATTAAGGTTTAGTTGTTCATTTGTCAGGAAAAAGAAATTTTCGGGAAAATTTTGTGAGTGTTCACTCATTTTCCTTTTCCCGCGACGCAAAATTCTGTGTTTTTTGCAGGATCACTTTTGCAGGAAAGTAATTCCGGCAGGAAAACTTAAAAACGTGTTTCCTACTACTTTCTTGCCAACTGAACACTACAAAAATCATGGAAAAGTTGATTTTCCCATCCTTTCCTGTACTTTCCTGGCAACTGAACGGAGCCTATGGATACGAACAAGTAGAAAATCTCCAAAGTGCTTTAACAAAACCCACTACAACACGAAAGGCTTGTAGCGAGGATTTAGTTTCCTCGCTAAAACGCTGATTTCCTCGCAAAATGTATTTGCGAGGAAATTTTTCCTCGCCCGTTTTCCTCGCAAAAGCCTTGTCGCAAAAAGAATTTGCGAGGAAAAAAATTTCCTCGCTTATTCTAACCCAATTAGCGAGGAATTTTTTCCACGCTATAGTTTTTCCTCACTAGACTAATACAATGTTTACAGAATAGGCGAGGAAATTTTTCCTCGCTAGACTAATTTTTTCCTCGCCAATTATAGTTTAGGCGAGGAAATTTTTCCTCGGTAAAACTCTTAAAACTAAAAATAGATAGTTCTCCAGCTCATTTGCTTCCGCGCGAATTCGAACCGTGGCCTCCTGTATGGAGGCATTCACTCCATCCATCACACCAACTTCATTTCCAGTTCAAACTTTTGCCTTTTTTATATATAAACCTTTTGTACATCCTTTCACCTCTCTAAATTTGCTTCTTTAAACATTTCTCTCTAATTTTAGTCCCTTTGTAGTGTTTCTTTAAACTTATTTTTTAAATCATTAACATTATTCGCTTTTATTGAATTTTTTTATAATTTAATGTTTTGTTATATATCTTTAATAAATCTTTATAACTTTCTAAATTTGTTTATTTTATACTTCGTTTTAATTCTCTCAAAGTTTAGTAACCTTTTGTAGTGCCTAAATTAGTTTGAGCCCTTTAAATTTCTGCAAATACGATATTTTTTTTTAGTGGGTTAATCTGTTCTTACTGTGTATATGCGCCCATAACAATTTTAACTCAACTACAATATTACAATAGTAATAATTTGTTATGTTTCTTTTTAAATGGGGTTAACCTTACATATTTTGAAAATAGATTAGTGATATTTTGAAAATACATTTCGCAATTATTAAATACTTTATCTTTTGTTTAGCTTTTCATTAATTTTTTTTGTATGAATTAATAATCAGTTATCTCTACGAAAAGCAATCCATATATCCCATGCATTCTTTTTCTGAAAAGCACATCATTCATCCACAAACTTATAATCCCTATGTCCAATCCTTTTTTTGGACTTATAACAGTCAAAAGAACAATACGATAGAATTGATGAATGCACTTTGTTACCTAGAGTGTTCTATTCCTTGGGTATTTATATACAAATACGGTTACAAGTGATAAGCTTTACAAAAGATATTGCAAATGATAAAATATAACCCCTGAAATGGCTAACATTATTAGGACTTATTTTCTTGATCAATTGATTTGCACTGATTGGTTGACATCCCCCCGCAAGCTGATGGTTGAGGCATGACCTTCAGATTGAAACGCAGTGTCCGATGCGGGAAGACACAAGTCCTTTTGTGTAAAAATATCGGCAATTTGATCCCTGGTGCTAATATATTGGACGGTTAAATCACCCCGAGTGACTTAAAAATCTTTGTATTCAAACAATAAATTTTAGTAGAATTTGAACATACTGACATTGTTAACAATTAATTTCAGTTGGGGAAAAGTGAATTCATATAATTCGTGTGAAACATATTTTTTATTTCATCAATTCAATGCAATTGGCGAGGAAACTATTTTTTTCCATTTATCACTTTTTTATTTTAATAAATTTGCTAATGATATTGAACTATGTAGTTGATTATCCCTTACCATCGTGATATTAAAGATACATGAACATAATTAATAATGACTTACATATAAAAAATTTAATGAGTCCTAAAAAAGGTGACAAAATATTTTTCGCCAAAAGGTTACATTGAGCAAGGAAAACAAATTTCCTCGCAAAAGGGTTACATTTGGCGAGGAAATTATTATTTCCTCGCCAAATGTAACCCTTTTGCGAGGAAATTATTATTTCCTCGCTAAATGTAACTTTTTGGCGAGGAAATTAAATTTCCTTGCTAAATGTAACTTTTTAGCGACGAAATTGAATTTTCTCGCAGATTGTATACTTTTAGCGACGAAATCTCTTTTCCTCGCCATATTTCCTCGCTATAGGCCATCCGTGTTGTAGTGACCACACATTAGAGTGAGAATGCATTATGCAATATTAGTCTACTCTGAGAATGCATTTTTCCCAAAGTGCTTTAACAAAACCACACATTAGAGTAAGGTAAAATCTATTCTGCGCATATCTTACAAATACTCTCCAGATTGATAATCTATTCTAATCATAATCCAAAAAACTGTAATTCGACACATGAGTATATATCGTCCGTTTTCATGAGTCCACAAGAGACAGGATAGTAGTAGTAGAGTTTATGATTAATATTGAGAACTCGAGTGATAGGAACAGAGATAATAAGTTCATTCAACAGAACAAATTAACAAATATGAAGGCTAGCCATTGAGCAACGTAAAAACTAAGCGTCCAGTCAAAAACCATAAGCTACTGAGTTTAGAGGTCCCAACATTTTATTCGTGTGATCACTCATTTCATACTATTCCCTACCAAAAGCGGTCAAGCGGCCCTCGCCATCCTCTTGAATTTTTAATAGAACAATTTTTATCATTGAAGGAACAATAGCGTGGTCTCCCGCTCTAAGTGTTTTGGCTAATAACCCATTTGGCTTGTTTTGTTTTTTTGCCTTTATTCAATTTTTTTCGTATTTGTTAGTTTCGTGTAAATTTTTTGTGAATTATCAATTTGTCTCAAGAAGACAAATCAGAAAAGTAAAAATTGTGATCAATACTCTAATTTTTATGATAGTCAAAAAATCTAGCTTTTTGGCTGTTTTTTGTTTTTATTCAAAGCAATTTATGTTTTGACTATAATTTTTTTACTTTTTCGATTCATCTCATCGAGATGAACCAATAACAAACAAAAATCTGGCCCAAAATTAAGAAATGTCAAAAAAAAATTGTATAGCAAAAAAAAAAAAAAAAACCAAATTACTTATTTAGCCAAAACACTACCTAGTCTTCAATCATATCCGAATAGGGGACCAGACACGAAACATTATTCAGCGGGCCCATATCAAGAGCATTCTGTATATAGATAATTAGAGGCCGGTCCTCCTTTCTAGCCTCGGAATGATCCCAACCCTGAAATATTTTCCCGAAGCTGAATGGCTCGGGTATGTTGGGTGATGGACGTTTTTGCCCTTTTTCGGGTTTACTATATATAGGCTTGTTTTCAAAAGAATATTGACGGAGAGAGAAGACAGATAGAGAGAGAGAGAAAGCGCGATCGCGATCGCGATCGTGAGAGCGATTTCGAGAGAGAGATATCGAGATCTAGGGAGAGATTGCGATAGAGAGAACGATTGATGTCTAGCTTGAGCGATTGATGTTCGATTGAGAGGAGGAATTGCGTTGGATTGAGATTCAATCGATCTGTTGAGGTATTTTTGAGTATGTTGTTAGATTTGATTAGTTATTCAGTTGATGTACTTTTCATTTAGTAGTGATGTATGTTGCTTTGTGATTCGTTGTAGCTTTGTGGTGCGTGAGGAGATGCAGGTTGATGGAGTCGAGCAGATGAGGTATTTAATGTCGTTTTTGTTGGTAGATTTGTTTATTTTCAGTGTTTATGTGATTGTTTTGATGTATGAGAACTGTTTTTAGATCTATGAGAACTGGTTTCTGAATTACGAGAGCTGGTGTCTGAACTATGAGAACTGGTTTCTGAACTATGAGAACTGTTTTCTGAACTATGAGAACTGGTTTCTGAACTATGAGAACTGTTTTCTGAACTATGAGAACTGGTTTCTGAACTATGAGATCTGGTTTCTGAATTACGAGAGCTGGTGTCTGAACTATGAGAACTGGTCTCTGAACTATGAGAACTGGTTTCTGAACTATGAGAACTGGTTTCTGAACTAGGAGAACTGGTTTCTGAATTACGAGAGCTGGTGTCTGAACTATGAGAACTGGTCTCTGAACTATGAGAACTGGTTTCTGAACTATGAGAACTGGTTTCTGAACTATAGTTCTCATATGAATTTGATGTGATTTGTCGTTTTGTGTATTATTTAAATGTTGTTTTTGTTGTTAGATTGAGGCCTAGCTTGAACTATCATTGTGTTTGTTTGTTAGATTTTGATGTGAAGTGTCTTTTTGTGTTTTTTGCATGAGAAGTGTTTATGAGAATTGTGTTTTTAAAATGAGAACTGTGTTTATTTATATGAGAACTGTGTTTTTAATAGGAGAACTGTGTTGGTTTATGAGAATTGTGTCGTTTTCCTTTGTGTGAATTGTTTGTTTTTTTGTTAGGGAAACGGAGAATTCGTTGATTTTGTTTTGTAAATACAATGGATTGTGTGCTGGAATAAAGTTGTCTCGGTCGTCGAGAATTGGAGATTTTATGAAGATATTGTGTGGCAAGTTTAGTGAGTTGAGAAGACACTCATTGCAACTCTTTTATGCTATACGTGATCATCCTAGTACCATGTTATATAATGATGAAGATTTGGAGGTGATGTTTGCTGTAGCTGATAGTATTGGATTGAATTGCATTGAAGTTACAGTAGTAGATAGTCGTGGTTTTGATAGTGGTATTAGTGGGTGTGGTGTTGATGTTGGTGCTAATAGTAGTGGGGTTTTCGATAGTGGTGGTGCTAGCACTAGTAAGGGCATTTGTTTCAGTGGGCAAGGGTTAGTCGGTTGTCGGTTGGAATCAATGGAATATGTAGTAAAGAGGATGATTTGGGAGCTATGTTTTGCCCGCATCAGCATCGGCCAAGGTTGTCGGACGCGTGGAAAGAGCTTATTAAAAGTGTTGGTCAGTTGTTTGTCGGGGGTTCGGAAGGTTTTCGTGATGCATTGCGGAAATATTCAATTGTTCATTCTTTTGAGTTTGACTTTGTAAAGAATGAAACAGAGAGAGTGACTGCAGTTTGTAAGGTAAAATCTTGCAAGTGGAATATCCATGCTAGACTTGACAAGGTCAGTGGTTGCTTTTACATCAAAAGGTATTATAATGTTCATTGTTGTGGTGTTGCTGGGCGTATGACAAAGAACTGTCATGCTAATTCATCTCTGATTAGTCAATTGATAAATGATGATGTTCGAGACAAGTCAAAGAAACGTCCTGTTGATGTTGTTGATGATTTGAAGGAGTATTATGGGGTGGATGTGTCATATAATCGTGCTTGGTTAGCTATCCAGAAAGCCAAGTCAAGTGCATTTGGAGATTATTCAGATTCTTTTAATCAACTGCAATGGTATCGTAATGTTGTTCTGAATTCGGATCCTACAAGTGTTTTTGATGTTGAGTGGGATCAAACCACAAATCGTTTTTTGAGGTTGTTTGTAGCATTTGATGCATGTGTACAAGGATTTAAGCACTGCAGGCCTGTTTTATCCGTTGACGCAACGTTCTTGAAGGCAAGGCATATGGGATGCTTGATGTCTGCTTCAGCTAAAGATGGTAATGCAGGTATGAAATAGATCACATATACAATTCTCATATGAGTACTTACACACATTTCACATAGGGTACAATGCAGTATGAGAAATATGAGAACTGTTTTCAGAACTATGAGAACTGGTGTCTGAACTATGAGAACTGGTTTCTTATGGTCATATAGGATGCTTGATGTGTGATTGAGCTAGAGATGGTAATGCAGGTATGAAATAGATTACATATACAATTCTCATATGAATATAACATACAGTTCACATAGGCTATAATGCACTATGAGAAATATGAGAACTGTTTTCAAAATTATGAGAACTGGTTCCTGAATTGTGAGAACTGATTTTGTCATATGTATGAACTGGTAACTGAATTATTTTTTCCTTCTCAGGTCTATTTCCATTGTGCTTTGGTGTGGTTGATTCTGAGAATAATGATAATTGGCTTTGGTTTATGGAGAAGTTGCATGGTATTTTGGATGAAGACAGAAGGGTTTTTGTTTTTATATCTGACTGTCACAGAGGAATAAAAGAGGGTATTGCTAAGGTGTTTCCTTCAAGCTTTCATGCTTACTGTCTCTATCATTTGAAGGGTAACTTGCGTACTGCTTTGGCGTCCACAAATGTCAAGTATAAAGAGAGTTTGATCAGAGTGTTTTCAAAATGTGCTTATGCTCCCACTGTGGCAAAGTTTAATCAGCATATGGGTAATTTGCTGAAACACGGTGGTGCAGCTGTTGTTCATTTTCTGTCGGAGTTGCCTAATGAGCGCTGGGCAAATGTTTTTTTCCCGGGGCAACGTTATGGAGCAATGTCCTCTAGTCTAGCTGAGTGCTTTAACTCATGGATATTGAAAGAGCGTGAATTGCCCGTGGTGGATATGGTTGATCGTATAAGGAAGAAGATGATGAAATCAATGTGTTTGAGGAGAGAAAGGGCAAGTAAATGGGATCAGGTGATTTGTCCTTATGGGGAGTCTCGGTTGGAGAAGTTATATGATTTAGTTAAAACATGGAAAGTGATTCATTCAAGTGCTGATATATTTGAAGTTGACACGGATCCGTCTGTATGTGTTGATATTGGGAGGCGTACATGCAGTTGTTGTTGGTGGCAGTTGAATGGATTCCCTTGTTGCCACGCTGTCTGTGCTATCAAATATAGTGGTAAGGATTTGAACTTGTATGTAGAGCGTTTTTTTCATGTTGAGAGTTATCGTCAGGTGTATTCAAAACCAATTTACCCAGTTGCGTCATTGTTGAAAGGTGATGTGGTTGATTGTGGTACTAGTATTCTGCCACCATTGTCAAAAAAGCCTCCAGGGCGGCCTAAGAAGAAGAGGATTCGTTCGAATGGGGAGAAGGTTAGAGAAATGAAGTGTGGTAGGTGTGGGAAGATGGGGAATCATAATAAACTTACTTGTAAGGAGGATTTGAGGCCTGATTTTTAGTTTTTAATAATTGAGTTGTACAAAAAACAATGTTATTGGATTTGATTCATGAAATAATTGTTGAGAATAAGATTTTTTTTTGTGTTTTTGTTACTAATTCTGTGTTTTGTTCTAGCACTTTGAATTATGTGAAGTATCTAAGCAACCTGTGTGTATAGCTCTATGAGAACTTTGTATTTTCTATGAGAAGTGTGTATTTTCTATGTGAAATGTGTATCAAAACTGTGTTTTTAGTATATGAGAATTTTGTATGAGAAGTGTGTTTTTTTCTATGAGAAGTGTGTTTTTTTCTATGAGAAGTGTGTTTTTTCTATGAGAAGTGTGTTTTTTTCTATGAGAAGTGTGTTTTTTTCTATGAGAAGTGTTTTTTTTCTATGAGAAGTGTGTATTTTTCCATGAGAAGTGTTTTTCCCCCCTATGAGAAGTGTGTATTTTTCCATGAGAAGTGTTTTTCTCCCCTATGAGAAGTGTGTATTTTTCCATGAGAAGTGTTTTTCCCCGCTATGAGAAGTGTGTATTTTCGATGATAAGTTAAATTCTAACAGAACATGCATCAAATTGACATACACCAAACCATACTAACAAATAGCAAACGATTGTTAACATAGATGAAATCCAGTTTAACATTCAGAAGACCCTAATTATCATCAGAGTCAGATAGCACTAATTACAGCATCAGTGGTTTAACACAACTACAAACCCTAATTTTCATTGGAGTTAGATTCCTTAATCATTTGAGGAAGGAGCCAAAAAGTCGCAAAAAATCCCCAAAATGTTGATGAACCCCAACTAGAAACCCTAATTTTCCAAAAAGTAGTTGAGGCACGAAACCCTAACTTCTACTGTGCATCTTCCTCTTCCTCGTCCTCCTTATTCCCTTCTGCTCTGTGAGCGTCCATCAATGCCTGGATTTCTAACCTGAGGCGGAGAAGATCGATGCTCTGTATCCTGTGCTGGCGATGCAGGCGTTCCACTTCAGCTTTGAGAGGAGCCACATGCTCCTCAATGATCTTCTTCACAGCATCCTCCATGGTTGAGATTTTCGGAGCGTTGTTTGGTGGAGTGTCGTCCGGAGCGTTCTGATTTGGGGCTGCCATTTGGTGGAGTGTCGTCCGGAGCGTTCTGGTTGAGATTTCTTCTCTCTCTCTCTCTCTGGAAATGAAAAGCCGTGTGCGGTGTTTAACCTTTCAGGTATTTAAGGTGGTAGTGATACACGTGGTGAACAGTTTAAAGTGCAACGATTTTTGGTATAAAAAACAAAACAAAAACAAGAAAAACAAAAATATAGAGATCTTTGTTTGAAAAATAATAAATAATAAATATAATAAATAAAACAAAAAATAGAATATATTCGAGATTACTAATTAATTGTGACTGTTTTTTTTTTTTTGGTTTAAGTATTTTTGGCAATTAGAAATATAATAAACAAGGAAAAACATCCAGATTTATAAGACATACATCGTTGGATACACCTGACGATCGAAGAAAGTAAACATTTCAAACATCCTAGATGAAATTGATAGATCCAAATACAAGGAGAAAAAGAAAGTACCAGATTTAAACAAGAGATCTACTAAGAAAGAAAGAAAGAAAAAAAAAAAAAACATAGAACAGCCAAACTGAAAAATTAGATCCCTAGTTAGTTGGTGGTTGTCTTCTTGGTCGCACGTTTCTGCTAGTAGTGGCTTCTTCCGCTTCCGCTTCCTTTGCCAAATTTTTGGCAAGTTTCCAATCTTTGAAGATCTGCATTTTTTTCTTGAGAAGGTTGATGTTGTCCTGGTTTTCGAAGAATCGGGCTTGGGTTTCATCAAGTTTTTCACTGGTCTCTTTGACTGATGCATCTACGGCATCTTTGATGAGTCTTGCCAAGTCTTCTGCCATTTTTTAGGATTTTTTTGTTGTAGTTGTGTTGAGGGTGGGAAATGAAGAAACGGGAAGAGGAAGAGGGGTATTTATAGGCCATATAAAATAGGGTTTCACGTTGAAGATGTAATTTACAAAAATACCCTTTACATTTTTTATGAGAATTGGTTATTTTCTATGAGAATTGTGAAATTTCCTATGAAAACTGTGTTTTTTCTATAAGAACTGCAAATTTTTCTATGAGAACTGTGTTTTTCCTCTATGCGAAATGTAAACTTTGAACAATGAAAAATGGAGTTTAGAGAAAGATGATTGTATTATGAGAATTGGTTATTTTCTATGAGAATTGTGAAATTTCCTATGAGAACTGTGTATGAGAATTGTGAAATTTTCTATGCGAACTGCAAATTTTTCTATGAGAACTGTGTTTTTCCTCTATGCGAAATGTAAACTGTGAACAATGAAAAATGGAGTTTAGAGAAAGATGATTGTATATGTTGATTAACCAGTAAACTAAACAACTCATTAACCAATATACATGTCATGAACAACACCTCCACCACGTCATTACCCATGTGCACTACTTCCACATCCAAAACTAATATTTTTACAGTGGTTAATGAGGTTTCTGCTATGTTAGGTTTCTATGAGAATTGTGAATTTTCCTATGAGAAGTGTGTACGGCATCTTTGATGTGAACTGCAACGGTTTTTTTCCTCCAATGTGAACTGCAACGGCATCTTTGATGAGTCTTGCCAAGTCTTCTGCCATTTTTTAGGATTTTTTTGTTGTAGTTGTGTTGAGGGTGGGAAATGAAGAAACGGGAAGAGGAAGAGGGGTATTTATAGGCCATATAAAATAGGGTTTCACGTTGAAGATGTAATTTACAAAAATACCATTTAAATTTTTTAAGAGAATTGGTTATTTTCTATGAGAATTGTGAAATTTCCTATGAGAACTGTGTATGAGAATTGTGAAATTTTCTATGCGAACTGCAAATTTTTCTATGAGAACTGTGTTTTTCCTCTATGCGAACTGTAAACTGTGAACAATGAAAAATGGAGTTTAGAGAAAGATGATTGTATATGTTGATTAACCAGTAAACTAAACAACTCATTAACCAATATACATGTCATGTGCACTACTTCCACATCCAAAACTAATATTTTTTGCAGTGGTTAATGAGGTTTCTGCTATGTTAGGTTTCTATGAGAATTGTGAATTTTCCTATGAGAAGTGTGTATGAGAACTGTATTTTTTCTATGCGAACTGCAAATTTTTGTATGAGAAGTGTGTATGAGAAGTGTTTTTTTCCTCCAATGCAAACTGCAAACTTTGAACAATGAAAAATAGAGTTCAGAGAAAGATGATTGTATATTTTCATTAACCACTAAACTGAACAGTACGCATTAACCACTATACAAGTCATGAACATCACCTCCACCATTTCATTACCCATCTGCACTACTTTCACTTCCAAAACTATTTTTGCAGTCTGAGATTGTATATCTTCATTTACCAGTAAATTAAACAACTCATTAACCACTATACAACTGATGAACAACACCACTACCAACTTTGATGAGTAAGTTGAATCTATGCCTTTTTTTTCTTCTCTTCAAGAAGCTCCTGGTCGTCATAATATTTTTGCAGTCTGAGATTTTCCATCCTATTATGATAGATTTCTGGAGTCCATGATCTCTTGGGGTCACTGACAAATGCTTGCACAATATCAGCTCTCATTTGAAGGCATTGTTGCTTTGTAAGGTCGCTTTTAATTGGTTTTTTCATTAGCTTTTGGCGAATGATGTAGGCAACAACAACTGCACAATCAACCCTGTGAATACAAGACTAATGTTAGGGGCTTATATAAGATGCAGTGACGAGTTTTGGTAGTTGAAAGATACTTACGAGCCTGGTTCTTGTTGTGGTGCATTGTCCACGAGCTTTGCAGAGGTTTTAATCTTCTTCTTGCATTGTTGGTTGATGTAGTTCGTGACATTCTTTCTCTGTTACAGAATATGATCATGGATACATTAACGATACACATTTCACATAGTTTGTTCACATAGACTACAATACACAGTTGAAAGAGTTCATATATTTTTCTTAGAATAAGGAGGGATTATGTTACCAGATTGGCAGTTGCTTCACAGTATTTATCTCTTCTCCCTTGTCTGTGGATGGAGTTGTAGAACCTCCATTCTTGGTCAATGGTGTCTAGCTCAAGCAAAGTATAATGGCTTGAACCATATATTGGGATAAGGATTGTTCTGGTGTTCAAAATCTTTGAGCGGACGACATCAAGTGCTCTGTTAGCTGAGTTTTGATCACCTCCAAGGAAGGTCTGTTTCGAAAGAAGATAATTAGGCAACCTCTTAACTGTGAGTGTATGCTACATGAATTGTGAGAGAGTGCTTCCTTTTCTTACTGATGAAAAGCTGTTGAAGACAAACGGCATATCTTGTTGGGAATCTTCTATTCCCAATGAAAAGGATGGTCCAGATGTTGGTGGTTGTAGTGTTGTAGTCAGCAAGTGGACGTAGGCATCTATTGGCTGTATCAGAATGTAAAAAGTATTTGTTTATCACGTACAGTTCTGATATAAAAAACAGAGTTCTGATAGAAAAAATACAGTTCTCATACAAAAGCACAGATCTCATATACATTTCTCTTAAAATATAGAAAGAGAGTTGCTTCTTTTTTTATTGTGTTACCTGGTCTGTTAATTCTCGATCACATAGCAGAAACCTCACATCTTCTTGATATATGCGCAGGTCATCTAATTCACAATCCCATATGTGCATACTGCATGATATACATAACATTAGCCAATCTGAAATGATTTAAAGACAGTAAATTGTTGGGTTTAGCATTTTTACCATCCCTCCTCGAGTTCCCAAAATTTTCTGATTGTTTCTTGGCATTCGTCAGGTAGCAATGCAAGGAGAATGTCTGCCTTTTTTCCTAGGGGAGGAATCTTGTCATCAAGTTTCTTGATTTCTGCTTGTGGCTTGTCACTTTCGACAAGGACAATTTGTTCTTTTTTGCGACCATCCTTTGTGATTGAACCATAGTAATACTTGTCATCCATTTTTTGCCTTCGTGGTCTTTGTTTTGCATTATCATCTTTGTTGTCCTCTTCAGAATCTTTCCCTGCATGAGCATATAGTTGTGTAACTTCATGGACCACTTGCTCAATCTTCTGATCAGTGTACGTTTGTGTGATGTTATGTATTGCTTCCTCACTTCTTTGTGTGAGCAAAGAGGAATCAGTCTCGAGAACCGGTAAATGCTTTTGAGGTTCTTTGGTATGTTGCGGTTGGATGGAAAGCTTGCTGGTGAGGGAAAGCTTGTTGGTTAGGCTGCGTATTTCTGCATCTTTTTGAACAATTATAGCCTTTTGCCTTTGTTCAGTTGTGCTCAGATACTTTTGCAGCTGGCCCTTCTCGGTCATTAGGGATTGAACTTGCATTGTAAGGGCCTTTTTGATTTTGTTCTTCTCAATTTCAAATTGTTCCAGCATCATATGTTTCTGTTTTTCAAATTCATCCCTTTCTTTTCCCATTTCCAGCAGCTGCTTTTCCATTTCATCCCTGTCCTTTTTCAAAACGTTTGAGATTGTATCCATCTTCTGCAGCTTTTGTTCCAGTGAGTCCCTTTCTTTTTCCATTTCCAACAGCTGATTTTTCATTGTATCGCTGTCCTTTTCCAAGACTGCAGTCTTCTCTATCAGGAACTTGTGTTGTTCTTGGGCCTGCAACATTGTGTTGGACATAGTTACGATCTTCTGCAGCTTTTCTTTCATTGCATCCCGTTCTTTTTGCATTTCCTCCAGCTCATTTTTCATTGCATCCTTGTCGTTTTGCAGTCCGTGGTTTTGTTGTTCAAGTATTTGTTTTTGATTCTGAATATATTGGACTTGTTGCTGGAGATCCTTGATGATAACTTGATCATTGTTCTCCAGTAAGCTGTCACAGAATTTACCCATCTGGTTGTGCTCTTTAATTAGGCCCTGATAATGGAGTCCAGAGGTTGGTAGGTACTCGGAACCATAGTCTCGCCTGATTGTGATTGTGAGAACATTGCTTGTTGTTTCTCAGTAGATGATGTTGACACAAGAGGAGATGGTTGCTGTTTTTCAGTTAAGTGTATCTCATCAAGTTGTAGTGCCGGACTTTGAGGAGATTGTGTATGCTGCATCATCTGTGATATAGTTCCCCTGTCATTGTCATCTACAACTTCTGGGTGTGGCATGCTGTAGACTTGAGCCTCTTGGCATGTTTCTTGAAGTTCTTCCTCATATACCTGAAAGATGTGAACTCACAATCAGAATTGTGTTTTTCATATGATAACCATGTATTTTCCTATGAGCACTGTGTATGAGAAGTGTGTTTTTTTGTATGAGAACTGTGTTTTTGCTATAAGAAGTGTGTATTTATCTATGAGAACTGTGTAATTTTCTATGAGAAGTGTGTAATTTTCTATGAGAAGTGTGTAATTTTCTATGAGAAGTGTGTAATTTTCTATGAGAAGTGTGCACTTTTCTATGAGAAGTATGAGAAGTGTGTATTTATCTATGAGAAGTGTGTAATTTTCTATGAGAAGTGTGTACTTTTTTATGAGAAGTGTGTACTTTTCTATGAGAAGTGTGTAATTTTCTATGAGAAGTGTGCACTTTTCTATGAGAAGTATGAGAAGTGTGTAATTTTCTATGAGAAGTGTGTAATTTTCTATGAGAAGTGTGCACTTTTCTATGAGAAGTATGAGAAGTGTGTATTTATCTATGAGAAGTGTGTAATTTTCTATGAGAAGTGTGTAATTTTCTATGAGAAGTGTGCACTTTTCTATGAGAAGTGTGTATTTTCGTGTCCAAGTTAAGCAATTTGATTAGTGTATATACCGTAATGTTGAGATTGCTCAAATCTTTAAAATCATCAATTCTTTTTTTCAGGTCTGAGGTGTTCCAGTTTAGTAGTCTTGGAATTGCTTCATTTTTTGGTCGTGCAATCAAATCCGTGTGTTCACAAATCCAGTACTGCAAAACAGGTAAGGAAATTATTAGAATAAAAGAAAATTATTAGAATACCCAAAAATACTTCTCATAGCAAAATAGATTTAAGTTACCATCAATGCCACCACACATCCTGTTGCATCTCTTGGTTTGTCAAGGAACTTGTGCATTGATGTATTCAATGTTTCTGCAATGGATTGTGCCCAGTCGTAGTCTTTTATTTCTTCTATTTTCTCCATGCAATGCACATATGTCCATGCAATGGTGACTCCTGATGTGGAGAAGAACAGCGTCAGGCAAATGAACATGCATACAAGGCGGACTACATCTTGGATGTCTTCTTCAGTTATGGATTCCTCTTTTTTTGAAAGTATTTCATTGATCATATCTTTCATCTTTTTACTACCAATCCTTGCCTCCTGTATCCCCCTTCTTTTTGCAAATGCAACATCACTTTTCTTCTTGTTCAAATCTCCTATTTGTTTGTTCCCACAAGCTATTCCAAAGATTAGCTTGATGTCATTCCTTGTTATGGCAACCTTCTTACCACCAATGAGGAACTTGCTGTCATTGGTATCATAGTTCTGAATGATACTCAGGATGGTTTTATCGTGCTTCATGCAAGCTTTTTCCGCTAACTTACCTTTCCTAATGGCATCAATCAGCATCCAAAAAGGTGTTTGTTTCAAGAGCTCTAAGTGGGCATTGTTCAAGTTCAGTTTTGACAATAGCCCCACTGTTCCTATTACATTGGACCTGAATGTGCATTGCTTTTGGGTCTGGGTTGGGGAGTCTGGTTGTGATTCTGATTCTGATTCTGATTCTTGTTTCATGGCCTTCTTTTTCTGTTTTGGGCTCTGATGTTTCTTTTGTTGGGTTTGCTTTTGGGTCTGGATTGGGGAGTCTGGTTCAGATTCAGATTGTTGGGTAAGCCTTTGGCGTTTTTTGGCGACCTTTTCCTGTTTTGGTCTTTGTCGTTTCTTTCCCTGAGTTTGCGAAGGGTTCTGTGATGATTGGCTAACTAAGGAGGTTGCTGGCCTGTCAGGTTGAGTTTTCGATCTTGTAATGACTCCTGCCTCCTCCATTGTTAGTGTTCTTGGTCTGATCTCGTAAGAAGTTTTCAAATCTTGTGTGTAAGTCTTCTCATGCCCTGTTAAATATATGAACAAAATTGAGATAGAGTTTTTACATTGGCTCATCATAGGTATAGTACACAGTTCTCATAGAAAAATAAACAGTTCTCATAGAAAAATACAATGTTCCTGTAGAAAAAATACATAGTTCTTATAGACAGATGTCATGTATAATACACAGTTCTCATAGAAAAATACACAGTTCTCATAGAAAAATACACAGTTCTCATAGAAAAATACAATGTTCCAGTAGAGAATTCACAATTCTCATAGACAAATCTCATGTATAATACACAGTTCTCATAGAAAAAAAAACAGTTCTCATAGAAAAATACAATGTTCCAGTAGAAAATACACAATTCTCATAGAAAAATCTCATGTATAATACACAGTTCTCATAGAAAAATACACTGTTCTGATAAACAGTTCTCGCAGAAAATACACAGTTCTCATGGATAAGTATGATGATGTGTAACTTTAAAAATGTATTCTTTCGGAACAGAATACACAGTTCAAATTTTGTAAGTCTTCTTGTGTCCCGTTAAATATATGAACAAAAGTTAGATAGAGTGTTTACGTTGTCTCATCATAGGTATAGTACACAGTTCTCATAGAAAAATAAACAGTTCTCATAGGAAAATACAATGTTCCAGTAGAAAAATACACAGTTCTCATAGACAGATGTCATGTATAATACACAATTCTCATATTAAAAACTAAAAAATGAAAAACCTAAAGCGAAACCATCAAATGTGCTTATTATCCTGACCTCTTCGCTGCTGGATAACTGGCCAGTCTCCTCCTTGAAGGAGCTGATCGAGAACATTTCACATAGAACCCTACACACAGTTCACATAACTCGAAAACACATACTTCACATAGACGCAACACGTTTATGAGAGTTAGGGTTCTCATATACATATTTTACAGTTCGCATAGAAATTTCGCATAAACGTTCGACATTCTTTAATGTACATACCTTTTTTTGCCATATTGAAATGTTGTTGCCTGATCGATTGCACGAGAGAGAGAGAGAGATCGAGCGAGAGAGAGAGAGAGCGAGCGAGAGAGAGAGCGAGCGAGAGAGAAAGCGCTGTTGAGCGGAAGAGTTAGGGTTCTGTAGCGGTAGAGTTAGGGTGGTTCTGTAGTGGTTGGGGGAGAGAGGGTTTTGTTTAGCCGTATGGAGAGGGTTCGGGAACGTGACCCGCGAGGTGTATTTTGACCCGCAAGAGGATCCGGGATGCTTGTTTTGACCCGCGAGGGGTATTTTTGTCCACAATGTAGCGCCGGGACTAAAGGGGGTATAGAATATTTTGTGCTGGGCTGAATTAGGTCCGAGCCTAATTTTTTGGGCCGGCCTAAAAATCCCCCTTCTGTATATCCACATTAATAACCAAAGGCCCAGTACATGGTTCCACCGCCATGTTCATAGGCCCATTAATCGGTTGAATTGAACTGGGCTCTAAAGGCCCACTATGTGGTTCCACCATACTGTTTATAGGCCCATCCATCTCTTTATTTGAACTGGACTCTAACAGTAACCCGCCAGTCCCTTTTGTTAAAACTACTTAGTACTAGGAATAATCTATGTGTTACCTGGGAGCGCATTAGAGACGTGTTACCTGGGAGCGCATTAGAGACGTGTTACCTGGGCGCGCATTAGAGCCGTCAAAACATGTTTTGAACGGCAAGGATTTAGAGGCCGAGAAAGAGTGCTCAGCTAAGTAAGATAGAGTGTTCGGATTTGGGCCGTCCAAAACATATTTTAAAGGTTTGAATGAGCGCTGGATATAGCCATGCGGTACCCAATTTGTACCCAAAAACCTGTTGAAATACCGTTGAATAAGTGTGGTTATCTATTTATTAATTTTACCACTTTACCCTAACAATTAATTCATGTAATATTTTAGTGTAGTTGGGGCAGTAGTGGAAAGAAATTTTGTGACAGTTCACAAAAGTGTCGACACCAAAGAAGGATAGCCCGTTTATACAGAGAATTAGATTGTCCGATCCCCTTCAACCTCGAGCACCCCAATCTTCGCTGCAAGATTAACATTCAGTGTTAATCTGAATGAAAAAAAGAAAAAGATTGGATTGAACACTTACATATATCAAATTAAGCTGATTTTTCACATAATCACTCTTTTTTTTTTTTTGAATTATTAAACGGATTGGATTTTTCATGCAAGATTCGTAGTGGACCCGCATGATTGTCGGTGAAGCCACCATCAGTGCATGGCTTTAGAAGGATTCTATTGCTTCTCCACTAAAAGATGCTTAGTAAAATATATTTACGTGATTTATTATTTAAAGACAATCTAAAATCTTATTTCTCAAAATAGTAGAGGCCAACGTTTGGTTAGATGAAGAGAATTGCCTAACACCTTCTCCTACAAAAATTTATTGGTGTGTAAATTCCCAAAACTAAGTGGCAACTCCAGAAATATAGAACACCATAGTGGGTGATTATTCATCAAACGGGCATCCTGCTGTGGGTGTCGACATTCACGAGCGGGTATCAACATGATATAAACTACTACTAACAACTTTTAGTTAAAGATCGAATTTTTGGCCATGTTGTTACGCTCTAACAAGTAATTGGGCTAGTGGCATAAATGGAGTGTTTTAGATATTATCAGAGCAACTTGTATACACAATCATGTGGGCTAGAGCTAGCTAGAGGAAGGACCAGTAGAATATGGCGGTGACTATAGGCTTATGGCTCATGTGGACACTAAGGAAAAAATCAGTGCAATATCGTGATGACTTTAGTGCTCAATCCCTTACGAGAACGCAAGGCTATATATACAGACTAGAAGTTTGTTGTAACTCGCCCCAGATCGAATGTCTAGATGGGTGATATGGAAAGTATGAGGAAACAAGTAAATTTGGGCCATGTTTTTGGGTTTGCGCATGTCATGGTTGATCTCAAATATTTATTTATTTTCCATAGACGACGCCAATCATACAGGAAATAAATTTGTGTAGCTAGTATTGTAGGACGCTCTTTGAGATCGATGGCATGTGAGCAACTCCGAAACCCTAGTGTTTGCAAAACAAAACATCTTGAGTGCGCCTTTGCCTCTCATCGACAAATGCCGTCCAATCAATGCCTAAGTTAGACCCGTACTAACAAAGAAACCTTAATTCACGTATGTATAACGATTGCAAGTAACGACGTACCGTTCTCTTTAGGTTTACGGCCGCTCCAATACCCTTCTTATGGTAGGAAACTCATACATTAGAAATCCTTCTCAACTTCGTTCCATAGAGCAACTCAATCTCTACCAACCACATGCTGCAGTTCGATCGATCTCTTCTCTTATTCACGAGATTCATTCTTATATCGTATGTATTCCTTCTAGAATACTCTAGAATAGCCTAACTGGCCTAATTCCCAAGTCAGCTATACTGGGGTTTGCTTCCGTATACTTATGCCCTTTGCTCGGCAATAATGTTGAGCGTCCTTACGTAGTGTTACTGATCTGGTATCTTGTTCGGCCCTATGCACCTTCTCGTGGTGCCCCTGACCTGGCCACGTGTCTCATACGTGGTCGGGGTTAGTCTCTCCGATGCACTCCGGGGTTAGTCTCTCCGACGCACTCCCATGTGTCAAAAATATGTCCACATGTACCGCACGTGTTCGGGCGCAATTCTTCCTATTCGGGAAGACCCCTCTACAACGCTAAAATTATCATTTTGAACAAGAGGATAGAATTAATCATGATAAATGGTCTTTGTAAATAAATAACGATTGTATCGTAATGAGATATGATCAGTGTGCAACAACTACAAGTTGTGTGAGATTTTATTTCAAAGTACATTTGCAATGATTAGAGTAATGATTTAATAAACGGATATACCTACTAATGAAATGATATAAATCCTACGATATACAGACTCAGTTCCAAAAACCTTCTTAAAAAATAAGCAGTTTATTTCACATTTTCAAACTCAAAAATAAGGTAAATGAAAAATAATTTTTTTAATTTTTTTTACATCGTATAAAAGATCTCTTCGAAATCTTCCAAACAAGATCTATATTGCATATTTTTCGATTTCAATAAGTCCATAATTTTTGAGCTTGAAATTGCCTTTTCTTGAAAAATAAGGACTTATTTTTTGTTCTGAAACGGAGCCACAATGACATAGAGATAGATAGGCGCGCAGAGAAAGAATAAATCCTACGATATACCTACTAATGAAATGATATAAATCCTGTGATTAATTTAGGAGGTTAATCACATCGGGATTTTTAATTGAAGGGTGCAAGGACTTATTACTATAAGTTTAATTTTGGCTTTAAAATGAACATTTCATGGAACCAACTTGGGCATTTCCGTGTGCTATAGAGCAACGCAAAGTTCACCGGTTATGTCTACCGGCTCATGTGGCCATTAAAACGTGGACCTTTACTCATGACAAGGACTCTTTATGCCAAAGAAACATGAGTTCAAAAAATACGCCAAGGGAACTATTTTAAGGAATTCACTTCTCCTACTACAATTTTTTTTAATATTTTATTACCCATGTTTGATGGTATGTATGTTAACACAGTGGTAGAGTCAAGATTTTAATTCGAAGGAACTAGTGAAGAATGGGTGCCCTTAGGCCAAAAATGTTTTCCTGGCTTTTGTCGATCTCACGGTTTTTTTTTCCGTTGTTTTCTCTTAATTTTTATTAGATTTGGTCAAGTTTTCTAGATTAATTGTTTATCATGATGACGGAAATAAATAAATAAATAAAAGTATAGGAACATATAGATAAAAAAAAAAAAAGTACTCCGTATAGTTTTTTAGATTAATTGTTCTTCAACTCGTCTTGTATAAAGATTTTCCAACTTCGTTACGTATTTATATATTTTTTGATACCCTCGTCAAAGCGAAAAGTGTGAGCCCCGTAAATTTTTTGACCAAAAACTAACAAAAAAAGTTAAGTAAAAGGGTAAATCTTTCATTTTCTCTTTTTTTGTCATTCGATAAATGTCTAGTCTATTTCTAAGGAGATGGGGAAGGAGTCGCGCTCCTGGCAAGAATTGAACCATCACCTTCCTTCTTCTTTTTTGTCACTTAATAGATGTCTAGCCGGCCTACTCCTAAGGGGATAGAGAAGGAATACCGCTAAGCGGCATACAGGTAGGGCAAGCCCAAAGAACATCAAACACTCACACTCCTAGAGAGAATAGAACCCTTACCTTCCTTATGAAAGAGGTGATGAAGTGTCATTGGACTACAAGCCCATAGGCTCCACTTTCTCTTAAAATCGGTGGACTTTTTCGTGCTCTCTAGCATTTTCAATTGGAGTAATGCCCAAGTTGGTTCTATGAAATGTTTTTGATTCCCAAGACGAGTTCAACAAAGATAAATGAGGCCTATATAAGCTGGAATTCTAGTACTTGTCCATATCAAATTATTTTTTAATTAAACAAACAATTCTATATTTTTTTTTCATGAATGATGTATTTAACGACTCATCTAAAATCAACCTACCATATCATCAACTTGTTATCTTAAGTCAGAATCCTGATCGACATAAAAAGTTGACCAAGTCGAAGTTATACACGCTTTGTTCAGTTAACTGTTTAGTTTTAGTTTTAGTTTTAGTTTTCAATCATTATCCTATTTCTTTTTCCAATTATCATCCTATTTTTTCAATTATTACTTTCTCATCTCTCTCCAATCATTACCCATATCTTCAATCATTACTCTATTTCTCTCTCCACCCACTATCAAAACTAAACTAAACTAAACTCTCAACCAAACATAACTAAAACTTTGTTGGACATCTCAAATTGTTATCCTAATTAAGACACAATCTTAACATAAAAAGTTAACTAAGTTGGACATATCAACTTGTTAACCTAAGAAACAATCCTGACATAAAAAGATGACTAAGTCGAAGTTATATAAGAAACAACAGTGGACATATCAACTTGTTATCCTACGATAGAATCCTAGCATAAAACGATGACTAAGTCGAAGTTATATAAGAACTACGGTGGACATATCAACTTGTTATCCTACATATGACAGAATCCTGGCATAAAAAGATGACTAAGTCGAAGTTATATAAGAACTATGGTGGACATATATCAACTTGTTATCCTACGACAGAATTCTGGCATAAAAGGATGACTAAGTTGAAGTTATATAAAAACTTTGGTGTACATATCAAATTGTTGTCCTAAGACAGAATCTTAATTAGCATATATAAAAAGTTGACTAAGTTGACATTATATAAAAAGCTTTGGTGGACTAGAGCAGCTGTCCAGATCATGTACATTACGGTCATTACCCAATTATTGAGTGCCTTATTAAAAAGGACGTTACTCATTCATTAGTCCTATTTTCTAGCTTGAGAAAAGTTTTAGTCCTACTTCAAAGTCTAAGTTATGTTTATGTCTTGTATTCTGTATAATCCCAATTACACCCTTAAAACTTTATCCCTTGTTAACCGGCGTCGTTATGCATCGAAAATTACTACTTTACCAATCCAAAGAGAACTGTATGCTTTCTAAAATATTCCCCTTTCGTAATTAGTAATTAATTACTCCTAAATCGCAATCTAACAAAATCCGATTCATATGGTGGGACTACCTTCTATTGTTAGTTTATGATAAATTAAGAGTGATTTGATTTTACATCCCTTCGATTTTATGCGAAAGTTCAGTTTGATCCTTCAAGTTCCAATTCCAACAAATAAAACCTTTAATTTGCAAATTTATTTCAATGTCATCCATGCATCCATTGGGTGCCATTACTAATTTGGACGGAAAATGGGCATGTGCCCAGCATGGACAAGGTGAGCGGACCGTGTGCTCTCCCCAAGGGCATATTTGCCCATTCCCCTCCTATTTCTTCTTCTTCTTCTTTCAAATGTCAATAAATTTTTTGCAGATGTTTTTGAAAACATTTGCAAATTTATTTCAATGCATAATCTTGTACCAAAGGTATTCTCAATTCTATTCTATTGTAAATTCCATTCCATCGAACTAAACATATTCTTATAATAAATTTATGCATGACGTCCTAAACCTAGCGTTTATGCTCACATGTTCGTACGGCATGGCCACGCAGATCATCTTGGTCTGTCTCAAGTTGGTTTGCACCCAACACACTTAGATTCGGTATGGACAAGGTGAGCGGACCGTGCGTGATAGCTAGGGTGCAACTGTAGACCAGAGACCATCAAGCACAGTTCTGTCCGTTGCGCATGATTTGCTTTGGTTCAGTACATTACGTTGGTCCAGCCCATTTGCACCCGCCGCCAAGGACGGAACTAGGATTTTACCCTAGCAGTGGCGAAATGTATACTAAAAAAATTTATAAAAAAATATTTCAATATTAATAGTCATCAGCTCCAGAAAAAATTAAAAGAACATAACAAAAACTAAACTAAATGATGTTTGTCATTTACACATGGAGTACAAAAGAAGACTAATTTTAATTTTGGGCATCGATAATGGCATAATAATTAAATTTCTTTAATTTTTTTAGGTTAAGTTGTTTTAGTGTTAGAGTGTGGAATATTTTTTTCTTAATTACACATCATCATTTATATTATTTCACTTTGGCCCATTGAATTTATTTTTGGAATACTTTTTTGGATCTCCTTTCATGAAAAAAAAATATAAGATTTATGACTAGTATATAATAAAAAATAAGGGAAAAAACCTAGCAGTGACGAGACTACATAAGTTGGGGATAAAAAAAAATTGTCACATATAATAATTGCATTTTTTAAAATTCTTGTCATGGCGGTCGCCGCCATTAGACCTCCGTTGTTCCATCCTTAGTTAGCATGTCAGCTGGCGCAAGTCATTATAGGTCATACATTATAATGATGCAATATTATAGTGTATGGCCATTTATTATAAATTCTCTCACCAAAAGTGCAATAAAAAACTCTTAACCAAAACTCTCTCTTAAATCAAGTCTCGCAAAATACTAATTTTCACAAAAAAAAACAAAAACATTTACTGGCTTCTCCAATCCAAATGGACGAATCTTCAATCAATCAAACAAACAAACAAATTAATGGAGTGCGGAGTCTTCCAATATTGGATTTTAGCTAAAAAATTCCACACACAATCCTTCTCAAATACAAGAATGACTATGTGTGGGGATAAGCTCGTTCAATGTGCATTTGAGACATTTCGTTTGTTTATTTTAGGAGACTTTCAATGAAGACTCCTGCAGTCAGCTTTAATGACAACGTATGAGGCCCTTGTTTGCCACCGGCTGATAAAGTGGGGAGCTGATAAAGTGGGGACCTATTAATTCAGTGGGAAATGAATTTCATTCAGTCCTTTTCGATTCCCTCGTTCAACAATAAGTTGATAATATTCTCTCATTAGACACCAAACAATCATTTTCAATTAAATGAAACCAAAAAGAGAGACCAAGACTATTTGAATAGTACACATACGTACTTATCAGCAAGATAATTCCCAGGTCAAGAAATCCTCCCATAGTAACTTCTGATCTGGTTCTTAATTCTCGATCTTATGAATGTTATAGTTGGAATGGTCTCGAAAGACAATTTAAGGAATCTATCTCCAACTAATTAATTAAAAGTGGCACGAGGCACTGAGATATACGTGATTATAAAAAGTAAGGAATACAGCTGTCTCCAAATAATGTTTTCTAATGAACCTGGCTATATTTGAATCAGATTGATCACTCTTAATCTTGGTTAGCTCATTAGTTTCGGTTGCATAGTCATAGTCGTAGATTTGATTGGGTTCAAGCAAAAGTAAACTAAATTAAGAATACAAGAATATCCACGTAGTTGTGTTCCCGAAGCACTGGAAAATCTGTGTGTGTGTGTGTGTGTATATATATATATATATAGGGGCCGGTTCTAGGGACAATACATTTGACAACACTTTTGACAATACATTTTTCAGAGCCCCACATGAATAATCGGAGCCGTTCAATTTGTTTAAAACATGTTTTTAAAGGTTCTTATAAAAAATCAACTCATTTAGATGTCGACAAGAGCTTGATCGGCTTATTCAATTTTATCTTGTCAAATTTGATAAAAACCAATTAAATGAGCCGATCAAGCCCTTAACGATATCCAAATGAGTTGATTTTTTATGGGACCCATTAAAAACATGTTTTAAGTATATTGAATGGCTCCGATCAATTGTATGAAGGTCCCACGTGGAATTTTGAAAAATGTGTTGTCCAAAGTGTTGTCAAATATATTGTCCCTAGAACCGGCCCCATATATATATATCCTCGTACTCATTAATTTCCTTATGCAGGCTTGAAGACTCATCTTTCTGCATGACTCAATATCCAACCTAATAGAACGACTAATTTGGAGATAAATCTCATCCACTGTTTATTAGCGGGGATTCAATTAAAGTCGAGATAAAGTTCGTAAAGACTGATCCTCAATACAAAAATGCATTGCACTATTAATAGTTATTGGCTCCAAAAAAATAAATTAACATAACAAAAACTAAACTAAATGATGTTTGTCATTTACACATGAAGTATGAAAAATGACTAATTTTAATTTTGGGCATTGATAATGGCATAATAATTAAATTTCCTTAATTTTTTAGGTTCAGTTGTTTTAGGGTTAGAGTGTGGAATTTTTTTTCTTAATTACACATCATCATTTATATTTTTTCACTTTGGCCCATTGAATTTAGTTTTGGAATACTTTTTTGAGTCTCCTTTCTTGAAAAAAGAAGAAGAAGATTTATGACCAGAATGTAATAAAAAAAAATAAGAAAAAAAACCTAGCAGTGGCAAGACTATATAAGTTGGTGATAAAAAAAATTGTCACATATAATAATTACATTTTCTAAAATTCTTGACGTGGCGGCCTCCGCCACTAGACCCCTGGTTCCATCCTTGCCCGCCGCACAGTACGCCCCCGGTTTGTACAATAAGGGAGACGAAGAAGTCGGGGAGTTTCTTACAATTCCTTTAGTCAACTGTACATTCTCTGCGTATTTTTAATTACTTGATTAAAATATTCTTTTCTTTTCTTTTTTAATAGGCTGTATATACTATATACATAACTCTCTCTATATATAAGAACACAAGACTCGACAAAGAATGCAATAAAAGGCCTGGTGAGTTTGGTATTCTACAGGGATTAGCGGAAAAGCAAAAGGAATCAGAGGATCTCCGAATTTGGTGAGTTCAGTCAATGAATTTTTATCTTTTTTTTTTTCGAAAAAGTTTCATTAATCTTAGAGACGAATTTTGTATTTTCAGAGACGAATTTTATTTGTCGTCAAAGAACGAATTTGTTGTAGTTGCTTGAGCAACTTTGTTTGGAATCCTTGCTTGACAGGTTGCTTGAGCAAGTTAGCAGATACTTATACCCAAACAAACTCTCTAGAAAGAAAAAAATAACAGACTCGTTAAAAACGACAGACAAATGCATGCGTGATTTGTCAATGGTATGGCAAACCAAAAGGGAGCTTAGCTTTTTAGAGCTTACGCCTACAATAAAAACATAATTACAGAATGTGTATATATACGCTTCTTGATCAGCAATATGAATACTAAATGCTAGTTGAATTTTGTTTTGTTTCATTTTTTTTAACTATTCTTGATTAGGCAGTGATGGAGGAGTTGATCAAGACAGCTAACATGCATCTATTATAAGTCATGCTCACCAGCCATGAGAGATGCAGCACATAAATTCTTCAAAGCGATCGATCATGACAACGACGGGAAAGTGTGCCTCCACGAATTTCTAGGGTTTATGAGGGATGAAGGCCACGCGAAAATGAGCAGTCGCCATTTTTTCAAAAGTCTCGACCGAAACGGGAGTGGAACCCTAGACTTCATGGGAGTTATGACTCTTTACTACATAATCCAAAGTGGGAGGCCATTTTGTTATGGGTGCGATGATTTTATTCCAGGCATGTATTTCACTTGCTCCAAGTGCTACCAAAATAGCCAAAACGTGATCTGTCTTTGTCCAGAGTGTTTTGCTAATGGAACGTATACTCATGAGCATAACCAATTCTTGGATAACTATGCTTTGCTGGAAGTAAAGAGAATGCAAGGAATTGCCACTCATTCAATACATCAGCATCAGGTAAAAGCGTTGTAGTTGATATCAGGAGGACGAAACTGAAATTTTGTTGAAACTAAAGGGACCATTTCTAAATTTTATGCCAAATATAACTCGTCTCGTTGACTTTTAAAAAGGATTTCTGAAAATGTACTTTTTTGAACTTTTTTTTTTCACCGATCAAAATTATTCATTAGATCTCTTGAACGGTGCAAAATAATATTTAAAATTTATTTTGAAAGTACTTTATTATTTGAGGTCAAAGTTATACGCCTAGGAAGCACGTAAAATGGGACAAATGGAGTATTTAGATTTCATGGTTAATATCTGTAAGAGTTTTTTTTTAAAAATAATTTTTTGTCCTTTTTTTTGTTTAGCCAAATAATTTTATTAATCTTCATAAATTGATACAAAGATTAAAGAAAGATCAAGTGTACACCGGGAAAAAGCCACATAAGAGCGAAAGGAAGGCAAGATGCCAACCAAAATACCAAAAATCCTAATGAAATTGCCCCAGAAACTGATCAGAAACAACCCGACACCTATCGAACCAAAAAAACCAAAAAACATACCCAAGCCACAAAATCAAAATAAACCCAGCCAGAAAAAACGTTCGAACATATCAAAAATCCAAAAACCAGACCAACAAAAACCTAAGCAAACCCAGAGCAGCCACACGGAAACCAGAACTCCAACGAAAGGGAATTGAAGCGTCGTCATCCCAATCAGAAATTTCCCCCTCAACTAGCTCTGCGACATGCCTCAAAGCTTCCTCCCTATCAAGCTATCAGCGATTTCCTTGGTGAACTTTTCTCTACTAGGAGTATTATTTATGTATGCTCAATTACTTACTTTTCTGGTTCCATTTTCTAACTGAATTACAAAAATGGAATTTTTTTTTAATCAATTTTAGGGAAAATCATTAGAGACAAACAAAAATTAATTATATTTTTCACTTTTCTGGTTCCACTGATTAACATTGCAGAGTGTGGTCTTCATAGTTGTTTCTTGTGTTTTATCTCAGCAGTTGCACCCAACATCATCCGTTACCATTACTGAACTTCCATTATCCACATCCACATCCACATCCCATGCTGTTGTTCCTTATAAACCCGGCCGCAAACGGGTGAGTATCTCAATTTTTTAATCCCTCCGTCCCAATTTAATAGATCCTCGTTCTATTCCGACCGAATAAAAAATTAGTTATATCTTCAAATCAGTAATAAATTTTATATCTAATTTAGATCTTGTTTCAGAAAGCTCAATTAGTTTTATAATATAATGTTTTCAAGACATAATCAATTGAAAAGTGACACAGAATCGAGATTTTCCAGATAGAAGAAAATCGAAAGAAAAATCTAGATCCAAATTTGTTAGAATTCAAGAATCTAGTTGAGATGTTTGAGTTTAAAACTCCGATTATGCAATGCTATAATAGTAATAGTTTGTTGAAGAGTTTGTTGAAGGGTGAAAGGCGCTATGAAAATTCTTCTGATTACTAGTGACTGAAGTCAAGCGAGTTGCAGGCTACAATCCGAACTGAGAACAGGATTTTGGAGTTAGCTAAAACCCTCGCGGGATCACAACCCTTTGTCCCAACCATTGTAGCACGTGTGTCACTTAGGGCATAAGGGGCATGATGACTTGATGTCATCCTCACCTTCCTCCGGCTTATCACCGGCAGTCTGTTCAGGGTTCCAAACTCAACGATGACAACTAAACACGAGAGTTGCGCTCCTTGCGGGACTTAACCCAACACTTACGACACGAGCCCAAAAAAGACTGTTAAATTTTGATGGATGGGATATTTGTATTGGCACATAAACAAGTTTATTTTAGTTTCTTTCTGAAACTCCATGTTTATAATCCAAAATATTGAAATTGCTTTTCTGATTTTATTTTTTTCAGCAAAAGTGGAAATACGCGTTGTGTCATCAAGTGGAAATATTGAACTGTAATAGTAATTCGAATACCGCCGAGGGCCCATAATTAGTACACTTACGTTGTGTCATCATGTACCTAGATATTTATGTTCGATCATTGATTATAGATATTTATTACCAAATGAATACAATGCATATCGGTAAAAACGAACAATATATAAGAACATGGCATGTCGTTGAACTAGTAGTACCGAGCACATTTGTCTCACTAGCGCATGTACGTGGTGGTTATGTTCACGTCCATATCGAACTAATTAATAAACCGACATCTTACCGTGTGGTGAAGGAGGAGAAAGATCAAACTTGAAAGGAGCGCCTGACGAAATAACTAGGTAAGACGCAAGTCAATCTTTATTAATTTACAGATTTAAGCAAATTTTGTAATCGTTGAGGTCTATACTTGTGATTAATTCCATATGACATGAAGCTAATTGGCTCCATGACGTATAATTTAGCAACTTATGAAAGTGAAGAGAATCCCTCCGAAATAACTTTATTTTTTATGTAAAGACCCATTCTTCTCTTTTAAAAAAAAATAAATATATAATCTTTGCTTGTTAATTTATTTAATACAGAAAATTATTTATGTCGTCACACAAAATTTTTATCTCGTAATCGTTTGTGTGTGTGCGCGTATCCGACAAATAATTTTCTTAATGTGTGGATGTGTTGCACTGAATTATTTTTCTCCAGCCTTATACAATTTTTTTCCCGCCATTTCTTCCCCTACGTGGCCCCTCTCTCAACCATTTATCCCACCTACCACTTTTCTTCTTTTTTTTTTTTGTAATCAACACACACTCCACACGGCACACAGAGAGAGAGAGGAGAGAGGAGAGAGGAGGAGCTCCGGACCCATCACCACCGAGCATCCTCATCACCACCGATCGGCTCCACCACCAGCCGGCCATCACCACCACCGATCAGCTCCTCGCCCCCGCCGATCCTCGCCACCACTGCCGTGCTCAACATCATCACAGCCGAGCTCCACGTCGCTCCTAAGTAGTATTAAAATTAGCTCTTAAGTAGCCACCCCTTGTCGATTTGATTAATTAACTACAACTAACAGATAACTTGCTCAAATAATTAAAAAGAGAGGCACGGTCGTAGGGAATCCGGCGCTCGCTACCAATCAGAATCCGCTCGCTTTTCAAGGTTTTAAAAACGGTTAAATTTAGGGAGAATTGGAAACTCCGAAGGATGCGAATCCTAAGGTTGCCGGTCACGTACACAGCGGCAAATAGGTTTTGGTCCCCTGTTCCCGCTCACATTAGCCCTGACAATGCATCGGATCGTCCAATGGACGTAGTTTTCACCAACTAAATTTATTTAATTAAATTAATGTGCAGAAAATTGCGACACGAATCCTAATTGGGTCGCGGCGCGCCTTTACCCAGCGACCAAACCTCAGATAAACTACTCACTTATTATTAAAAATAAAAGAAATAAAACTCTAGAATTAATCATGCTTCTATTACGGATAAAGAAAATAAACGGAAGATAACAACTAATTGAATATCAATAAACAACTTTAATTAAGAACATAAATTAAATCGAGTTATCAGAGTACAAGTAATTGAACAAAACTTGAAAACTAAACACTATTGAATCTCGCGGCGTGCTCCTGTTTCGTCCGAAACCTTTTTCCCACGGCAACCCCCTTTCTGAAGTCAGTACCACTGACTTATATAGGAGTAGGTTTTTTTAATCCCCTAATAACATAAAAGCCCCTTGGACTTCATATAATAAGATATTAGCCATTCAACTTCGAAGGACTTTGCATTTTGATTCAGAACTTCTATAAATTCTTTTTTTTACTCAAATTATTGGAAACCAAGCTCGAGCAACCTATAAACATAAAAACACATCATAAAAAATCAGTTAACAAAAATAAAGAACTAATAAATGTAGATTGAAGGGCCAAAATATGTATATTTTGCAATGTTCTAAAACTCGGTACTCGGTACTTGCTCGGCCGGCCACCTTGTACCTTGTAGGCCGAGTACTTGGCAATTACTCGATGATTACTCGGCGAGTAGAAATTACTTGGAATTTTTTTTTATATGTTCCCCAAATGATATTCATAATGCATAATGAGAAGTTCAATGTTCATAGTTCAAACCAAATGAAACTAAGTACAAAATTACTAGTCCATTGCAAAGTTTTACTAGTCCATTGCAAAGTTTAACGTTCAAACCAAATGAAACTAGATACGAAATTAATAGTCAATTACAAAGTTCAACGTTCAAACCAAATAAAATGAAGTACGAAATTAGTAGTCAATTATTCCTCGAAGAAGAGGAACAACAACAGTAGCTTGATTGGTGTGTTCACTCGATTAGGGTAAGTATAAAACTATACTGAAATTACACTAACGATCCTTCAAATTTAACATATTATGTATTTTACCCTATTTTTCAGTTTTTTTTCGATTTTCTCCTCACTTCCGAGTAATCTCGTTTTACCGAGTAATCGGTACTCGCTGGGTACTCGCCGAGTAATGCCGAGTAATCGGCTGGCCGAGTAATTCCACCGAGTAGCCCTAACTCTACTCGGCTAGGCACCGAGTACCGAGTACTCGCCGAGTACTTCCGAGTTTTAGAACACTGATATTTTGGCACTTATCACGCCCTCAACTTACACTTTGCTAGTCCTCGAGCAAAGAAAATAAAAATAAATAAATAAAACAAATGACAAGGGATAGATCTTTTAAACCCCCGGGTGGCCTCGGTAGGACGAGTGAAGTCTCGTGAGGGTTTTCAGCAATGATTACCCACAAAACACCGTGAATCCTGTCCACATAGAACCCAAAAACTGCAATGCAACTCATTGATACACCAATGCCAAGAATTTATCATACGCAACAGTAGTTCTAGATGCTATCAAAACATAGAAATTAATCATGGCATCCAAACTTAGCGTGAGTGAGTAAAGACCTTGACCACAAGTGAATCGCAACCAAGTACTGTCTCCGGACCGAGTCTCGACTTCAATTCTCACCATGTCATGCACTCAACAAAAGAAAACGCTCGAAACAAAGTGCATTTAATAAACTCTCAAAGTGTGCGGACGGAAGTCAATTATGTAATAAAAAATCAAAGTATCCCGCACACTTTAGACACAAAGAGAAAGCCACATGATCTCATGAAATAAATGTCAAGCATTAAAGACTATTTATCCATCGAACCACAACCCATTGCCCCTAAAATCAAATATGATTTTTATTCGGTTATATCGGTAGGCAAGGAAAATTGCTTCAAAAGTTATGATAAATTATAGGCAAGTGTCCAAAACTAGGCCAAGATAACATAGGGCAAGTATAACAATGGTCGGCCTCTTTCAACCCTTTTCATCTCCGCCATATCCCTCATGTTCTTCACCTTTCACACAATTCTAAGATGAAACAACTTATTTCATTCTTGCAACAAGTATATTGGTGTCTTTCCTTTTTTTCTTTTTTTTTTCAAGTTTCAACCTTTTTTTTTTGCATGGGGAAGAACACCGCAACTCGAGTACAACATTCTTGAAACACTTATCATATTCTCTTCAAAAATTAACTTTCATATGATTAGCTCGCCATTCTCAAGACACAATTTGGTTGGTGAAGCTTAACAAGAAAAATGCTCATGCAAGAGGCTCAATGTGGCTCGCAAGGATAAATATTTAAGAAAAAGAAACGAACCGGCTCAATTAGCAAAGATGGCCTATTATCCTCTCCTAGGGGCAATAAAATCAAGTAACGGTCCAATCCAAAAGAATAAGATTACAGACATGTATTAAGTCTCAACACTTGACGACAAAAGATAATGAGATCAACAACGATTAAGCTTTTTTTTTATGGCAAACGAAGAATTTATGTGACACCACTCCAAAGAAAGGTAAGACACTAAAGCTCACATGGGTATAAGTCTCCACTAATCTAGCCGTTGAAAGCGCTCAAATCACAACTCACAAGCAGTCAAGGTCCAAGAAACGTGCAGTGCAAAAATGCTAAGAATGTATGCCAGAATAAATTTCTATCGCCAAGTTAGCAAAAAAAACTACCATGCAATATCATATTCAAGTAATGCCCAACAATTCTCAACACTAGCAACCAACAAGTAGATATTGCAATCTCCAAGACTCAAGCAAACAGGATTTAACAAGTATTTTTTTTAATTTTCAATTTTTTTTTTGCTAACAAGATAAAGAACAAAGTGATCCCTCCCCCTAATTTGAACTATTCAATGTCCACATTGAAAGCATGAAAAATAACGATAGGACATAAACGTATAAGAGAGGAGAGATATCACCTCGAAAATGAGGGGCTAAGCAAAGTAAACAATAGAGAGAGAGAGACCCCCCAACTTGGATCGAATAACCTACAAAAAGTTAGCCTCCAAGACAAAAAATAAAAAATAAAAAAAATAAAAAAATAAAAAAAATTATATATATATAATAATAACTAAAAGAAATAAACAAGATAAGACAAAAAATTATCTACTTTCTTCACGCGAAAAATACGAGTACTACTTTTCTTCCCATTTCTCAAGCGAGAAACGGGTGGCTAAACCAGACTAAAAATATATATATATATGTACAAGCAGCCAAACGTGGATACCAAACATTTATCATGCCAATGAAAGCTAAGACCAGTGTTCTAAAAATCGCGTTTAATCGCCGATTAATGGGCGATTAATCGGTTTTATGGCCTCTCCGATTAGATTAATGCTTTGGCGTTTGAATTAGGCGGTCTGGAGATTAATCGAGATTTGGCGGCGATTAATCGCACATTAATCGGTTAATCGGCGATTAATCGCCCATTAATCAACGATTAATCGGCAATTAAACGGTGATTAATCGGTTAATCGATTAAACGGCGATTTTGAGTGTGAGTCCGACGGAGACGAAGTTATGGATGGATATGGAGAAGAAGATGAGTAATTGACTAATAATTCCGTATTTGGTTTCATTTGGTTTGAACGTTGTACTTTGTAATTGACTGGTAATTTCGTACTTGGTTAGTTATTTGGTAGTACCAAGTTTCTATGTCTGTATATTTGAATTGTAGAGAATTGTTAACATTTAGAAGTGTTAACATTGAGTATCCAATAGCCAAAGCGAACTAGGAAATTTTTTAGAAGAGAAGATATATCACATCAATTAGGAAATCTGTGATTATTAATGGTAGGGAGGTTGCAGAATATTTAAAAAAAAAAAAACCCCAACTAATTGCTAAAAGGCGATTAATGGCCGATTAAAAGGTCTCGACGCTTGAAGGTGGTTAGCCGACCGCCTAGCACCGAGCGTTTTTTAGAACATTGGCTAAAACAATGAACATAGCGCTCCATTCTACACCTTTTATCAAGAATTGAACCCGGCCATGCCACAAGATAAGATAATTCGAGTAGCACATTTGCCGAATTCGTTTTAGACATTTAAATTCCAACAAGTGTATAGCCAAAACTAGATCAATTTTCAAATTGTTGATAAAATCCACAAGATATGGATGATAAACTAAATTAAATTCATCAACACCATGAAAATCAATTAGCTCTACATTTAAAAACTCTTGCAAAAGTGTAGATTCAGTAGCAGGGGTGGCACAATCTAGAGCTGAGAGTACTTGATTATTCAGTGCAACTATAGGCAATGACTCCTCAAAAGGCATATAGCCTTCACTAATGACAAGCAGCTCTATTTCCTCTTTTTCTCTCGCATCAGAATCCTTAGGAAGTGGCTCTATTTTCTCTTTTTCTCTAGCATCAGAATTTGTATCCTCGGGAAGAGGCTCTATTTCCTCTTTTTCCCTATCATCAAAATTGGTACCCTCAGAACTTTCAGTCAATTCACAAAATTGGAGTTTTTGGGTTAATTCATCTAAGTAATCCCAATCTTCTTCAGGATTTTTATCCAGAAATTCGTCAGTGGACCTAAAATCCACTTGGCATGGCTTAAGATTTAAACTACGGCAAAAGATAACCAAAAGACTGCCAAGCTCACAATTAAAACTCGACCAATAGAATACGACAAATTTAAATCGCTCCCAACACTGTGACAAAGACTCATCGTCTTGTTGAGAGAAATCTGATAGTTCTTGTAAAAGCATATAAGTCTCATATGAGGGATTGAAAGTTTTGAAAAACTGTATTACAATCTCACTCCATGTCAATCTTGAACTCAAATAATTAAACAAATCTAGAGCACTATCACGCAAAGATACTGAAAATACATGTAAAAGAGCCACTTCATCGCTAGCAAAATCTTCCTCAAGGTCATGAATATGCGAAAAAGAATTTTCTGAGGCCAAACCATAAAATATAGGAATTGACAAAGAACAATCAAATTGTCTTGCATAACCTCCATACCTCCCCGCAAAATGGGCCATTTTTTTTTCAACGATAAAAAAAAATTAAAAAATAAATAAAGAACTAAAAAGAAAATAAATAAAAAAATAACTACCCGAATTCTTAACACACATTACCGTCCCCGGCAATAGCGCCAAAAATGCTTGACCGATTTTCTAGACCTAAAATAATGGGTTGCCCCAAGCGTAGGGCGGAGACCGACGTAGCACAATATCCGGTAAGATTGGAGTCGAATCCACTAAGGACGGTGAAGTGTATGCTGTGGAAACTCGGGTTGTAGTATTAAAATTAACTCTTAGATAGCCACCCCTTGTCGATTTGATTAATTAACTACAACTAATAGATAACTTGCTCAAATAATTAAAAAGAGAGGCACGGTCATAAGGAATCCGGCGCTCGTTACCCAATCAGAATTCGCTCGCTTTTCAAGGTTCTAAAAACAGTTAAAGTTAGGGAGAATTGGAAACTCCGAAGGATGCGAATCCTAAAGTTGTCGGTCCCGTACAAAACGGCAAATAGGTTTTGGTCCCCTGTTTCCGCTCACATGAGCCCTGACAATGTCTCGGATCGTCCAACAGACGTAGTTTTCACCAACTAAATTTATTTAATTAAATTAATGTGCAGAAAATTGCGAGACGAATCCTAATTGGGTCGCGGCGCGCCTTTACCCAGGGATCAAACCTCAGATAAACTACTCACTCTTTATTAAAAATAAAAGAAATAAAACCTTAGAATTAATCATGTTTCTATTGCGGAGAAAGAAAATAAACGGAAGATAACAACTAATTGAATATCAATAAACAACTTTAATTAAAAACAGAAATTAAATCGAGTTACCAGAGTGCAAGTAATTGAACAAAACTTGAAAACTAAACACTATTGAATCTCGCGGCGTGCTCCTGTTTCGTCCGAAACCTTTTTCCCACGGCAGCCCCCTTTCTGAAGTCAGTACCACTGACTTATATAGGAGTAGGTTTTTTTAATCCCCTAATAACATAAAAGCCCCTTGGACTTCATATAATAAGATATTAGCCATTCAACTTCGAAGGACTTTGCATTTTGATCCAGAACTTCTATAAATTCTTCTTTTTACTAAAATTATTGATAACCGAGCTCGAGCAATCTATAAACATAAAAACACATCATAAAAAATCAGTTAACAAAAATAAATGACTAATAAATGTAGATTAGAGGGCCAAAATATGTATATTTTGGCACTTATCACTCCGTCCCAAAATGGATGACCAAATTTTTGAAATTCGTGTCATTTTTCATCGCTTATAACTTTTAATTTATAATGTTTTTCATGAGTTTAAAAACTTTGTATTATAGAAATAATCGAAAACTATCAAACAAAATCCATATTGCATATTTTTTGAGATCCATATTGAAAGATATAAGGAATTGAAATTAGCACGAATATCAAAAATTGACATCCAATTTGGAACAGAAGAAGTACCACATTGGATAACTAAATGGATTCAAGTTGCAAACTGCCGCCGATCAAAAAAAAAAGTTGCAAACTGCCCCATTTAGTCAATTTGACGGGGCACATTTCGGCTGGTGCCTCGTTAGATAACTATTAAGGCATTGTTGGAAAAATGCCCTTTCAAAAGTGCCCCAAAATCCCTATTTTGTTGTAGTGGAATCAATAATCCACAAAAGTAAGGCGCAAAATTAATTAACGTGAAAGAAATTGAATAAGGAGAAAACAAGAGGAAGCCACAAAAATCTAAGCGGAAAGCTAAATTTTTTTTCTTTACCACAAAGCGAAAAACTACATTATTCCTCTTAGACCGTAGCATTTCGCAAACCAACTCACACTAAAGTGAAATGTCGATTTTGCCTTTGAAGTTATCATATCGTTTTTTTCTAAATATAAAAAAATTAGATGGATAAGTTGATTGGATAAGGGCAACAAGGTGATTTGGTAAAAAAGTACTTATAGACATACAGCTAAGCGGATCAACATTTCAATAACTTAGAGACTCGTCAAAAAATCCCAAAAAAATCTTTAGTGGAACTTAGGCTTACTTCTGCTCTTTTTATGCACATAAAACAGCACCTCAAACTCATGATACTCCATTTATTCTCTTGTAGTGATCACTCCCTCTCTCATGGCATTCAACGGAGAAATATTCGAAATTTTGTCATGGCTGCCGGCAAAAGCCATATTCACCTCGGAGCAGTACTTTGCAAAAATACAAGCTCGAAACATGCTTCAGAAAAACGACAATGCTTTCTTCATTCAGCAAAATTCCAGCCAGAAATACAAGGGCAAACTTGAACTCCATGTGCTAGCCGGTGAGGAAAATTCTTGTGGGGTGCCTTGTGAATCTCTTGACTTCATGAAAAACTCAGGCCACTTGCTTGGTTCGTCCAATGGGCTAATTTGTTGTAGAAATACAAATGAATTTCGCGTTGGAGGCGAACTATTTATTTGTAACCCTGCAACACGAAGGTGGCTATTGATACCCAACCCAGGGAGGTTCGAGGGCCCAAACCAGGACTTGAACATTGTCTTTCAGTGCGATGTCGGCCAATCTGATCGGTTTCCTTGTGGTTACCGACTGATGGTAATGGCGCACACAGAGTTTTGGACTTCAGACCTCATGTGCAAATTCTACATACCCTACAAAGGGATATGGCAAGAGCTGGGGCTTGTAAACCTTGGAGTCAGAAACATTAAATTCGATTGCGCAATATACCATAAGGATGCGCTCCACTTCCTGTCTGACTGGTTTCATTTTATACGCGAGGGAAGTGATTTCTGCTGGCCTTACATTGTGGCATTTGACTCCAAAAAGGTATATCGAAATTTATGAAAATACCCGAGGCTGCAAGAAAATATGACTTCGGTCACCCAAATTTCAAGATGGGCTTATTTAAGTGGAGCAAAGGGAACGAGGAATCGATTTGTTTGGTTACTCTTTGAAAAGAGTGTTCACCGCATGGGCAATGGTAGACTACGATGCGGGATTGTGGATAAAGATTAACAAAGTCCGGGCACTGGCAATGGGGATGGTCGAGCCAGACCCGGAAATACCCGGATTTACTGTACTGAATGGGGACTCTTTACTTATCGCCACAGAGAGGTTTGCCGGTATTGTTTGACCCATGATTGGAGTGGGAAGAGAGCTGAAAAAGTGTACAAGAATGGTTGCGGGGCCAATGTATTGCTGTATCCGTACTC
The DNA here is from genome assembly GCF_030253575.1 of Rhododendron vialii. Taxonomy (NCBI): domain Eukaryota; kingdom Viridiplantae; phylum Streptophyta; class Magnoliopsida; order Ericales; family Ericaceae; genus Rhododendron; species Rhododendron vialii. The sequence goes on along the minus strand of NC_080565.1, from coordinate 2,774,964 downwards.
GAACACTCTTCGTACTCGCGGGGATGGGATTGACTCGTTTCCCTTTATAATTTTGTCTTTCGATATAACGAGTTGTGAGTTTGGCCTAATGTTTCTAAGGATCAAATCTGGGCATTGATTTAAAGGAATTGAAAAAAATATTTGCAACGTTTATATTTCCTTATTTGTCAAAACCTGATTCAATTTGCGACGTGTGCACCGCGCCTGTCTCGTTAACCATTTGGCCAGTTTATGTTTGTTTGATTTTCATTATATTTGGTTACTCTGTTAACCAGCTCATGCTAGCTCAATTCGCCAGAACCCTTGCATCACTAGGAAGTCAAGATTTCTGTGAAAAAAAAAGGAAGTCAGGATTTCAAATCTCTCCATCGCGTGTGAGTATTCTTTCCTTAGAGGGGTTTTTTATTTTTTATTTTTTATTTCTACCTTATAATAAGCTTATTTCTTATAGTAATTGAATTGTTGAGCTTCGTTGTCTCATGTATTTTACAATTGGCTCCTTAATAATTTAGTGTTAAGCATGATTTGTGTAATGACCCACTCCTAGCTTGTACACTATTGTCTGCTATGGCCGCCCAAGCTCTCTCACGACTATTCCAAGAGGAGCATACTCAACTGTGTACTTTCAATGAGTTTTGACGTCCTGACAGCTTTAAAAAGCCTTGTATAAGATAATGACATGATCTATTACATATAGCATTAAATTTTGCATTCACTACTCGATATAAGACTCGTGACTAGGGTCACCATAGCTTTATCTGGGTTTTTTTCCATCCCATCAAGCATTAGGGTCACCACTGCCTCGCCCCGGGTCTTTTCCGTGCCTATGGGGCGTCAAAATTTGGTTTGTGAATTTCTTGTATCCTCAACGAAGAGTCAAATTGACCTCCAATAATAGCGAAGTATAACGAGATCTTTCAAGACACTACACCTAAAATAGGCCAAAGTGATGAGATCAGAGGATAACGGAGTATTTTTAAACTGGACAGAATTTTATCCTTCGGTAATTTCCTTATTTCGTTGTGGAAGACCTAATCCATTCAAACGAAACATCGGCCTCTACGTATAATTAGTTAGTTCAACATCCATTGTCATTCAAAAACAACTCAGAATCGAACCGAAGCCATTTGAATCCAGCACAGAGTTCTATCTCAAGCAAAATGAATTCCCTACAAATTGGGGCTCCTCTGGCCCTTTAATCAATGCGCGAAACAATCAATCTCTCTCTTTATTTGTCTCTCGCGAGGAAAAACAACAAGGGTTCTTGAAACTTTTGATTTTGTCGTGGTGAACGCGATGGCACCAGGTGAGAAAGCGATGATGGGTGTCGTAATGTGTGTGCTGCTCGTGCTCGCTCTGGGGGAATACAGATCTTCGTATCCGCATTGCAAGTCTGAATGCTACTTAGAATGCATGCACATGAGGCTTTTCACGTGGAACGAATGCAAGATAATATGTGACCAGGCTTGTGAAATTGCTCCCTCTCCGGTGGCCGACGATGGGTTTAATCCAGAAGAAGAAAGGGTTTCGCCCAATTCGGAGGGATTCGGGTCAATCGACGCACAACTGGAGTGATTGCAAAAACCATCTACAAGGGCTTCTATGTTTTTTTTTGGTTCTTCTTCTTCTTTTTTTCCTCTGTATTCAACATGTGCCAGATACGAATTACTTTTTTTGGTTGAAGCCTTTCTGTTCTTCTTGGTTTCAGTTACTTGAATTAAGCCGATCAATTAGTATTGTTGGGTTGGTAGGTTCTCGTAAACTTATTTTTTTCTTCGTTTTGTGTTTTGTTCGTCTTTTTTGATTTTTTGTTAGATTAGATTTGCATTATATTTTTTTGGTTAATGATCCGTCTCGATGTGAGGAGCCTAAAAAGCAAAAAATTATGGCCAAAAGTAAAAAAAAAGTTTACTAAAGACAAAAAAAAAGTATAAAACATTATTTTTTTTGTCTTAAGTATCGTCTTATATGAATTTTTTCTGACAAAGAGTTATAGGGAATCATCGGTTCATATTTTTATATTTCTCCGATTTGTCCTGTCTAGACGAACGATTAACCCTAAAAATTATAACGAGAAGCTAAACAAAGAGTTACGAAAAATAAAAAAAAAATATTGAAACAAGTTCTGAACAAATAAGTTTACAAGAACACATCTTTACTAATAGAGAAAAACGTAGATTGTTCCCAATTGTGAAATGCATAATGTTTGAGAGAAATTAATAACTAATGTTCAATTTAAGGGTATCCTAAATTGCAAGTCAGACGAGAGATTTTCTGAGATTTATGCCAGCTTTGTTTTTTTTGCAATGTTTGTTCATTTTCGACTATGGGTATATTACGGAGACAGGCCATGATGCCATTGATAAAGTTAACAAAAAAACCCCCGAAAAGACATGTCATAGACTTAACAGATTAGAGGATTTGGAGGCCGATTTTGTTCACCTACCTTAAAGACATGTCGAAAAAATTCATGTATACTGACCTTTTTCAACTCCATAGCTTGATGGGTAGTCCTATGGTATACACCCCTTATTAGGGGGTGTACCGTACGCATCATGATTTTAAATCCTTGGATTTCAAAATAAATAATTCGGACCACCCCTTTATTAAATCAAATTATAAAATAAAAAAAAGGCTCAGCAGGTAACAGATTGTTCTCTCCTCCTTAACTTTCTCTCCCTCTCCCTCATGTGTAAAATACTACAAATTATATAACATAACTACAATTGTTATGACAACACAAAAAATTGACACTTTCTTACCACAATGTATCGTACCAAAAGAAATCAATCAAAAGATACTAGATACAAGACCAAAATATATCGTAGCACAATCAATAATTATTATACCCAAGCAAGATACATGTCTAAAATATTACAAATTAAATATTGTATAACTTAACATCTTAACAGTCCTGATCGATCATTTTAAAAATACACTCACTAACGACATTTAGACTGTACAGTCAATTTATAGTATTTGGTATGAAACCTAGTCCTCTGTTGTAGTTGAATGTAATGTAGTCATGCGACTGTGACATAATAATGACGATCAAATCCGTTGAATTTTTTATGTTTGTTGATTAAGTCACCTACGTAAATTTTTGTCACAATCAGGTTTAGAAAGCTCCATCATCGGCACGCAAATTGAATAATAGAATGATATTTTCCATCCAATTAAGTGTCTAGCTATAAGCCATCAACTTCATTCTTGGTACGAATGACCTAATTAATATTATGTAAAAGATAGACGATTTTGATAAAAAAAAAAAAAACACCTTACGTGGGGCTCAGATGGTGTATTATTATATTTTAATGTTGTATTGAAATTGAACGACGAGATTTGTTGAAGTATGAAACTTTAAGGATTAACTATGTAATTTATCCTAAAAAATAACAACATTCTTTTTAAAAAAAAATAGGAACGAAGAGTGTAAGACATGAACCCCAGATCTTTTAGATAAATGTCCAAATTTCAATACTTTATCACTATGGTACACAATTGAGAATTTGTAATTTTAAAGGCTATTAATTATACAATATTTTCTTGTATGTAGGGGCTTTATTTTCAGGCTAAAAATTTGAGAAGACAGTGATCTCAAATGCCTCTATCCTAGTGCTGGGCCTACACTTGTAAATCATATTATAGCCTATGTCATTGGTGTAAATCAATATGTCGACTATAATAATTTTTTTTGAAAGAAAGTACAATGACAGTAAATTTACAAAATTATTTAGATTTTACTTCCACGGCCTAGTTTCAAGGACCACCATTAAATTTTGATTGGTATGCATAGGGTGAAGGTTTGACACCGATCCATGTGTCAAATATATAGTGCCAAATGTTAAGTGCACCGCTCTGAATATTAATAAGATTGGGTATTAATATAATTAATTTCATCAATTACAAAAAGGGTGGTAATTTTTACACTCTATTTTTTGATATTCACACTTATTTTTTTGTATTCCATTTTAGTGTCGAAAGTGTATACATTTGAGACAGTAGGATAATTATTTTTTTAGTGACCTCTCATTTTTCCACGAAGGAATTTTAATTTTTTGAATTAAATTTTGTAGAGAAAAAATTTGATTTAGACAATAGTTTGAGAGGAAATTGTAGTTTTATTCAAAAATTTTGGTATAATATTTACTTTTTGGTGAATTTCTTGGATGAAAATTTTGTGTGAGAACTTCATTTTTAGTTTAAATTATTGAGGTATTGTGTAGGGACAAATAAGAATTTGAAAAAATAGCATGGAGGGAATCAAAAATTAAGATAATATGGTGAAAATTTTAAAATTTTAAAAAATAATGTGGCGGGAATTGAAAATAATTAGTGGTATTGTATTTTTCCAATTATAACTATCGTTTACTGAACATTCCGATTGAATTTTTTTATACGACACGTTGTGGGTATGAAAACGCCAATTTATGGTGTTGTCATAACAAATTTGGTTATATTACTGAATTTGTGGTATGATATTTTGTTGATTATAACTATCATTAATTGAACATTCTAATTGAATTTTTTTATACGACACGTTGTGGGTATCAAAACGTTAATTTATGGTGTTGTCATAACAAATTTGGTTATATTATTGAATTTGCGGTATGGTATTTTGCTAATAATAACTACCGTTAACTGAGCATTTCAATTGAATTTTTTTTATACGACACGTTGTGGGTATGAAATACCAATTTATGGTGTTGTCATAACAACTTTGGTTATATTACTGAATTTGTGGTATGATATTTTGTTGATTATAACTATCATTAATTGAACATTCTAATTGAATTTTTTTATACGACACGTTGTGGGTATGAAAACGTCAATTTATGGTGTTGTCATAACAAATTTGGTTATATTACTGAATTTGTGGTATTTTAGACATGTGTTATTATAGAATATTTTAATTAATTTCCTTTGGTACGACACATTGTGGTAAGAAAACATCAATTTATGGTATTGTCATAATAATTATGGTTTGTTATATAATTTGTGGTATTTAAATATGTTTCTTTTGATACGACACCTTGTGTTAAGAAAATGACAATTTTAGATGTTGTCATAATAATTGTGGTTATTTTATAAAATTTGTAGCATTTTACAAATATTTTTGGCTTGAGTATAACAATTGTTGATTCTGGTACGACATATTTTGATTTGTTACGGAATATCATACGAGTCAAAAAAAATTTGGTACGATTCATTGTGGTAAGATAATGCCAATTTATGGTGTTGTTATAACATTTGTGGATAACATTATTTATTTTTTGATATTGTATGCATATATTTGGTTAGGGTACAAGTATTATGGATTTCGGTACGAATAATTATGGTTACATAATAACAATATTTTTTAATTATGGGTAACCTGCTAATGACCTGTTCAACAGGTAAATTTTAATGTACAAGTCGTAACTAGAATCATAAATATGCATTAAAAAATCAAAAATCGGCATAATGAAAATCACAAATTGTCATAATTTAGACATACGGTATACCCTGTGTACCATAGCTTCCTCCTAGCTTGATATGGGAATTCAAAAAAAAAATCAAGCGTAGCAACTTTGACATTGTTGCATATGGGGAAAGAAATGAAGAGTGGATTCTTGAAATGAAGCAGCGTCTAGGCAAGAGCTTTGGGAGGAATTATTGGAGCTTAAGAATGGCTCCCCTGTTCCATGGTGCGTAGGGGGGATTTTAATGAAATTAGAGATATCAGTAAAGGGTGGGCTGCTTGTGACTAGAAAGGGGCATGAGGAAATTCTCAGAATTTTGCAACAACATGGAGTTGATAGATATTCCTATGCTTGACCGGAAATATACTTGGACTAATTATCAGGATCATGCTGTCCATAGTCGGTTGGACAGATTCATAGTGTCTCAACAGTGGCTAGATAAGTACAATATCTTGCAATGGGGTCTACCGAGACCAATCTCTGATCATTGCCCAGTTACGATTAAGGATGATAGCAGGGATTGGGGCCCTAAACCTTTCAAGTTTATAGATATTTGGCTTTCTAACCCTAAATGCATGAGTTTGGCCAAAGAGACGTGGAATGAGGTTCAGGTGGAGGGGTGGGCTGGATTTATTCTTGTTCAAAAACTGAGGGCCATTAAAGATAGGCTGAAAGTCTGAAATAAGGAGGAGTTCGGGGACATCAACACTGCTCTCCAGGATAATGAAGCTACACTCTATCAGCTTGATATTGTTGCTGAAGGTAGACCACTTGATCCAGATGAAAAAGCTTTGAGATGTAAATTAAAGGCAAAATATTGGAGGCTCTACAAGCTTTCAGAATCATTATGGCGACAGAAATCACGGGTTAAGTGGCTAAAATTGGGGGACAAAAATACAAGGTATTTTCAGATTATGGCCAATAATAGGTTCAAGAGGAATATGGTCGGTTCAGTCAGAGTTGATGGTAGAACAGTGGAGGATCCAAACGAAATCAAGGAAGCTGCAATCGTCCACTTTCGAAGTAATTTTACAAAGGAGAGAAAGGTTAGACCAACTCTGGGGGGGGGGGGGGGGGTTTCCGAGACACATGTCTAGAGAGGTATCATTGCAATTGGAAGGAGTGTTTGAGGAAAGGGAGATTGTGGCTGCTCTAAAAGGGTGCAACAGCTTAAAAGCTCCGGGTCCAGATGGGTTCAACTTCTCGTTTATCAAGAAGGGGTGGGAGTTCATGAAGGACCTAATAATCCAATTCTTCTCAGAATTTCATCGGAATGGAAAGCTTACAAAAGGTATTAACTCCACTTTTGTTGCATTAATTCCTAAGGTTGATTGTCCTTCTACCTTTAAGGATTTTAGGCCTATTAGCATGGTGGGGAGTATTTACAAAATCCTATCCAAAGTGCTTGCTAATAGGCTTAAAGTTCATCTTCCTGATATTATTGGTGAAACTCAAGCTGCTTTTGTTAGGGGAAAACAGATTTTGGATGGTGTGTTAATTGCTAATGAAGCTATTCATAGTTGGAAACATTCTGCTCATGGTGGTTTAATTCTGAAATTGGATTTCGAGAAAGCATATGATTGTGTTAACTGGGGTTTTCTATTGAATATGCTTAAGAAGGTAGGATTAGGAGATAGGTGGTGTGGTTGGATTAAGGAATGTTACTCCACTGTATCTATGTCTGTCTTGATTAATGGGGCAGCAACGCGGGAATTCCAAATGCAAAAAGGGCTGAGGCAAAGGGACCCCTTATCCCCTTTTTTGTTTAATTTAGTGGTAGAAACACTTAATATTATGCTGGAACGAGCTCGAGCGAAGAATATCATCAAAGGTGTTAAGTTGGGGAATAATGGTGTGACTATTTCTCATCTACAGTTCGCAGATGATACAATTCTTTTTTGCAACAATGATTTGGTAGAAATGGAGAACATCAAGCGAATTCTTAGATGCTTTCAATTATTGTCTGGCCTGAAGATCAACTACTCTAAACGCTCCCTTTGTGGAGTAAAAGTTCAGCAGCAGGATATTGAGGCACTTGCTCGGGTGATGGGTTGTAAGGTGGAGTCTTTGCCTATCAAATACCTTGGGCTTCCACTAGGTGCTAATCCTAGAAGGGTGAAAACATGGGAACCAGTCTTAGAAAGGACTCAAAAGAAGTTATGTGTATGGAGAACGAGAACTATGTCTACTAGGGGCAGGCTGACTTTGATCAATCACAATTCTAGCACCTTGTCGATTTATTTTATGTCCCTATTCAAAATGCCCGTGGAAGTAGCCAAATCGCTTGAGAAATTACAAAGGCAATTTTTTTGGGGTGATACACCGGACAAGAAGAAAATGCACATGGTCAATTGGGAGAGGATCACTATGAAAAAGGAGAATGGTGGTCTAGGGGTCAAGCGATTGTTGCAACAGAACCTGGCTCTACTTGCTAAGTGGTGGTGGAGATTCGGCAATAATAAAAACTCTCTATGGGTGTAACGCCCCGATTTTTGAAAATAAAATCGGAGGTTTTAAATACTGATTTCTAAAAATTTATTGAATTAAAATTCAAAATCCAAACCGGATAATACCCTAAAGTTTCGTCTATTACAAATTATCGTAGAAATACTGAAAATAGTCTTTGTGGTAATAAACTAAACAAAATAACAGAGCCATCTTCTAAGTTTGATACGGATCCCAAGCATATTCTGGCTCAGCTCCCACCTCTGGGTTCTCTTCAGCATAAAACTGTTCACCTTCAGGATTTGGTGTCTCTTCTTGATTATCTGCAAAATCTGGCACGGAAGCCAGGCAATCCGTACCTGAGTGAACAAGTTCACCCCGAAGTATAATCCAACCCAACTACCCTTCTTACTTTACAGTTAGCATGCAACAGGATAATAATAGTGCGAAAAAGTAACACAGAGTTTGTTCCACATAATCAGTTTATTACTATCCATTAACTTGTCGTGTAAACTAAGATCTCCTCCGCGGGATCTTTCCTCCCCAACCGCTAGCTATGCCCTGTCCCATGAGCTCACTTTCTCTTGTTGTCGCGGATTGCACTTCAGTTATGTACCTAGCGTGTATCCCTCTCATTACAACAAGAGAAGGCTTATCATGCCCGAATCATAACTAGGGTTCGCTTATCTTATATACCGCTTCACAATCACCACTGGGCTTACTTTGCCAGTATCAATACATCGTTCACCATTGGGCTTACTTTGCCAATCATCATTCATCAATCAACACTGGGCTTACTTTGCCAGTTTCAAACCATCACATTCAACTCATCACATCTCAAAATCTCGCCTGCAGGCATTCTAAAGAAAACAAAACTTTCCAATTCATCCATTACCTAGCATCGTCTAAGTGAACTCTATTCGCATACCAACCCATGTCTCTAGGGTCCAATCTAGCATTCAATTAAACAGTAATGCAATATACAACAAATAAATAACAATTAAAACGATTAATAAATAATGTAATCACGTAACTTATTATGGACGGACCGTTGCCCTTAATCTTGTATGGTCACAATGTCAACAATAAAGTAAGAGTTTTAAAATGAATTTAAAAGGAAAATTTTCTAGGCTTTCATTAATTAATTCTAGGACAATAGATTAATTCAAAACTAATTAAATACATTAAATAGATAAAAATATAGAAATATTTATCATGACCTTAATAAGAGTCCTACAGGTCCTATGCAATCAGTTGAGTGTCAAAAGTTGGGTTCGGAAGGTCACGGAATTTATTTAAATAAAGACGCTTAAATAAAGTGGCTGAAAGTGAAGTAAATAGATAATAAATAATTTATAAATTAAAAATATGTTACTGTTAACAAAAATTCATCTTCAGAATATAGAGAGTCTAAATAAAATTATTCGGGCATTTATAATAACGTTATAAGGTCGTAAAGAATTTTTAATCGGGAACGTTATAAAAATAACAATAAATAGTAAATTAAATAAATAAAATATTAATTTAACAAGATATCATCTTTGAGGTGTGAGGAATCAAGGAAAAATAGTTTGGATGCTAAAAATATTATTTGAAAGGTCGCAATTATTTTTCGTTTGTAAACTTTGATAGATAACGAACAAATAATTTAATAAATAGATAATTAAATAAAAAAAATATGATCTTAACAAGTTATGATCTTTGGAATGTGAAGAGTCTAGAAAAAATAGTTCGGGGGTCGAAAACGATGTTCGGAAGGTCGAAAAGTCGATTCGAAACAAAACAGGTCAAAACGCAAGGTCTGACCGGTCAGAGGTTGCGGCTGGAGTCTCTGCCGCGAACTCGGCACTGGTTCTTGCGGCCCGAACATTGCGGCCGCATGGTTGAACGCAGAAAACGGTTTTTTTGTTTTTCTCCACTGTTTTCGATGCATGGGACGATTAGGGCTATTGGGTTAAACATAAAAACAATAAATATACTTAGAGGAGTGTTTGGATAGGATTATAATACCTTGAATCGGATCGAATGGATTAAAAACCGAAACTTAAATTTTTGGGAAGATGAATTTGGTTTCTTCAATCGGGGGAACCTTGGGCTCGAATTGATCGACGTTTAGCGAGGCTAGGAGTGGTAGAAACAGATTGGAATGGTCAATTCGGGTTTTGATTGGCTTCGGAAAGGAAACCCACTTTTCTCTCTCTCTTTTTCTCTCTCTAGAACTCCATTGATTGGAGCTCCGTTTTCTCCGAATTCTCTCTCTCTTCTGGACTGGTGGAATATGGGGAGTGGCGTGGTGTGCCCTAGGGTCGGGGTTATAGGGTATATATAAGAGAATTCTTTTGATAAAAGTGATAAAATTGAGTTTCAAAAGGAATCGAACTCTAGATGGACGGAAAATAGGGTTAGGGAGGAAGTAGAAATCGAGTAGGAGAGGGAGAGATAGAAGGAATTATAATCATGCATGCATGCAATTAAAATAAGATAATTAGATTAGGATAATTGTGTTTGTAAAATAAATCCTATTAATGCATTAATTAATTTTTATTATCAGTAAAACTAATTAATTAATTTTTTTACTATCAATAAAATTAATTATATGATATTATTATTAAAAGAAAATCTCGGGTCGTTACAATGGGTAAAGGTTATCAAAGGAAAATATAACTTAGACCGGAGAAGTTGGCTCCCGTGTTCGCCTCATGCTGGGTCGGTATCTAACGTATGAAGAGACATTTGTGCACTTGGCAATGTTGATTCGACACTTGGATTTTCTATTCGGAAGGGGTTTAAGGTGCAGGTAAACTCCGGTCGAGATACGCTATTTTGGGAGCACACGTGGTTGGGTAATATAGCGCTCAAAGATGAATTTCCAAGGCTGTATAGGCGATCAATGCAACAGGACGAGGTTCTGAGTAGGCTTTGTGGTTTAGGGGGCAATGGTGAGTGGCACTTGCTGTTTCGTGGCACTCTAAGGGTTCGGGATTCTTAACAATACGAGGCCTTGAAACAAAGACTGGTTGGTGTGACTTTAAATCCTTCAAAGCCTGATTTGTTACAGTGGATTTGGACAGCCGACAAAGTTTTTTCTGTAAAATCGGTCTATAGGCAGTGGGAAGCCCAGTCACAGCCACGGAACACTTTACTCGGTTCATTGTGGAAGAATTTGAGTCCCCCAAAAGTGGAAATTTTCTCTTGGATGGCCATTCAAGATAAGGTTGCCACAAGGTCGGTTCTTTTCGATAGAAATTTAATTTCTGAGATTCATTTGGCAAGGTGCCCCTTCTGTGACATGCATGTGGAAACACCTCAACATTTGCTCCTTCATTGTCGTTTCTTGTGGGTGGTGTGGTCAGAAATATTGGCTTGGTGGAACATCCAGTGGGTTTGTCCATCATCCTTAGTAGAGTTAGCACTTTGGTGGTTTAGGAGTAGGTTTCGAAACTTGGAGAAAGTTATATGGGAAGTATGTTTTTTTGCAATGCTCTGGTCCATCTGGTTAATGAGGAATGGGTATATCTTTAATGGGGCAACTTCTCAGGCTTTAGTAGTGGCGGATTTAGTTAAAACTAGAGTAGCTATGTGGATAAAGGCTAAGTTCAATATCAAGATATACACAGTGGAGGATTTCAAAGGGGATGGGATTCGAAAAGTGAAGGTGTAGATTGGATAAAAGAGGTGTTTTATCCAACTCTGGTTGGATATTTTCTATGCTTATAGCTCTTTGTATTTTTTGCTTTATCCTCAATGTACCCCTTCGAGATTAATAAATATTCCTTTTGCCGAGCAAAAAAAAAAAGTAAAATATAAAGTGCTGACTAAAAGCACAAAAAAATTCACTAAAAGGCAGAAAAAATAACAAACAGTTTTCTTATTTGTCTAAAGTGCCGTCTTATTTGATTTTTTTCAACATCGGTCCATACTTTTATACTTTTTCGATTCGTCTCGAACAATTAATTTCAAAAATTACGACGAAAAACTAGACAAAAAGTTACGAAAAATATTCACTACAAGAAATTACACAATTGCCGACTAAAATTCCCGACTAAACTAAATTTAGTCGCCAATTATTGAACAATTGCCGACTAAAATTATTTAGTCGGGAAATAATTATGTTTGCCGACTAAAATTAACTTTAGTCGGGAAATAATAATGTTTGCCGACTAGTAAATAAATTTAGTCGGCGAATATCAATTTTCTCCTCGAATTTAAAAACCAATAAATGAAAATCATTTCCCGACTAAACCATTTAGTAGGGAATATTTATTTTTTCCGACTAACATTATATTTAGTCGGCGAATATCAATTTTTTTCCTAAATTTAAAAAATTAAAGAAAGAAAAAAATTTCCCGATTAAATAATTTAGCAGGGAATATTAATATTTGCCGACTAAAATACATTTAGTCGGCGAATATTTATTTTTCCCTAAATTTAAAAAATTAATGAATGAAAAACATTTCCCGACTAAATAATTTAGTAGGGAATATTAATATTTGCTGACTAAAATTACATTTAGTCGGCGAATATCTATTTTTTGCAAATTTTAAAAATTAATAAATGAAAAACATTTTCCAACTAAATAATTTAGTAGGGAATAGTAATATTTGCCGACTAAAATTACATTTGATTGGGAAATATCAATTTTTCCTCTCTTTTAAACAAAATTTCAAGAAAATCAATATTGGTCCGACGACATCGATCACACAATGAAACCTTCCCAATCGAAACCGTTCAATTTTTTTTCCTTCTTAATCATTAGATTTCCGTAAATTTTTTGCTCGATTGGGTTAAGGAAAGCTGTTTATCGGCACACAAATTGTTAATTAAAAATAATTTTATTGTCTGATCAAATGTCTATCCAAATAGAGTTAACTACATTCTTGGTACGAATGATCATTTGTATTATGTAAAAGATAAGATGATTTGGATTGCCAAATAAGACCTCAGGCGGGACTCGATTAGTGCACTATAACACTTAAACGTCTCCGAACGCATTAAATATGTGTTTGATTATGTGGTCACTGATATCGAATGGTCTTTGATTTTGGTGACGATGCTATAATTGGTAAGACGTGAAATCCTAACGGTTCAGATCGAGTATTACAAAAAAATTACTCGGCAGTTATGTTTACAATCTATGCTTTTTTTTATTTACTTGATGATAGTCAACTAAGTCTTATGTTGCACTCATTGTTACAGAAGCCACACGACCACGAGAAAAATATTACGATCGAGACTGTTCATTTTGCTACACTCAGTGAATAATTCATTCTCGTAAATTTGCGGTTCGATTAGGTTTAGAAAACCCCTTTATAGAAATAAAAAAAACCCTTTATTGCGACATGAACTCATTAGAATAAATAGTATTTTCATGCAATCAATTGTCTAATAAAAAACAGTCAACTATAATCTCGGTAAGAATTATCGTTTAAACCATATTTAATAAAAACAAAAGATAAGATGGTTTTAACCGGGGAAAAAAGACCTCAAAGTGGGGTTTGAGTGATAACGTTCTTATTTGTGCATTGAAGAAATAGGTTTTGTCTGTGAATGTGTGATTGAAAAAATTCTCTTTTAGTGTGTGTAAGTTCTAAAAAAGATTATGAACTGCAGTAATGAGTTTTTTTTTTTTTTAAGAAAGTAAATTTAAAGAATAAAAAAAAAGTAAATTTAAAAGCTTATCAAAGAAAAAAATAAAGGTAAAACAGACGAAACCAAATAGTATAAATATTTTTATTACTGAAAAGTAAACCAAGTACAGCAGTGGTAGAGTGGTTAGTTGCGCGTGTGATGAAGGTAGAGGTCTCAGGTTCGAGACCTGGAAGCGCCATATTCCATCAAAAGAATTAGGTGGGAAAGGCAAATACAATTCAAAAATGGAAATGTAATTTTTTCACTTTGGCCCCCTGATTTTTTCGTAATGACATTTAACGCCACAATAATTATTATTGCCGACTAAATTTTTAGTCGGCAAAAGTTAATTATCATTGCCGACTAAATATTTAGTCGGCAAAAAGTTAACTTTTGCCGACTAAAATAGAAACCCCGACCAAGTTTTTTAGTCGCTAAAACCATACATTAGCCGACTAAACCTTATTTAGTCGGCAATTACATTTGCCTACTGTCATTCTCCGACTAATTTGCCGACTAAATTATTTAGTCAGGAAAACCCTTTGGCGACTAAAAACTGGACATTTGGCGACTAAACGTTAGTCGGGATTGGTGTAATTTGTTATAGTGATTATATTAAGTTCCAGACTTTTAAGTCAAAAAGAACACAGCCTAAGATACATCACTCATTTTTTATATCGTTGTGTATTTGGATACAGAGTATTTTAGGACCGACATTTATGGATGAACGTTCGTCATTGCTTGTACACAAAATCTAGTAATATGTCATGGCAATAATTAAAATTCTACGTGTCTGATTTTGTTGCGTCATCGTGTACCTAGATAATTATGTCCGATCATTGATTATAGGTAATTACCTGTGGAGTTGGCGTATACCGGTAAAAATGAACGATATATAAGACCGTGGCATGTCGTCGAACTAGTTGTACTACAGAGCACACTTGTCTCACTAGCGCGTGAAAGAATGTTTCTCGTGGTTAAGTTTACAACCATATCCAACTAATAAACTGACATCTTACCGTGTGGTGAAGGAGGAGAAAGATCAAACTTGAAAGGAGCACCTGACGAGATAGTTAATTAGGTAAGACGCAAGTCAATCTTTATTAATTTATTACAGAGGAAAAACAACAAGGGTTCTTGAAACTTTTGATTTTGTCGCGGTGAACAAGATGGCAGCGGGTAAGATAGCGATGAGGGGCATCGTAATGTGTGTGCTGCTCGTGCTCGCTCTCGGGGAAAACAGATCTTCGTATCCACATTGCAAGTCTGAATGCTGCTTGGAATGCAAGCAAATGAGGCTTTTCACGTGGAGCGAATGCAAGATAATATGTGACCAGGCATGTGAAATCGCTCCCTCTCCGGTGGCCGACGATGGGCTTCTATGTTTTTTTTTCCCCTCTTGTTTTCAACATGTGGCAGATACGAATTACTTATGTTGTCTCTCTGAAACGAAGATTTAGAAAATGGTTGAAGCCTTTAATTCTGTTCTTCTTATTCAGTTAATTGAACCAAATTGTTCCAAACTGTGAATTAATAATGTTTGAATGAAATTTAAGGGTATGTTGCCAAATTAACAGACCCTGCGGAGATTTTCTGAGATTTATGCCAGCTTTGTTTTTTTTGGCAAAGTTAGTTCATTGTAGACCATGGGTACATTATGGAGACATGCCATGATGCAATTGATCGATAACGTTGAAAAAGAAAAACGAAAAGACATTGGATTTGTCAAACAAAGAGTGGATTCTTGATCCAATGCTAGAAGAAAATTATTGAACTGGTTGGGAACCATTCGAAAAACCTTTGGAATGTTGTTCAATCGACAACCGATTTATCAAACAAGCTTGATTGAAATTAAGCGTGCACAACCGACTCCATAGATAAATGACTCAAAACCAAATATATACGGGTATCTATTATTTTCAAAGGTCTCTGACGCCCTACAATTCCTGTAGGGCGCCCTATAGGATTTTTCAATTCCTCTGGCGCTTGTTCTAGGTTTTTTTAGCATGGATCCTTCAACCAGATAACACATGAAGGGATCCTCTCGAGTTCCCTTTCGGAATTGGATGGTTCTATCCAAGCTTGTGGAAAATTTTAGGGATCCCTTCGGCAGTAGCTTATTTTTTTGTCATTAATTTTTTATTTCCTGAGAATAATTCTTCTCTGTCCTCTGACATGCGTGCACTCCTCTTCTCTCTCTCTCTCTCTCTCTCTCTCTCTCTCTCCCTTTATAAACTCTCCCATCCGGATCAAAAAAAAAAACTCTCCCATCTCCTCCTCTCCAACATTATACTACTGTATCTCCTCTCTTCACTTTTTATTTTAAAGTTTTAAAATCTTATAGTATTTATAACTTTTTCTGTAGATATTAATTTTTTATTAATTTATATTTTTAAAATCTACTTGTAGAGATATAACTAATGAGATCAATATTAAATATAAAATTATGAAAAAACAAAAAAAAAATTATCCTTATTTTTTGTTTTGTTTTGTCTTAATCTATAATTAGTAGCCTTAAATTACAATTAACAATGTAAATTAGCTACTAATATAGTAAATTAACAGAGTAATTAAAATTAACTGTAAATTAACAAAATAAATTAACTGTTAATTAACCTAAAAATAATCTTTTTTTTCTACTCACAATTTCATATGCAATATTAGTCTTATTTGATACATCTCACCAAGTATATTTCAAAAATATAAATTTTATAAAAAAATTTATAGGAAAAATAGTTATAGGTCTTATTAGATTTAAAATGCTATGTTTGGATTGGAGTTGGAAATTTTTTTGGAAAAATAGTAGAGGTAATAAGTGGAGAGAGATAAAGAGAGAAATGTTGAAAGTAGGGGGAATCTAGAAGGAATTTTTTGAAATTTTTTTTTTGAATTGTAAAGAGAAAAAGGCATTTAAATAAAAAAATTAGGAGGGAGAGAGAGAGAGAGAGAGAGAGAGAGAGAGAGAGAGAGAGAGAGAGAGAGAGAGATTTAAAATAAAAAAGGTACTCCCTCCGTCCCTTTTTAAGTGTCCTGCTTCGTAACTCCAACTTATTAAAAAGACATCATCATTACACCTTTCACATCAACTTTTTCCTCCACTTTCCCTACTTACCCATTATCATTACACTTTTACCAACTAACTTTTCAAAATAAAATCTACTTTTAGAGACAAAATAGATAATACACCAACTTTTACCCCCCTAACTTTACAAAATGGACACTTATTAAGGGACAGCCCAAAATGAAATACTGGACACAAAAAAAAGGACAGAAGGAGTAGTAAAAGTGAAGAGAGAGAGAGAGAGAGAGAGAGAGAGAGAGAGAGAGATAATAGGCATGAGTTGTGCACATGGGTAGGGAGATGGAGAAGGTGTGTGGGAGCTTACTTTTTGGCTTTTCATTTTCAATTTTTTGATTTTTTGGCTTTTGGATTATTGTCAGAATGAGTTTTTGAATTTGGTAGAATGTTTGAATGATATGTGCAGAATGCATTTTATAATAGGAGTAGTGTTTAGAAGATATGTGATCAAAATGAGTTATGACCTGATTTTTAACCATGTTGCCCTTGTTTATTTATTATGGGATATACTACGTATAAATAATGATTTAATCAATTTTTTTTTAAAAATTCGTTTTTAATTGTATCAGCACACACAGCTTTTTACACCTTTCCTAAAAAAAAACTTTTTACACCCATTATATATTAAAAAATAGAGTCCTGCTACCGGTACAGATTTTTGTGCACAGATTGTGCACAGATTTCGTTGTGGGGCCCACCACGGGTCCCACACAAATCATCCAAGCCGTTCATTAAATATAAAACATTTTTTCAAGGGTCCCTGTAAAAAATTAGCTCAATCCAATACCTATAGGTGCTTCATCGAACCATCTAACTTTTCATTCAGATTTTCGGATAATAAAAAGTTATACGATTGGATCGAGCATCTATAGGTATTGGATTGAGATTATTTTTTACGGGGGCCCTTGAAAAAATATTTTCCATTTAATGAACGGCTTGGATGATTTGTGTGGGACCCGCAGTGGGCCCCATAATAAAATCTGTGCACAATCTGTGCACAGATTGTATGTATGTGTAGACTTTCTGTAAAAAATATGATTAAAAAATTAATTGCTCAAGTTTTCAATCCGTTTTAACTGATGTAAAGATTTTATTTTTCTGATTATTTTATCTGTAATGGTCATAATAAAATTTTGGCTATAAGGCCTTTCAATAAGCACCCTAAAAAAATCCTAAAATCTAATATATATGATAATTTGGTCTTTTCTCCTCTTAGCTCATCAGAAGTGGAAAATGAGAAGTGGAAAAGAACCTCCAGCCTTATTTTTGACTTCTGCATATTCAAAATTGGAAAAATCATGTTCCCTAAACTGAAAAGTAGAAGTTAAAATTAAATGTGAAAATGAAGCGACCAAACAAGCACGGAGATTGGCGTGGGTTACTTTCAAAGAGGACCCACAGAGCATTGCACATAGCCTAAGTGACAGGGTGTGGTGGGGCCTTTGGCACCAAATGGTAGATCAATGCAACGTACGACTTAAAGGGCAAATTAAAGATGGAGTTTTTTTTCAAATCTATTTCGTTCGTCTTAATTTGTTTATCTAATTTTGATATAACTGTCTTTCAAAAAATTATCTATATCTCATAATCTATAATATTTTACATAATTTCAAAAATATCATATTTTAGATCTAATTGAAATCTATCAAATAAGATTCATATTGCATGTAAAAAATATTACTCCATAAATTGAAACATATAGACAATTTTGTAGGAGGCCTCAAATAGTGAAAATAGACAAACAAATCGAGGCGGAGGGAGTATTTTTAAAGGTCTTTGTGTATGCAAGTAAGTATTTTTACTGCTTTCATTTTATTTGTATGCTTGGAAACTTTCACTGAAAATTCAATACAAAAAAAGTTTAGAATTCAAAGTACATTCAAGTCTAAAAACGAAGGAAACACCAACAATAAGAACGAAGGAGTATTTATATACTGAGAAAATGACTTAGGCCCGTTCCGCTTTCTTATTCACTAAGGAATCGGTGACTTATTCACAGTTCCGCACAATCTCATATGTCCATCTCGATAATCAATAGTTGAGATATATTTTGAAATTTTAACCAATAAAAAATATTTTTGGCCAGTAAAAATTGATTTTGATGTAGGACAAAAATGGAGAGTTTTTGTATTTTATTTTCTTTGTTTTAGAATAAGATTTTGGTTAGGAATATTTCCGTTTAAGTTAGAATTATTAACTTTCCGTATTCGGTTTAATTTTGATTTTTACCTTTATTAGGATTCTTGGTCTATAAGAATTAGGATTTTATTTTAATTAATTAGGAAATATCTTTTATTTAATGCCGCTTGTTTTGGCATGATTTATTATTTCTTTTACAGTAGGATTTCTAGGGTTAGAGTCTTATAAAAAGGGCTGTAACCTATTCAATTATTAAACTTTTATAACTTTTATCAATAATATTCAGAGATTTTCTCTTTCTTTCTTGTGCGCAAGAATTGCTCGTTGCGACGAGTTGTTTATCTCGTTTGAACTAGTACGCTAACTAGTCTCTTCGTGAATTCCGCTGCGTCAAGTGGTATCAGAGCAAGGCTTTGCCTGGTTCGATGGCACCAAACAACGTTGAAGACACACCCATTGACGTTCGTCGTGGTGAAGTATTTAACAAGACTCGCACCAAGGGATTTGCCCATGGTCAATCTGTTAAACGCAAAGTTGATAGGAACCGCGTTGAGG
The DNA here is from genome assembly GCF_030253575.1 of Rhododendron vialii. NCBI lineage: Eukaryota > Viridiplantae > Streptophyta > Magnoliopsida > Ericales > Ericaceae > Rhododendron > Rhododendron vialii. The sequence goes on along the minus strand of NC_080565.1, from coordinate 2,755,656 downwards.
GATTTGCCCGCAACCAACCTATTAATCAAAACGTCTCCAGAAGATATTCTTATTATCAACTTGATAGTGAGGATGAATCTGAAGACGAGTTATTTGAGGATTATTATGGATATCAGTCGAATAAGCGACACTCAAGGTTTGAAGGATTTTATCACATAGATGACGACTTTTCGACTTTTCAGGTACAACCAATAATTCCTAGTTTTAATGGGTATTGCCATCCTGAGAATTTAATTTATTGGTTTCGTAAAGTTGATAAGTTTCTTGAGTATATGGAAATTCCGGAAGAAAAGGAAGTTAGATACGTGACTTGTAAATTACAAGGCTATGCTTCTAGATGGTGGAAGCAATTGCAATATAATCGGGAGCGCCAGTATAAACAACCAATCAAGACATGGCTCAGGATGAGACGATTGATGAGTGATAGATTTCTTCAATCGCATCATGGTCAGATGTTATATGAAGAGTATCGAAGAAATCTTGAGTCCAAGCGATTGTCCCGAGATAATCTTGAGTTGTCTTATTCTTTTTCAAATAATAAAAATTATACCGTTGCGGCTACTGAAAACTCGAGGGACACATCACTGAGACTGTTAGGTTCGGGTCACTCAAAGCGTCAACAAACCGATAAAAATCTTTCAATCTCAGATTCATCACGTTCCAGCTATTATGATGGATATGAGATCGCAGAAGAGGAAGGAGATCGAGTTGAACTAGAGGAGGTGATATTTGTTGAGCCCAACATCGAAGAAACAGTGGAGGTCGATGTTGAATGCAGTCATTATGGGCACATTGAAGCTGACGGTAAAGAGAAATTTGACCTTGGTATTAGCGAAAAAGAGAAAACTATAATTGAAGTTGATAATAAAAAAAAAGGTATCGATGTTGGTGATCAAGTTGTTGATGACCAAAATAATTGTCCATTGGAGGTGATTGATACTAATATTAGTGTCAATGAGGAGATTTTGGTTAGCGACATTGACGAAAGTAAATTGGTGTCCGAAAAAGTAGATTCAAAAGATTCAGCCAACGATCATGTCGAAGAATACATTCATGGAAAGGATTCAAAACATGATTGCGGGCAAAGCAGAATTAATGATGCTAATTTTGTCGATTTTCTTGGTGTGCAACAATTTGATTGGGTTCCGAACATTCGTCTAATACATCTTGTTAACAAGTTGAAGTACGAAGAGAAAAGATCATTGCATAAATACTTTTCTTTAAATGATTTTTGGAAGACGAACAAGAGGTTGAAGTATTCCAAATATCTATTTCTTTGGAATGGAAGGTGGCAAGTTTCTAATGAGAACTCGAGGTCGAGTTCTTTTGAAGAAAAGGAGACTGATGTAGGACAAAAATGGAGAGTTTTTGTATTTTATTTTCTTTGTTTTAGAATAAGATTTTGGTTAGGAATATTTCCGTTTAAGTTAGAATTATTAACTTTCCGTATTCGGTTTAATTTTGATTTTTACCTTTATTAGGATTCTTGGTCTATAAGAATTAGGATTTTATTTTAATTAATTAGGAAATATCTTTTATTTAATGCCGCTTGTTTTGGCATGATTTATTATTTCTTTTACAGTAGGATTTCTAGGGTTAGAGTCTTATAAAAAGGGCTGTAACCTATTCAATTATTAAACTTTTATAACTTTTATCAATAATATTCAGAGATTTTCTCCTTCTTTCTTGTGCGCAAGAATTGCTCGTTGCGACGAGTTGTTTATCTCGTTTGGACTAGTACGCTAACTAGTCTCTTCGTGAATTCCGCTGCGTCAGATTTTCAATCCGAATCCTCTCAAACACTTTTGGATGCGCGATATTGAGCTTCATAAAACTTAGTTCACGAAGGCTCCGGAAAAAAGTTTTTCTCATAAATGGAAACTAGGAAATTGAAGTTGAAGGATTCAGGGTGAATGGACCTTAGCCACAATTGATTATTCCATTAATGGTATTAGAGTACGGTCAATCACGTTGTGCTCTAACACAATTCTTTCCAACATATTTTTGTAGGGTACTCGTGTCTGGACACCATTTTTTACCGAACATTTCTTCGGGCCGGGTTCTGTTGGGTCAACCCATAAAACTGTGTTGCGCAGAATTCTGTTGGGCACCAGGTGTGATTCCCCAAAACAATCCCACAATTTTTCTTTAGTCGCAATCCTGACATTAATGTTTTGAACGCGTCTGTGGGAAGACCAAGTCCTTGTACCTTACGTATTCCAAGATATTTCATGCACGCATTCTTAATTACAACAAAAACGTGAAGTTTTCACCATTTGACTTGTTGCAAATCATAATATTTTCGTAACCCAACGGTCCGTTTGTCGGACGTATAAGGTTACGAGTGGATAAGATGTTGATATGTTATAAGGGAGAATTATTTAAGGAGGAGAGATTACCTAATACTTAATTAGGCTAGGAAGTAATTGATATGGGTGGATATATAAGAGTGGATTAATGTAATAAATTACTTGGTTGCGCTCATGTAATCATTCTATCGAGAATACAGAATGATTCGAGGGATAATTTGGTCTTTTTCTCCACCGGAATAAGCTAATCCTAAGGTGGGTTGTTAGCTAACAACCTTAGACGGAGATAAGCTCTCTCCCTCCTCCCACAAATAAACACCTTTCTTCCTTCTCCGCCTCCCTCCCTTGTCCTTATCCCCCCTTATCTTCCCATCTAACAAGACTATACCATTTTCTCCTCCTCCCACCTATTTAAATGAGCATCTCCAATTCAAAAAGGCATGTGGAAGTCAAAGTTTGCCAGGTTATAACACCTAATATGCCCAAATCGGCAACATTACGCCGACGCAAATTTAGAATGGTACTTTTCTTCATAAAATTCCAAGTTTTCTTGCATGCAGAATACAGTAAAGACAACCCATTTCTTCAAAGAAACTGTTTAGGATCTCCCATTTATAGGTAGGACAGACATACAAGGTTTTGTCTTGGAGTACTATAAAATCTCTCTTCTTCTTAATTCCCTTTCTTCAAACCCCTTTAGAAAGAACATCTCCATGGCCATCATGTCTCCAACCTCCCCTCCACCTCCGCCCATTCCGACGGTTGGAAAGTCAAATTCGCTGTCGCTTAGCGTTGAGGTTCGACCCATGACCAGGTTGAGGAGGAGGCCGGAGAGGCTCATCGTGCCCGAGTGCGGCCTTTCGTGTTTGGATATCGCTGAGATGAAGAAGCAGAAGAAGACAGAAAGGAACATGAATCCTGAGTTTGAGGTAGAAGGGAGAGATTTTTATTTGGCAAGCAGAAAGGGAAGAAGGGAGATCATGGAAGATGGGTATGGAGTTATGCTTGACATTCTTGGAGACCCTAAACAGGTTAGGGTTTCTTCTTACCCCTTCTTTTCAATTTTGTAAATTTGTTTAGTTTTATTGTCCATTGAATGTGGTAACAATCTCGGAGTGGAACAAGAACCTCTTATGGTTATGGCTAACGCTTCCTTCTCCATGAGGGAGTTTCTGATTAGGGATTGCCTAAATATTAGGCAGAGCCTAGACTAGGTTTTATTTTAGGTATGATGTGTTTAGACCAAACTCTGAATTTGCACTTTTGATGCAGACTATCTTTCTGTTTTAGTTGAATGAATTTTCGAAGTACCGAAAAAACAAAAAAGAATATGGTAACAATTTGACCATCTGCATATATGTAACCCATCAATTTAATCATGCACATGCATTTTCTCACATATTGCATTGAATTTGTTCATAGAATTGGAAAAAAGAAGTCATTAAAACAATGACTGATGATCGAGTTAATATTTCCCCCCCCCCCCCCCCTTTTTTTTTTTGACAGCTTATATTCAATTTTTTGATGAAAAGATGAACAAAATATTCTCATCAAATGAGGTGATGTGTCAGAATAAAATAATAAAATCCTAGATTAATACGATACTCAATTTCGACATGGAAGCAGAACTTTTTGAAAAATTTGAATGAAATCCTGGATTAACATGATATGGAATTTGACGATTGGAGCCGGACACTTTTGTGGATTTATGACCAACCACCATAGGTCTCGGCTATATAAATAAAGGTTTTTGAAAAACTAGGTAACTTTTGGGGACTTTGTATTTTTCTCATACAAACGTGCCTAGCTAGAAGCTAATTAAGAACACAATCTTGTATTGATCTCAACCTATCAAAAGTCTTATCTAAAACCCATGCTTGGGAAGTTCTAAGCTAAACTTGTACGGTAGGACTCTCTTGAATTGAATTAAGAACTTTTAAGCAAAATTTTCTAACATTTGTAAAACAAAAATGCTACTTGCACAACTCTTGTGTTGGTTGTGTGCGTAATTCTGACCATCCAGATGTATTTGGACGGTCAAGATTTTATAAAAACTCTTTCAAGGAAAAGCATACCATTTGCATAAAACTTTGTACCAGCAGGAAATTAATCATGCAAAACATACAAAGATGATGTTGTAAATTTATATGCAAATTCCACGAATATAAGCTATGAATTCAATATTGTTGGTGTTATAAATTTAAAGAGGTATGTACCATACAAACCTAAGAGCCGTGTGTGTTGTAGCATTTTCTTTAGAGATTCATATTTCCGGTTAAATGTTAATCTGTTGATGGTAAAATTTCAAGGCGTTTTTCGTTGTGATTGACGGACATGGAGGACGAGCTGCAGCAGATTATATTGCTGAAAATTTAGGAAAGAACATTATGAAGGGCCTTGAAACTGTGGGAAAGGAAGAAGATCAGCTCCAGGCAGCAATACGTGATGCCTACTTGACCACAGATAAAGAATTCCTTAGTCAGGTAATTAACTAAACTATCAGGTTGAATTTTACAAAGCACAATTAATACTCCTATTACACACTGCAAATGATTTTCCAAATTCATTTTCTAACTCTCTTTTTTTCTCCACACATATGCAGAACGTAGATAGTGGAGCTTGTTGCGCAAGTGTGCTCTTTATGCACGGCCATCTGCTCGTAGCGAATGTGGGTGATTGTAGAGTAGTTTTGAGTCAGAAAGGGGTAGCGAATGTTCTGACAAGGGATCATCGCCCCGATAGAGAAGATGAACGTTCCCGAATAGAAAGATCAGTAAGAAATTCTATACCATGTTCCATTCATAGTTTCTTGTCCAATTTCCCGATCGGTATATTGTATGTTTTTGCCGGTGAGCGCTTTCGCATAGTGAGGGACCAAGAAATTCAATCTAGAGGATGCACTCATTAGGATGCACTTATTATGTTTGAGTTTTTATAATATCATCCGTTTAAAAAAAAAAAAAAAAACTTGCAAGTATTTTCCACAACCAGAGCAATGTTGGTTTGGCCATGTTTCAAAAATTTAAAGATGATTTGTTCTTTAAATGAAAAGCTCCATACTAATTAGACCATCAAGATATTAAGTGAACAAGTTTAATTTAAAGAATATACCAAAAGAGAAATGAGGTGTTTTTAAATATAAATCTGTGAGAAAAGTGATTCCGGGGTCGCTTTTACTCTTGAAGTTTGTAGGATTGGTTAGTATAATCGATAATTTGCAAATGTAATTTTTTAACTGAGGAAAATCAATGAAAGACATTAGAAATCTTTTGGGGTCTAAACGTAAGAGTCGGAACTTTAGGGGCATGTGACCCCCTGGTTCCATTTTAAATTCATTCATGCTTATGCGTATCTCAAGTAATTCAAAGCACTTGAAATAATGACAAGGAAGACCTCCAACGGCCCAAGGGGCTTTTACCGGCCATGGGAGTTTAACCTTGAATTCGACTGCTTTATCCCTCATTTAATGTCATTCTCCTACTCAGCCAATCCCTTGGGGTTGCGTTCATAATTTTGGCTAGATGTAATCATGTAAGATGTATACAAATGTAAAATACACATCAATATATGTTCTTTGAATACAAATCAATTCGACGGCCCAAAACTGTTTTTGTTAGTGTCAACGGAGAAAAAGCTTGTACCATGTGCAGGATATAATCTTTGATGCACTAAAATTTTGGTATTAATAAAAACAATTTTGGTATTATCATTTTCCTTTGAAAACGCAATGATACGGGATCCTCGCTAACTTTAGGCGGTGTGAAATTGTAGGGTGGTTATGTGGATTGCCGAAATGGAGTCTGGAGAGTTAACGGATCACTTGCGGTATCTAGAGCCGTTGGGGACTTGCATTCGAAAGAATGGATCATTTCCGAGCCAGAAATTTGCAAGTTTCCTTTAACTGCAGACTTGGACTTCTTGATAATGGCTTCTGATGGCCTATGGGATAAGGTAGGTTTGCAATTGGTGTTTCAAAGTTCAGATCAAAAGCTTTCCAGAAATTAATTTGTAGTACTAGAATTGTGGGTATACAATTAGTCTATCAAACTACGGCCACAAAAATTTCAAGAAGTTTGGTTTGGTTCTCGGGTGGCTATTTGCCGTCTTTTTTGGTTTGGTTCTCGGGTGGTTATTTGCCGGATTGCCAAAGATCTATTTAACCTTTGTATACCTTTTCAAAGATTAATGAAATCTTTTTTTGCCGATAAAAAAAAATTTGGATGCTTCCTATTGCAATTGGTGATTCATGTTTTTTGGGAAAAAAATCAAAGAAAAGCTCAACATAACCCGTTATTTTCGTACCAAAATAATTTACTGCCTTTTTAATTCTCTTTTCTAATGTTTTTATCATCTTTAGTCCATGTTTTTATACTTTATGATACCTCTCATGGATGCCTGTAATTAATGCCTAACCTGAACTTTAACCCGTTACTAACAAAATTCACTAAAAAATAAGAATGGTACTCCCAGTATTTAACGACAATTATTTAAGTCAAAACTCTGTATTAGTTGATAGTTTGTTCTGAAACAGGTGAATGGACAAGAGGCAGTTGATGTGGTACTAAGGGAGAAGGATCCACTTGAATCATGCAAAAAACTTGTGGATATTTCTTGTAAGAGAGGCAATATCGACGATATAACCGTAATGGTGATCACTGTTCAACAATTTTTGGGTAGCATCAAGAAATCACATAAGATTGATCCATCATCACCTCCATACATGAAATCGACTTCCTAAGCCGTGGTTGGGTCGATGTCCCATAAAGCCGATCTTCTGTTTTTTTAAAAATCTTTATTAACATTAGATAACGAGTTTTTGGTGAAAAATTTAATTCATTTTTCTTACTTCCTCTGATCTACACTAACTATAAAAGTTTATTCTCTTTTACTAAGTACAGATGAAAGATTCCAAAGAAAAAACCAAAAAAATTGGCTTTTAAGGACATCCCCAAACATAGCCTTACTAGTTTTTTTTTTTTTTTTTTTAAATCCTATGAACCAAGAAGAAAAAGTTATATATTTTTTTTTTGGTAAAGAAAAACTTATAATTTCTTTTTTTTTTTGGTAAAGAAAAACTTATAATTTCTTTTTTTTTTTTTGGTAAAGAAAAACTTATATTAATTTGAAAAACAAGAAAAAAATATATCAATAGTCTAGTAGTCGAAGTGGAGACCGTCAAGATGATTAGATCTGCAACCCTCATTGCTTTCTGCAATTTAGAATTGTCGTCAAAGCTTGTCAGATTGTAGCCGGATTTTCGCCCGAAGACTCGTTGAAGGATGGCTCCATCAAAGCAACCACAGCGGTATATAGGAAAATAGCATTAGATCGAGTAGATTGAAGGCCAAGAAAGCCAATGATCATAGAATGGCCACACATCTCCAGCTTCAAAACACGAAGACGGTCTAATTCATGCATTGACATTGAACACATATATAGGGAATCTATTTAATTTCTTCATTTGATTCATTCTCTTCTTAATAAAGTGAAAGTAGCCAATAAGTTGTAAGCTGTTTCCATTATTGAATTTCATTCGTTTTTTTAATTTTCTGTCAATAGTTGTAACGACCCTAATTTTCTCCTTAATTTATTTTATTGTCATTCAAATAATGTTAATTAGTTTAATATAACAGTTAGTAAATAGTTTTTTTGTTAGTTTGATTTTTATTTTATTTTAATTACATATGTATGTACGTGTATCATGTATACATGTCCAAGTACAGAAAACATGGGGGACATGTCCTCCTCGCCTCCCTTTTCTGCTGACACTCTCTCCCTCCGATTATCTCTCTTCCACTTCCCCACTTCTCCCTCTATGCCCTCAAACCACTACAACACCCCACCTCCCCACTATCTCATTCCCTCTCATTATACATGCCCTTATAATCTGAAAATTAAACCCACATTCACTCCACTCCTATTTTTGATACTCAGTCCAGAGAAGAAAAAAAAAAAAGAAACAGAGAGATGAGAGTTTGGTTTTTTTCATCTGTAAAATTTTACTGAGAGAAAAACGGGTTCCTACATCAAATTCGGGTTTCAATCAACCATTACATCACCAAGCATCCACAGCCCACCTTCCATTCGTTCCATGGCAGTCCCGGAGTTCTCCGATTCCGTTGTCTTCTCCAATCGCTAAAAATCGACCGAACCCATTAATCGCTTTTTCGGCCGGATTCGAGGTAGAATAATCGCTCATCTACTTCCTTCTAAGTATATAAATGTGCTATTATATTAGTTGTAATGATAGGAATTGAAAAGACACAACCCGTGCATTGTAAGTTGAGAAAATCGAAATTTTCGTTTTCGGTTCAGATCTGCATTTTCGTGAAACTATTCATATGGAAAATCTGATCCGTTCATCTTGTTCCTCTTGTCGAGACGATTCCGGAAAGGTATAATAAGGCCATTTTCGATGTCGGGATTGATCACACGACCCGGTCAAAGTTCCGGGTTAAACCATATATATATATGTTATATATATGTATACCTGTGCGTACAGTACTCCACTCCAGGTTGAAGATGAGTGATGTCATCATGAACTCATCCATCAGAATTTGCAGTTTAACCCCTGTGTTTTGGTTTGTACTAAAATTAGATCCTAAACTATGTGAAATTATTTATTTTACCTCATGTGCTAAAATTTTAAGCTTTTAGAATGCACCTATGACTATTCCTTTGGAATCTGTAATTTTTGTTAACCTCTAAAGTATTTAGTAACTAAAAGTATTAGGCTTAGAAAAGAATAAATTTTTTTTTGGTATTATTAATGTATTGTTAACAAAGGCCCTTTATAATAATACTTATTGTGTAATTCATTGACTTCAGTAAATACATTGTAGATGTAGATCATGTTTAATTTACTAGAAAGTAAATGTTTGTCAATAAGAAAAATAGTAACATGATGTATAAGTTTGAAAAAAAAAATTTATTAACTTACTTATTTGCTAAAATTTCCTTGTTATAAACATAAAAATCTAAGAGCATCGGCCTGACCATAAAATACTATGTGTTTTTTTTTTCTACTCACAAATTTTTTAATTGTTATTTATACTGCCTTTCTGAGATATATCATGCTACCACTACAAGAAAAAGTATGTTTAGTGACGAAAAAATGGCGACAAAATTTAATTTCTTCGCTAAATGAGTATATTTGGCGACAAAAAAATAAATTCGTCACTGTTTTAATAACTTCCGTGACGAAATTATTTTGTCACCAATTATAACTATTTAGTGACGAAAAAGGTATTTTTGTCACCAAAGGCTCCTATTTGGCGACGAAATAAAATTTTCGTCACCAAAAGAGTAAAAAAGGAGACGAAATTATTTTTTGTCACCAAAGATAACTATTCGGTGACGGAAAAAATATTTTGTCGCCAAATGAACCAATTTGGTGACGAAAAATATTTTCGTCTTCTTTTTACGTTTTTAGTGACGAAAAATTTATCCTTTGGTGATGAAATTTATGAATTACGCTTTGTCACCAAGTATATTTCGGGCATAACTCTTTGCTCAGAACTCCGATTGAGATAATCTAAATTGGGTTTGAACAATAACATAAAGAGTTACGACTTTCATGTTTATTAAAATTGCTAATTTTAATGTTTAATAGTTTAAAATACATTTTAATGTTCAATATATGTGTTATATATTAGATATTTCAAACATATGCTGAAAAGTTTGTGTGGTGTAGTTGGTTAAAGCATGCGTGCAAAACGTAGGAGATTTGGGTTTGAAATCCCGCAGGAGCAAAAAAGTGAGATTTTTTTCACATATAAGAATGTCTTTCGTGACGAAAAATTTCGTCACCAATGGGTCACCTTTGACGAGCCAAGGGGAATAATTTGTGACGAAATTTTTTGTCATCAAAAAAGCACAATAGGCGACGAAGAAAATTTCGACACCAAGTCATTTTTCGTCACCAAAAGGCACTATAAGTGACGAAAAATAGATTTCGTCATCAGGTAGGAATCCTCGACAAATTTTTTTTCGTCACCTATATTATTTGTGACGAAAAACATACAATTTGCGACGATTTTCATTTGTCACCCAATGCAATTTTTCTTGTAATGTACAATGTTACTGTTTGAGAAGTTGTTGGAATTACCTCATTTTACGTGTTAGAATGGACTTAGGATCACGGGATGGTTACGAGTAGAGATTCGTATAGACGATGCTAAGTAAATGAAAATTAATAAAGTGTTGAGGTGTGAGGTTGTGGATTGTGATTTGAGCTATGACTATGGCAAGGGTAACTAATGGGGCCCTTTGTTGAAATAGGTAACCAATGAGGCCCAGTGTTGAGAGATGTTGTGACGCTAATGTATAATGCGTAATGGAAAAATTCGCTTCTTTTGTTCAAGAGGAAATAGGTCTCATAAAACGGTTATAGTTAGTGGTAGGTGTTACCCAAATTATGCAACCTAGAGGGGGGTGAATAGGATTGCTAGTAATAATTACCAATAAAAATTTATCTCTAACAATATATGCAAACAATAAGTATGCAATCAAAATAGAGAGATAGAGAGATAGAACCCGTTTATAGTGGTTCGGTCCGGATTTGTCCACGGTCCGGCCCTACTCCACTTCTCCTCAAGCAATTACTTGAAGGTTAGACTAATCTTTAAAAGATTACAACTTGTAAGTCTTGCGGGTGCTTACAAGAACCGAATGCCTCTAGCTTTCCCGAGGAGCTAGCACAACCGCAAGAATTTTCTCCGAAAACTTCTCAAAAACAATAACACCCAAATTCCAACCCGAATTTGGTCTTCTAAGCTTTCAAGTGTTTGACTCAAACACTCACTTAGGAAATACAAGTATGTGAAGAAGGTATGAAAATTATCGCTCACGACTTGTACAAATTTTCTCTCAAGAATAATATGAAAGTGGAAGAACAATGAGAATTTTTGGCTTTGATCTTTTGAGAATTTGCTCTTGCAATAATATGGAATGTTGTAGCTTGTGTATGTACTCATTAATGAGTTCTTGATGCCTTATATAGCCATCCATATGCTTCCTAGCCGTTGAAAACTAGCCGTTGGAAACTAGCCGTTGGAAACTAGCCGTTTGAAACTAGCCGTTGGAAACTAGTCGTTGGAAACTAGCCGTTTGAAACTAGCCGTTGGAAACTAGCCGTTGGAACTAGCCGTTGGAAACTAGCCGTTTGATAGAGTGGTCATCCGGGTGGTCGTCCGGTTGTCACAGCTTTCTGTTCAGACAGCCGGCTTGTCAGCCGGTTCGTCAACCTGTGGCTCACAATTTCATCTAAATAAACCGTTAAAGCATGTATTGAGCTCAATAAAGTCTTTGTAAATATAAATCATGAATCCAAGAGACTTTATGCTATATTTCAAGGTCACGAAAATATTTAATTCGGGAATCGACTTTTCGATAATTTTGTATTTGCCGAATAAAAATATCATTGAATTAATCATCAAAATAATTAATAGAGATGCATATAAATTTTCACAAATTATAATGCATACATTTTTCAACAATCTCCCCCTTTTTGATGATGACACAAAATGATAGTTTTTATTCAAGTAGGAGTTATGCCAATCTCCCCCTTAATACATGCACCAAAGCAGTTATCTACGATCAACGAGTAATAGCAATAATCATCAGATCATAGCAAGCAATTTTTTAAATTTGCCCAAAATGGCAAGATAGATCAATTAAAACTTGGCTTTTTCTCCCCCTGTGACATCATAAAAAAAACTAAAAAGAGAAAAACAATAGGGCCATGGTTCCAGCACCATGCCGCTCTTGCCCTGTAGCACTCTATCTTCGTTCATTGAGAGCTTGGCGTCCTTGATTTTCGTATTCTCGAATAATGGCTGCTACAACGGCAGCTATAATGCCAATCCAATACCCCAGAGTATCCACATTTACATTCCATCCGAACCATGGTGGTATTCTCATGGTAAGTAACGCACACAGCAGAATGAAGATAAAGAGTTGCATCCAAATGGTTTGGATAAACAACCTGAACTCTGCTCGTTCGGCATCTCTTTCGTAAAACTCAAACGGTAACCCTTGCGGTATGTTTGCCATTGCTTGATGAGAGATTTAGGCCGAGAGAGAAGGAAAGATAGATAGATGAAGAGATAGAGAGAGTGTTGTTGAATTTATAGAGTATGAGAGAAGTGTTTGGAATGCTGCGCCGAATTGTTTGAAATGCTGCGCCGAATTGTTTGAAATGCTGCGCCGAAAGAGAGATAGATGAAGAGATAGAGATAGGATAGGGGATGCGGTAGAGATGCGGCGCCGAAAGAGATAGAGATAGGGGTGGCGCCGAATAGAGATAGGATAGGGGTGGCGCCGAAAAGAACAAGAATAGGGGAAGAAAATTGTGTTCGGGTGTTTATTGTTGTGTCCCCTTAATACATGCTCCCCCTAAAAGAGAGCTTTTTAAAGAATGCGAGGGGTATTACCGAGAATGATTATCCCTGCAAGCTTAGAGACAAGAAATTCATATCGGCGAAGTATATAAGAGACAATTTAAGCACTAAGCCATGAAGTTCATACAAACTAAGTGTAACAGACTTAATAAATCAGAGTTAGCAACGCAAAAGCTTGAATAAGTCTCAACCTCACGGTTGTCCGGTTGGACATCCGCTTGGACATCCGACTGACTGTCACGACCCTGACCCGCCCCTTGAGGTCTTAATCATGACAAATGCCAGTGATTTCTAGCAGAGGGCTCCCAAAAGACAGATTTCCAAAACCCACGAAATTATCAGCATATAACAGATTTGTTCAAGACTCAAAATAAATGATCAAACTTGATTCTTGTACATCTAACCAACACTTAAACATGTAAAGAAGGTAGGAGATCCCTACCTCGAGGGTTAGAAGCAAGCCCGAACATGGAGGAAACCTCAAAGTGCTCCGATCATGATTCTTCTTCGATCAATAGGAAGATCTCGTCGCGTAGAACAACTTTAGTACTTGGGATTTTTCCGAAATCTCATTCTAAGGCGATGAAATCGAAGAGAGAAGTTTGGAGGAGAGGTGAGAAAGAGAGAGAGTCGGTCGAGGGAGTAGAGAGAGAGAAACGTGTGTGTGTCTGCCCGGAAAAGAAAAGAAATATATGTGGGGGAGAATTATCCCCTACACACACCTTCACTTATACACCCATGCATATTACACTTGCATCCCGAACTTCTAAATTCTAGCACATTCGACATCCGAACTCATTCTCCATTTTATATCACAACTCATGCCTTAATAAAACATAAAGAATTATGGAAATAAAATACGGGTCTCTACACTGACAAATGCAGGTTAAGTCCAGAAAACGTTTAAGAGGAGTAGCATTAAAGACCATAAAACTGTTTTTCTGCATACCAAACACAGGAAAATGAATCATATGATAAAATGTTTGGAGGGTGATTTCTATATCAAGATCATTTGTACTCTCCATCAAGTATGATATTTACGAATTCAATCAACTCAACATTGAATCCAAAAAAAAAAACTTTTGACATCAAGAACACAACTTTTTCATAAATGATTAGACATGCCGAGTTCTCGTCGAATGAAACAAAATTGTTCTTCACCAAGGGGTTTTGTGAAAATGTCCGCCAATTGCTTGTCGGTACTAATAAAGTTAAGTTCAATATCCCCTTTTTGAACATGATCTCTTATAAAATGATGTCTAATCTCAATATGTTTTGTTCGAGAATGTTGAATCGGATTCTTGGTTAAGCTAATTGCACTAGTATTATCACATTTAATAGGAATATGATCATATTGCAAATTGAAATCCTCCATTTGTTATTTGATCCACAATATTTGGGCACAACAACTTCCGGCCGCTACATATTCCGCCTCGGCGGTAGATAGAGCTACGGAATTTTGTTTCTTGCTATGCCAAGACACTAGAGAGTGCCCTAGAAATTGGCAAGTCCCACTTGTACTTTTACGATCAACTTTGAAACCTCCAAAATCCGCATCCGAATAACCAATTAAATCAAATGCAACTCCACGTGGATAAAACAATCCTAAGTCATGAGAACCGGCAACATATTTAAAAATACGTTTAATAGCTTTTAAATGCGATTCTTTAGGACATGATTGAAATCTAGCACACATGCAGACACTAAACATTATATCAGGTCTACTTGCCGTGAGATAAAGTAATGAGCCGATCATACCTCGATACATCTTTTCATTGACGGCCTTACCATTCTCATCTTTGTCTAGCTTAGTTGATGTGCTCATTGGTGTGCTCGTTGGCTTTGATCCTTCCATGCCAAACTTCTTAATAAGTTCTTTCGCATACTTGGCTTGGTTGATTAGGATCCCCTCATTAGTTTGCTTGATTTGAAGTCCGAGGAAGAAGTTAAGCTCCCCCATCATACTCATTTCAAATTCACCTTGCATACACTTAGCAAACTCTTTGCACATATTATCATTAGTGGCACCAAAGACAATATCATCAACATATATTTGAATAATGAGCATATCTTTACCTTTGGCTTTAATGAAAAGAGTAGTATCAATTTTTCCACGAGTAAAGCCATTGTCAAGCAAGAATGAACTAAGTCTATCATACCATGCACGTGGTGCTTGCTTCAAACCATATAAAGCTTTTGAGAGTTTAAAAAACATGATCGGGGTATACATGATCTTCAAAGCCGGGAGGTTGTTTGACATAAACTTCCTCATTTATGAACCCATTCAAAAATGCACTTTTCACATCCATTTGATAAAGCTTGAAATTTTTGAAAGATGCAAAGGCAAGTAATATGCGAATAGCCTCTAATCTAGCTACCGGTGCAAAAGTTTCTTCAAAATCAATACCTTCTTCTTGATTATAACCTTGAGCAACAAGTCTAGCTTTATTCCTAACAATATTTCCGGATTCATCTAGCTTGTTACGAAAAACCCATTTAGTACCTATAATAGTGTGATCAAGAGGCTTAGGTACTAATGCCCAAACTTTATTCCTTTCAAATTGATTTAACTCATCTTGCATGGCCAAAATCCAATTTTCATCATCTTGAGCTTCCGGAAAGTTTTTAGGCTCAATTTGAGAAACAAAAGCTTGATTTTCACAAAAATTTCTATGAGACGAGCGAGTGGTTACCCCTTTCGAAACTTCTCCAAGAATCAAGTCCTTTGGATGGTTTTGCACGAATCTCCAATCCTTGGAAAGATCTTGGTTGTCTCCCATGGCATCTTGAGGTTGATTAATAACTTCATCTTCTTTGATTTGAGAGCTTTCTACTTGAGTATCACCATCAACTTTTTCTTGAATTGTCAAGTCATGAATCTCATGTGTAATTTCTAAGTCATCATTATTAACAACATCCTTAGTAGCACAAGGATTAGATTCATCAAAGGAAACGTGAATAGATTCTTCAACAAGATTAGTGCGCTTATTATAAATTCTATATGCTTTGCTAGTAAGAGAGTAACCAATAAAGATGCCTTCATCCGATTTTGAATCAAATTTACCCAAGTTATCTTTTCCATTGTTTAATACATAACATTTACAACCGAAGGCATGAAAGTAATTAATGTTGGGTATTCTACCATTCCAAAGCTCATAAGGAGTTTTCTTGAGGATAGGCCTAATTAAAACTCGATTCAAAATATAGCATGAGGTATTAACGGCTTCCGCCCAAAAATATTTTGGCAAAGAGTTTTCACAAAGCATAGTGCGGGCCATTTCTTCCAGAGTACGATTTTTTCTCTCTACTACTCCATTTTGTTGAGGAGTACGAGGTACGGAAAAGTTATGACCAATACCATGTTCATCACAAAACTTTTCATATAAAGAATTGTCAAGTTCTTTTCCATGATCCGTACGAATGTTAGAAATAACAAATCCTTTTTCATTTTGAACTCTTCTACAAAGTTTAGTGAAATTAGGATAAGCCTCATTCTTATGAGCTAGGAACATCACCCATGTATATCTAGAGAAATCATCAACAACAACAAGACAATAATAGTTTCCACAAAGACTTGGAGAGCGAGTTGGTCCAAACAAATCCATATGAAGTAATTGCAAAGGTCTAGTAGTTGAAACAACATTTTTGGACTTAAAAGAAACCTTGGTTTGTTTTCCTTGTTGGCAAGGACCACAAAGTCTATCTTTTTCAAATTTGATTTTAGGAAGACCTTTTACCAAATTTTTTCTAGAGAGTTTTGAAATAGCATCCATACTTGCATGTCCTAGGCGCCTATGCCAAAGCCAACTATTTTCACTCAAAGCGGAAAAACATTTTATATCACAATTACTTAAATCATTGAGATTAAAAACATATACATTTTCAAGTCTTTGTCCAACGAAGAGTGTCTTGTTACTTTTGACATTTTCAATGATACATTTGGATTTTTCAAAGATAACACGATTTCCTCTATCACATAATTGACTTATGCTAAGAAGATTGTGTTTTAAACCACTAACAAGTAAAACATCTTCAATAATAGGAGAATTACCTATATCACCGATTCCTATGATTTTGCCTTTGTTGTTGTCTCCAAATGTGACATGTCCACCATCTTTAGGCGAAAGAGAATTGAAAGCCCTCTTGTCACCGGTCATGTGTCTTGAACATCCACTATCAAGGTACCAACTTCCTTCCTTGAGAGAACTTTTGAAGCATACCTCGTTTTCTTCGATGGCCATGAAACACAAGTTAGCGACCTCTTGTTGCTCATCGTCCTCATCGGAGCTACTATCGTCACTATTGTCCCATGTGGCCATCATAGCTCTCCTTTTGTCCTTCTTTGAATATTTTTTGGCATATGGACATTCACTTTTGATGTGGCCGGGCTTCTTGCACTCGTAGCAAATGATTGGATCCTTTTTGCTACTTTCTTCTTTGCCTCCATCTTTTCTTGAAAATCCTCTGCCTTTGTGAGATGCTCTATTTTTGAGGAGTTTCTTGAACGTTTTTGTGATGAGCGCCATTTCATCATCCTCACTTTCGTTGCTTGAATCCTCCTTGCTTTTTGATTTGCTTGTTGTACTTTTGAAGGCAAGATCCTTAACTTTCTTCTCTTTTTCACCCTTGAGGTTGTGATGCATTTCCTCCGTCATGAGAGATCCCATGAGCTTGTCCATCGTGTATGTTGAGAAATCTTTGGATTGTAGGATGATGGAGGTGGTAGTGTCCCAATTGGTTGGCATGGAACGGAGCACCTTCCTTGTCATTTCGGATTGACTGTAAATCTTTCCAAGAGCTTTTAAACCGTTAGTAATACTAGCAAATCTAGCAAACATTTGAGATATAGATTCATCCGGTTTCATTTTGAAGAGCTCATAGCTATGCACAAGAATATCAATTTTGGACTCCTTAACTTGACTATCTCCTTCATGTGACATTTCTAACTTATCCCATATTTCTTTAGCCGATTCACATGCGGAAACACAATCATATTCATTGGGAGTAATAGCACAAAAAAGAAGGTTCATAGCTCTATAGTTCTTTTCTATTGAAGCCTTTTCCAAATGACTCCACTCATAATCTGGTTTAGGCATAGTCTCTTCTCCAACTTTCTTAGTAGGAATAATGGGACCATTTTTGATAATTTTCCATAGATCATAATCCGTGGATTGAATAAAGATCATCATTCTATTTTTCCAATGAGAGTAATTTTCTCCGGTGAACAAGGGAGGTCTATTGGACGATTGACCTTCGATACAAGAAACATTACTAGTGGTTGCCATGGATCTTAACTCTTAGATGGTTAATCTACAAACAAGAGCCGAGGCTCTGATACCAATTGTTACCCAAATTATGCAACCTAGAGGGGGGTGAATAGGATTGCTAGTAATAATTACCAATAAAAATTTATCTCTAACAATATATGCAAACAATAAGTATGCAATCAAAATAGAGAGATAGAGAGATAGAACCCGTTTATAGTGGTTCGGTCCGGATTTGTCCACGGTCCGGCCCTACTCCACTTCTCCTCAAGCAATTACTTGAAGGTTAGACTAATCTTTAAAAGATTACAACTTGTAAGTCTTGCGGGTGCTTACAAGAACCGAATGCCTCTAGCTTTCCCGAGGAGCTAGCACAACCGCAAGAATTTTCTCCGAAAACTTCTCAAAAACAATAACACCCAAATTCCAACCCGAATTTGGTCTTCTAAGCTTTCAAGTGTTTGACTCAAACACTCACTTAGGAAATACAAGTATGTGAAGAAGGTATGAAAATTATCGCTCACGACTTGTACAAATTTTCTCTCAAGAATAATATGAAAGTGGAAGAACAATGAGAATTTTTGGCTTTGATCTTTTGAGAATTTGCTCTTGCAATAATATGGAATGTTGTAGCTTGTGTATGTACTCATTAATGAGTTCTTGATGCCTTATATAGCCATCCATATGCTTCCTAGCCGTTGAAAACTAGCCGTTGGAAACTAGCCGTTGGAAACTAGCCGTTTGAAACTAGCCGTTGGAAACTAGTCGTTGGAAACTAGCCGTTTGAAACTAGCCGTTGGAAACTAGCCGTTGGAACTAGCCGTTGGAAACTAGCCGTTTGATAGAGTGGTCATCCGGGTGGTCGTCCGGTTGTCACAGCTTTCTGTTCAGACAGCCGGCTTGTCAGCCGGTTCGTCAACCTGTGGCTCACAATTTCATCTAAATAAACCGTTAAAGCATGTATTGAGCTCAATAAAGTCTTTGTAAATATAAATCATGAATCCAAGAGACTTTATGCTATATTTCAAGGTCACGAAAATATTTAATTCGGGAATCGACTTTTCGATAATTTTGTATTTGCCGAATAAAAATATCATTGAATTAATCATCAAAATAATTAATAGAGATGCATATAAATTTTCACAAATTATAATGCATACATTTTTCAACAGTAGGGATGTTCAACCCTAATGTACGATGCGTCATAGGATGACTCGATCCTCCTGTTATGGTCTTAAGTGAGAACATGCTAGATACATAATTTAGGAGAACTCACCTGGACCCTGGTACAGGATAAACAAAAGGAAGGGCAGACCTATGAGACGGTTGTAGTTAGTGGATATGGGAGGAAAGGATCTCATGGAGAGGATCCGTAGATTTCATATAAGATGATGGATAGTAAAGAAAAATATGATGTGCTTTTATGTTGTCCTTACTATAATTTGTTATATCGTTGATCTGCTAATTGTAGAGTAAGGGGTTAATAGGGTTGAGATTATCTACTGAGTTTCAAAACTCATTATGATGTCGTTGGGCTGACGTTTTATGCCAGGTAATCAAGAGACCGAAGAACAGAATCCTCTTCAAGATGATCAGTATCAGGGTGAGGACTTCCCAGGTGAGGAATGGGAGTTTGTCGAGCCTTGGATACCCTACCCTTAGAAGCTCTGTTAATTTAAAGTATTGTTATTTAAATTTTCAAAAGTGTTATCACATTTGTCAAACTCTATTTTTATTTCATTGGGTTGTAAGACAGTTAAGTTGCTTTGAATTCGTTATTTGAGATTTTCGTTGCTAAATCCTGTTTCATAAAATTTTATTTCTTAAATCAGTTTTATGGATTATTAAATCAATTAGAAATGATTTAATTAACGTGTCCGAAATTCGGGGCGTTACAATAGCCATTTGACCAGACTTTAGCGAAATATATAGGGTCCGGTAGAATCTAAGGGATTGTATCTTCTATCCTTAAGGTTAAGCATCCTTATCAATTGTTGCAATCATATGAAAGTCCGTATGCTTTCTTGTATGTGTTATTTTCTAGCTAATAAATGAATCGTTTTTCATTCATTTTATTAAGTTTCTGTCAATTGTTGCACTCATATATGATACGCGTTTAGTCCGTATGCTTTTTTGTATGTGTTATTTTCTAGTTAATATATAAATTGCTTTTCTTATCAAAAGAAACAAGCGATCAATTAGTAGGATGATGCTATGGTGTCCCCGGTCATTTTGGGGACACCGTAATTTTTGGCATAACTTCAACATTATGAGTATAACTAAAACTCATTACAAGCATAACAGAACCCAAATAAGGCATAACCAAGGAATATCTAAAAAACCAATCAAGACATAACCAAACCCAACCAAGACATAACAATCAAGTTATGTCTTGTTATGATTCTGTTATGCTTATAATGGTTTTGGTTATATTCATAATAGATTTTGGTTATGCTCATAGTGATTTTGTTATATATGCCAAAAGTTACGGTGTCCCCAAAATGACCGGGAACACCGAAATCATTCCCCAATTAGTAATATAACACGCTTATGGTATTATAGGCTAGCAATCAACCCATGCTATATATGCACATTACTTAACATTGCATCGATCGTAATTTTTTAAAAGCAAAAAAGGCTAATAATAGGCCTTAAGAACTGGACGTCCACTTTGAGCAAAGAACAGATTGGGCCGACGCTGTTTTGTGAGAGTTAATAAATGCATGGGCCAATAACAAGATTATACAAGGGAATGAACAAGCTAGCTAGGGCCTTGATTAAAATTGTGACATCCGCTTTTCGGTGGCCGGCGGTACTGCAGGATGGCAGGCTCCGTTCGGACGGGAGTGGGTAAGTCATGGTTTATAAGAAAATATCCCTCTTACTTGTATAAGGTCTTTTAAAGCCGTGAGGGCAGACCAAAGGGCATAAGAATTTCACAGTTAAGTGTGCTCAACCTGGGGGTAGTCCAGAGATGGGTGATTTACTGGGAAGTCTATGGGCTTTGGGCGTCCAAAGCGGACAATATTGTACAAAGATGGAGCGGGTCGTTACAAAAATATTACCACTACTTTAAAAGAGCTAATTTATAAATTGTAAAAATCAATTACGTACCCTGAGTTAAAAGAAGTATTTCAGCTCAGAAAAAACAATATGCTTCGTCTGGGGCTAGTAAAATAACTTCTTACGAGAGAAAAATGATTTACTAGAAAAAAAAAAAAAAACACGTCATTTTCCTAGAATCAATATTGTCAGCTTTTAAGAAATTTTCAATAAGACAGCTTTTAAGAAATCAATATTGTCAGAGAACATAATCGAAATCAACTATTTCTAAACACTAGTTTTCTATTAAAATAGTATTTGCCTAGAATCTGAAGTACTGTATCAATCGGCTTCTTGGACCAAACCATCAAGGTTAGGTCCACACTCCTACTGTTACTCTGTTGGGCCTTGTCGCTCCAACTGGGCCATGTAGTCCAGTGCGATCACATTTGCATCATCCAAGAATCTTATCTCTTCCACAAGAAATTTGAGAGAAGTCCCATTTATGGAGAGTTTCCACACAAGATCATCTCATTCACTGGTCCTTAAGCACGTGTTAGGGTGGCTTGAAGATTCAATATTGTGGTGGCAATCACGCAAGATCATCGATCTCATGCAATTTTTTTTTGCTTTTGTCGTTATTTGATTTTTTTTTGTATTTATTAGTTTTGCGCCTCATTTTTTTGGTTTTCTGATTCGTCTAGTCAATACAAATCGAAAAAATAAATTTTTTTTTACTTTTACCAAAATATTTTGGAAAATAATCACTTTTAGCAAAAATAAAAATTCAGACTTTTTTTTTTTAAAACTTAAAAGTGGTTATTTTTCAAAATATTTGGTTAAAAGAAAAAAAAAATACTTTTCCAAACTGTCTCGTCAAGACAAATTAATAAGTCACAAAAAGTTGGCGCAAAACTAACAAACGCGAAAAAATTCAAATAAGGCCAAAATCATAACTCTTAAAAAAAGTTAAGTGGAACATAGTCCAAGTTTGGACACCCCGTTGCCCATCACTGCCACAAATCCGTCCCCATCCCCACCACGAATCCTCATCGACATACTCCGCATCTCAGTCACCGTCCCTCGCATCCCTGTCTCTGTACGCCGTATCCATGTCGTTGTCCTCTGCATCTCCGTCGCCGTCCTCCATCCCACCCTCCACCGGAAGCTTTGCGGCATGCTGGGGGATATGATTGTTCCGACTCTGTCGATGGCAGCGCAAAAGTCTTCGTTTTCTGGGAGATGGAGTTGGAAGCTAAAGTCGGAGGTGGAGGCACGGAGCACCCTAGAAGGCGGTAGAGATTTGCCTTATTGGAGAAGAGGAAGAGCTTTGTTGCTGTGAGAGGGATTTAGCACCAGAGACAGGATTTGGTGCTTTTAGAGGTACTAGTGAGGAGCACGTGCGTTGCATGTGGCACATAGATTATTTATAAATCTTGTGTTATTTTTACACAAAAACAAACATGTAATAAAAATTCAAAATTTTCCAAATAACAACATAAATGGAAGTGCACTCGAAGGATTCGTTTTGCTCTGGATCACTCATCATTAGCAGAAGAACAAAAAAAAAACACACCAACGCCTAAATAATTGCAATGCTTTGTTTCCTGTCAACTAAGTATGGATCAGCCTTCTAATACTTTATATCGGGAATCTCTCAAACTTTTTGAAGGCATATTGACATAGTTGTTGGAGCGATGGATTCAGTATTCTCGGGTAGCAATAGACTGAAAGAGTATTCCTTCTAAACACGAAATCTAATGTTCCTTTAGATAATCTCGTCATCAAAAAATTGCAACCTATGTTAATCTTCGAGCAAAATTTGTCATTATTTATTCTACAAAATGTAGCTTCTTTTTTATTAGGATCATCCAACATCAAGCTACTATTTTACAAACACTAAATGGGTATTAGTTTACAAAGCTATCTTATCTTTGACTAACTGGGTGCTGGTTTGACAATCTTGTTGGAACAAGAAGGTGGGCATAATGAAATGCTTGTGATATGATCCTGGAAAAGCAACAAGCGGGATTTTTGATAAGGATAATTTTGACAAGGAATCTACGGAATAACTATATCGTGGATTAAAAAATTATAGTAACAATATTGCAAATATAGTAGAATCCATATTACAACTGCAAACATATTAATCCACAAGCCCATCTCTGATGTGAATCAATGGGAATAAGTCAGGTATTCAAGAACGCATGAACTAATTAACAAAAAAAAAGACAATTACTACTGGTTTCAAACCAATTCTAATGCACCGTGTGCAATACAAACGGGGTAACGAACAGAATTTTAGAATACTTATAACAGGTATCATCGGAAAATGAAGCACACCTAGTCATTAGTCAAAAGGGCTTTTTGCGAAGGAGAGTTTCATAGATTCATGGTCGTAACAGGTATCATCAGAAAATGAACTCTAAGGATCTTTTATTTGCCAAGAGATTTTTAGTAACATTAATAATTATACCTTGATGTCCTTGGCCACCAAACACTCATTGATGCAATAATTGAGGTGGTCGAGATCTGATTGGACTTTACACCACTCTCCCAACTCAGATTCGCTGATCTAAAGATGTGAGACTCTGGAAACACTTAAGGTTTAGTATTGTACCTGAATGGAGTGAATAAAAACAAAAGAGATAGGAAGCTGCATAAGTGATATCGAATAGATGCTACAACATAGAGCTCGCCTTCAAGATGTTTCATCTCCTAGATTTTACACTCCTACTTACTTGATTGATCACGTTAACATAATAGGCGGCAACCAGTGATGAAAGCAAGGCTTGAGGTGGGGTGCCATAGCCCACCGTTATGCCAATTACACATTAGTATATTACATTATAGAATATATCATATAATGGGACAATTTGACATCATTACACCCTGTTTGGCTGACTAATACGGAGATAGGTATAGGGGATTTGTCTCATATTAATCAACGTTTTTATGTTTCAACCAGTTAATTCATTTGTAGTTTGGGCCTCTGATATGTGCACTACCTATTGTCATGGTCTTCACCCAACCAATTATAAGAAAATGGGAAGCTCTTTACAGGAAATAAAATTATAGGGCCAATTACTTCAGAGAGGGAGAGAGTGAATTATTTCGGAAGAAAGCACTCAATTGTGAAGAAGGCAGAAGCAAAACTAAATAGGGAAATCACAGAGCAAAAGATAGTTTCTGTACAAGTTCCAAGCATGGGTTCTGACTTCTGAGCCCCTCCTCTTCTTTCTCTTTACCTCTCTAAATTTCTTTCAAGATAAGATTCCCATTTCTTCTTCCAATGCCGTGAAGTGGCGAAAAGTTAAAATCCCGTTGTCATCGGTGATGACACAAAGTTTAAATTCTATTACCGTAAGGTGGCACCCGTCGGGGACGGCGCAAGGCACTACAAGAAAAATTCAATTGGGTGACGAATGAAAATCGTCACAAATTGCATGTTTTTCGTCACAAATAATATAGGTGACGAAAAAAAATTTGTCGACTAAAGGTTGTCGAGTATTCTTACCTGGTGACGAAATCTATTTTTCGTCACCTATAGTGCCTTTTGATGACGAAATATTTCGTCACCAAAAAGTGAATAATTGGTAACGAAATTTTTTTCCTCACTTATTGTGATTTTTGACGACGAAATAATTCGTCACCAATGGGTCACATTGGTGACGAAATTTTTTGTCACTAATATAAGAAATCGGTGACGAAATTTTTCGTTGCGAAAGATGTTTTCATATGGGAAAAGAAATCCATCTTTCTTGCTCTTGCTGGGTTTCGAACCCGAGTCTCTTGAATTTTTCGCGCAAGCTCCAACCAACTGCACTACACACACTTTTTAGTAAATATTTGAAATATCTAATATATAACACATATGTTTAACATGAAAATATATTTCGAATATAATTTTGGACCTTTAAACATTAAAATTAGCAATTTTGATAAACATGAAAGTTGTAGGCAATTGAGTTATTGTTCAAACTCAATTTGAATTATCTCAATCGGAGATTTTAGTAAAGAGTTATGTCCGAAATACATTTAGTGACAAAACGCAATTCATAATTTTCGTCACGAAAAGTACCCATTTGACAACGAAATATATTTTTTGTCGCTGAAAGCGTTAAAATGGTGACGAAATTATTTTTCAGTCACCAAAGTTAAGCATTTGGTGACGAAAAAAATATTTCGTTACTAAATTGCTCACATTTGGCGACAAAATATATTTTTTGTCACCAAATGATTATCTTTGGCGACAAAAAATAATTTTGTCACCTTTTTTAAGCTTTCGGCGACGAAAAATGTATTTTATCGCCAAATGGGTATCTTTAGTGACGAAAATATTTTTTTCGTCGCTAAACAAGCATAATTGGTGACGAAATTATTTCGTCACGAAAGTTATCAAAAAAGTGACGAATTTATTTTTTCGTCGCCAAATATACTCATTTAGTGACAAAATTAAATTTCGTCGCAACTTTTTCGTCACTAATTTTCATTTTTCTTGTAGTGAGGTTTAAATTCCATTGCGGTGAGGGATTTCACTTGAGCTTTCTCTTTTATTAATTCCTTAATTTTCTTTCATCAGAGAGAAAGACTTCAGAATTCTATCAACTTGACATGATGAACAATTGTACCATTTTTCATTCCAGGAGAGAGAGAGAGAGAGAGAGAGAGAGAGAGAGAGAGAGAGAGAGAGAGAGAGAGAGAGAGAGAGAGTTCTTGTATGTCCGGGGTGATTATTTCAGTATGGGTTGAT
This sequence comes from Rhododendron vialii, assembly GCF_030253575.1. Taxonomy (NCBI): domain Eukaryota; kingdom Viridiplantae; phylum Streptophyta; class Magnoliopsida; order Ericales; family Ericaceae; genus Rhododendron; species Rhododendron vialii. The sequence goes on along the minus strand of NC_080565.1, from coordinate 2,729,888 downwards.
CGATCTTCAATTAAGACCCATCCTATGGTGTACATTGGCCGGATAAATTGCGCTTCCATTCCCATCGATGTTTTCCCACCAAATGGTAGTTATCACTTTAAGTAGGAGAATTCTGAAAAATAGCATGCCAATTTGTATTTGTACATGTGAAGTGACATTGGGCTACGGCGTGAAATGAAAACCTCATTTATCTAAGAAACATTTTGTCAAACAGTTTGTGTGCAAATGGCACAGTGAATATGGTGGACGATAATGCCTGACTATGTCTTTGAAAGGGGGCCAGGGGACAATGGTTCAATTAGAGGCAGGAAGGAAAACTGAATAATTATCTTACTTTCGTTTGGATTTCTGTTTGGCAGTGACATTTGATGGCGGTAAGAGTCGGTATGATTTTGGCAGTTTGATACTTGGATCTCTCTGCACAAAAGTACTTCGTCGCATGTGCAGTAGGTGGATGGGCTCGCGCTTTCGAACTTTCTCATTGGCAACAGGAGTTCCATGGAGTAGATGAATGGTATGGTGAAGCATTTCCGGAAGTAATTTATTCTTCGGCGCCAAGTGGCCTCAGTTGACAAGGGGTGTCATTTACCAAGGGGTGTAACTTTCTCGTTGGCAGTAGTAATTTTTCTGTTCCGGAAGTTCCTTCGACATTGTGTCATTTACCAAGGGGTTGGCTGTAGTAATTTTTCTGTTCCGGAAGTTCCTTCGACATTGTGTCATTTACCAAGGGGCAGTTGGCAGTTGGCAGATAAAATAAGGATTGTAGGATATAGAACAGAAATTCACAAAAATACTTGGGGGCATTTGTGGAAATTAAAAAGTAGAAAACTTCTTCGTGCTTTTAAAAGAAGTAGTATAGATTTAGCACTAGAGAAAGGATTGGGTGTACGTGGGTATGCGGTGCCCATGGGCAGGCCTACCCTTGGCAAGGGTGGTCTATCGATCCCACTAAAGGTGGAAATCCCCAGGAATATACATTAAATTTTGGAAATTTCGGTTGTTTTTGTCCCATAGATTTAGATCCTTTAGCTCTTGCCCCAAAGGAAATATAATTGCCCCATATATATTTTACACTTTGGTTCTTGTCCGAAAAGTATTATACTTGCCCTAGGTCTTTTTTAACCATTCAGATCTCTTTTTTTAGGTAATTTTGCCAACAATAATACTAGTCTTTCGTGTTAAAAATGGACAAACACAATGGGAAGGGGGAAGTATTGTTTAATGCTTCCTATCCACGTTACGTTGGTCAATTCTAATTTAGGACTTTGAATTTTGTGTATTAAGTTAAGCCCTATCATTAATCCAACTTAACTACCTCAGCAAACTTATATTGTGACCCTGTTTTGTTAATTAAAAATTATAATAAATTTAGGTCAAGTTATTCTGTGTGCTATGTTCATTGTTTTGCTCACCAAATATGCAACTTACTTGTTAGGGATTTCCCGAGCTAGTTCTGTTTTTTTGTTGTTTCTTATGACCATGTCAAAAAAAAAATAATAATAATAATAAAAATTGTAAGTGAAATGATGTTTAATGGATTGACAAATAGCTTTTTGTTCATGTATTACTCCCTCCATCCTTTTTCAAATGTACATGCTTGAAAAACAAGCCGCTGGAGGAGTCAACTTTCACATGCACTGTACTTTACACTTTTCTCATCAACTTTTCTCTTCTCTTACGCTTTTCACATCAACTTTTATTTCTACTTTCCAAAATTATCCTCCACTTTATACTTTTCACATCAACTTTTTACCTTCACTTTCCAAAATTATCCTCCACTTTACCCATTGAATTTTCAAAGTGGACACTTATTTTGGGACAGCCCAAAATAAAATACTGAAAATTTAAATAGGGTCCGAGGGAGTATATAAATAGGTATTTTTTTGTGTAGTATTAATATTGAATTTGTTTATCCTTTATCATGTGTTAATACAAAATTATGGAGTACGTGCTATAAATAACTTGACCCCAGTGATTATAAATTATGGGTCCGCCCGTATGCCTTTGGTTTGTTCAGTGGTTATGTAAAGCTTATGACATAGCTCGGGGATGATGTTTGGCCTGATTTTCATGATCTCACCTTGGGAAGACCTCCTCACAATTTACGTGTGTGGCATTTCATCCTTGATCGATGGTTTATTGGTTCCCAAATGTATTTCATGGTTTATTTGTTTATGAATTCACGATTTATTTTATTCAAGGTTTGTATATTCATGGTTTATTCATGTTTCTTTTTCTTTTTATCAAATCATGGTGTATTCCGTTAGTTCATGAAATCATGGCTCGAATTTGTATTTTTTAAGTAAATCATGTTGTATTCATTAAATCGTATTTGTTTCAATTCGGTTCAAATTGAAATAAATCATGGTGTATTCATGAAAAAAATATGAGCGATTTGACTATCCACCATATTTCAGAAAATATATTTTGTGGTAATTTTGCAGAAACAATTCATGAAATCGGTCAAGTCATATTTACACACGTTTAGAATATATATAATACGACCAATTTACGAAATTCACGAAAATTAAGGATTTGAATCACGAAAATAAGGAGTGAGAATGGTTTAGAATATAACTATTAAGAATTTTAAAAGTGGAGAATTCAAAATTTGCCCCATTCCTATCCATTAATCATTCCATGTTTTTGTTTGGAAAATTCTAAAATCAGCCCAATGGGCTGACAATAGTGAGTGTGTGAATGTGTATTAAAAGGTATAAAAAGTACACAGAAATACATGTTTTCCTTGTCTTCAAGTGTGGTTATCGTCAGCCCAGTGGACTAATAATAACAAGACCGTAACTTATTAAGAGGGCAATATAGGTAATTCATCATCTGAAATGATAACAATGTAATTGTTCAAAAAGTGTCTGATGAATTCGAATGAACTCTTGCTGAGCTGAAAGCAAAGTGCCGGCGCATCAAAGATTCCACAGGGGAAAAGATACGCGGGCAAGAGATGAATCTGACTGGGAGTTTTTAGTTGAAAATACGTATTCCGTAGCGAAAAACTAAACCTGAAGGCAACCGATCGATCTGTTGGCTAGCATATCAATTTTACCGGAAAACTAGGTTTGTGGCAATTTTAGGACAAAAAAGCACTATTACACCCGGGCCGTGTTGGGATCCAACTGAACCTTGGACCGAGGAAGACTAATTTAGTTTGGGTGCGAAAAACATTGTACAATTTGGGGCCTATGTTCTGATTACATTGAGAGGCTCAGATCATCGAAATTCAATAGAGAAATAGAAGGTGCGGACCGGAATCAGGTCAAGAATCCCTGACCTGATCTGGACTCTATATGTATATATATATATATATATATATATATATATAGAAATTCTAATTGACAACTAAAATTGAATTGTAATATTTGCTTTGCAACCTTCACCCTTAGGATATCTCTTTTTTTTTTTTGGAATGGATCCAGCTCCATCCGCAGGGCCCTTGCATTATCTAAATTTGACAAATATACATTCTGAAAAAACACCACCACAAGACCATAATTTATTGAAAAACAAGAAAAATCAAGGGACAAGCCCAGAAAATAATTCACGAACCATCTTCAACATGAGCGAACAAGAACTTCACCTTATTACAAACCATTCAGACACGAACAAAGAACAATCTACTATCATATTTGACCATTGTACCTTCACACAAAATGTCACCTCTTAACGTCGAAGGCTGTTACGTGGGAATGTCATGCTGCAGTTGAAACTATATTGCGCAGATATATTACTCTCATTGGTAGATGGACATATTGGCTCAGTGTAAGTGTTTGCTTGTGCTTCTTCACTCAGCAAACTTTCACTCTCTTCATGACTTTGTTGATTAACCCATGGATCCTTTTTATACTTCCTCAAGCCTTCTAATTCCATCACCACTTCTTTCATTGTTGGCCTCTCTTCACTTTTCAAACAAAGACACCTCTTCACAAGCTCCGCAATTGCTTGGAGTTGCTCCAAGGTCCCTTCCCTCACCAGCCGAGGCTCCAAAATTTGGAACAACCTATTTTCCTTCATTGCCACAATGAAGTATGTCGCCAAATTCCTTTCCTCTTGAGACCTCTCAAGACAAATAGGCTTTTTCCCGGTCAATAATTCTGCCAGAACCACTCCGAAACTGTAAACATCACTCTTCTCTGTTAACTGGCTGGAGTGGAAGTACTCAGGATCCAAATAACCTAATGTCCCTTGTACTAGTGTAGTCACTTGAGTTTGGTCTAAGGGGACTAATCTCGAAGCACCGAAATCTGCCATTTTCGCCACGTAGTTAATGTCTAGCAATATGTTGGCAGACTTGACGTCTCTATGAATGATCGGAACGGAAGCAGCAGAGTGAAGATAGGAAAGTGCACTGGCTGCTTCTGTGGCTATTCTCAATCGATTGTCCAATGTTAACCAGGATAATGTCTTATGAATAAGCTCGAATAGCGTGCCATTTGGTATGTACTCATAAACAAGTTCGGGAACCTCTGATTCAAAACAACACCCCAAAAGCTTCACAACATTCCTATGGTTCACTTGTGTTACGATCAATAACTCATTGATGAATTGCTCTACTTGGTTCCCATCCATTACTTTGGACTTCTTGATGGCGACTACGCGTTGATCAGGTAAAATTCCCTTGTACACCACACCATATCCGCCGCGGCCGAGTATTTGGTTCTCAGCATAGTTGTTAGTGGCTTTCTTTAGTTCTTCTGCTGTGAAGAATTTTGATGACTCTACACTTGTTCCATCAATTGAAGAAATTTTTTGTTTCATTAATAACCCACCATTTTGTTGGAAGAATTCCTCCCTTTGTTTGATTAGCTTTCTTCTATTGATGCAAGAGTATAGCCAAACTACACCAATCAGTAATGACAAGAAGCCAAAGCTCAATCCTAAAATAAAAAAAAGGTATAGATTCAGTCATTAGGTAATCTCTAATAAAACAAATAAAAGCTATTTTGTAATATGTTTTTTTTTTTTGGGTAAGTATTTTGCAATTTGTTGGAATGAGTTTTGCCCAGACTTTGTGTTTCGCAGGAGGAAATTGGTAATGATTCCAATAGATTAGTGGCACTACATACGCGTACAATATGATTCTTCATTTTTTTTTTTATGGACCAAAAAGAGATTTCCACATCATAAATGACAAAAAAGAAAAATTCTGTAGTAATACACCAAGGAGCGTCGTACAAAGAGGACCACACCTAGCTAGTAGTGTCATACAAATTTGAAATACCGAGGCTTTCAGTACGTGAATTCATCGGAGCAAAAGAGGTAGTTCAGATTTTCCATAGGAACCATATTGTGCATGATCTTTTTTTTCCCCCCTTAGGAGTAAAAGAGGTATACGTATGATAGCTGCTATGTTAAACTATCAACCATATGCAAGTGGAGTGGAGGCAGTTGATTCCTCCCTTATACTCCCATGCACATGGACGTTCGATTCCTGTAAGCATCCATCCCCCTTCTCAAATTTCTTAGGATAGAGTAGATTAGGTTTAACGAATGACAAAAAAAAGAACTATCAACCATATTGTGCATGATTCTTTCCCCCTAATATTGTACTCCCTTCGTCCCTATTTAAATATCCACTACAATTTTGCATGCATTTTCAATGACTTATATCCCTTGACGTATATTGCTAAAAATATGCAATATAAATCCAGTGTTCTAAACGATGGTCACCTAGGCCGATTAGTTCCTACCTAGCTAGGCGCTAAGCGGTGGTCTGATGCCTAGATTAGACAGCCGACTAGTCGGGCGCCTAGTCCCCACCTAGGCACTAGGCCAACTAGTCAACGCCTAGGCGCTAGGCACCCCTTTTCTGCTTGACTAGCGCCTAACAATTTGTAGAACATTGTATGAATTTTATTTGATAGATCTCAATTTTTCTAGAAGACAATAATTATAAAAACATAAAACAAAATATATGTCGAGAAATATAAGCCGTTGAAAATGCATGTAAAATTGCAGTAGATATTTAAATAGGGATGGAGGAAGTATGCATCAGCAGAGGTTAGCGGAGAGTTAGTAGGTTAGTTCACAGTGAATTTAGGGGCTATCCATAGCTCTGAATCTCAAACGCTTACGACGGATAAGTATTTTTCTCTAATAAGTTTATAACCACGCACAAACACACCAAACACTTTCACACACACTCATAATAGAGGCGGACCCCACACACACTAAAGGTGTGCAAATTGTATGGGGTCCACCCCTATTGTGAGTATGTGTAAGTGTTTATGTGTAGTTGTAATATTTTTTATTTTTCCCATTCGTCAATTTCACTCTCTCTTGCTCATGATCCAGAGCATCAGGAGTCAAGACAAGCAATGGTGGTTGGCATTTTACTGTTGTCCACTCACATTCTCTCTCCGCGTTAGTGTTACGATCATAGCCACGGTTTCTCTGTATTGACAAGTTCTACGGCAAAACACAATTTTATTTGTATCTCATTTCTTGAATTGTATTTTATTTATTTTTATTTCTAAGGTATCTGATTAGAAAGTGGAAGGAAATAAATAATATGTAATCGAGAAATTGAGTTTTTAGGTGAAAAAAAATAAAGAAAGATGAAGACAATCAAGAGTTTCAATATTTAGCCCTTCAAAAGGAAAGAAAAATCAACGAAACCCCATTTCAGTATATGACAACTTCACCGAATATACAAGTCAAACATTAAGGACAAATTATGTAGCCTTTTTTTATTATACATACATAAAAAGTAGGAGTGAGCATGGATCGGATTGGTTCGGTTTTCTAGTAAACCAAGAACTAAACTACTTACCGACGGATTATGAATTTAGGGAACCAAACCAACCCACAAAAAGCATAGGAAAAAACCAATCCAAACCATTGGATAACGGTTTGGTTTCGAACCACAGTTTACTTTAAACTGAAATATCATCTTCGTAAACTATTTAAAGTACTCCAAATTGTGGAGATAACTAAGAATTAGTTTTCACTTATAGAAATATAGGAATTAATTGAACCGTGGAACCACTATTCACTGAATGAAGCATTATATATTTATATACCATATACTTTTGGTGTGTCAAAATTCTAGGAATAAGTTTTTTTTTTTTTTTTTTATAACGTCACTGGATTTTAACAAGCAAAATTACGAAAAATCCTTAATCAAAATAGAATTAAGAGCGGGCAGGATACGACCCGTAAAATGGAAAATTTAATTATAGGAATAAGATGTGATATATAGAAGTTTATGCTAAATAATTTTGATAGTAAATGAATACTGAATAGGACGGTGGATTAAATAGATTATTAATTTAGGAAATTAATTGACTGTATATAACTCTCAAGTATAATTAATCTTTCTCGTTCAATAAGTTTAAACTAATTGTACGAATGATTACGTAAAAAATTAACTCAATTAAAAAATTATTACGTGGTGGCTGCTCGATGCTGAAAAAGTTCTCCCACTAGCGCCATCTCTAGTGCTATAGTTAATGGGTGGGTTTGCTTAGAAACTTTCTGACTTAGGCCGAATTCTTTTGAAGTTAACTTAAATTTATCAGGTGGTGTCCGCTCGGTGCATTCGGGATGTCCATTTCGATTTTGGACGCACTACAAGAAATTCAGGATCTCCCAACGGTTTTTTTCGCAACGGTTGAGAAAACCGTCGGTATAGATGGTGTATAGTAACGGTTTACAAAATGTTACTAGAAACAGGACTATAGCAACGGTTTTCATGTGACCGTTAATAGATTACAACACTATAGCAGCGGTTTTCATTAACCGTTACTAAAAACTGGACTATAGCAACGGTTTTCATGAAAACCGTTACTATAAACTGGACTATAGCATCGGTTTTCATTAACCGTTACTAAAAACCGGATTCAAAAAAAAGATTAAAAAAATCCGGTTAGTATAGTATAAATATTAAAAGGTGTATGATTTTTTACAAGTTATGGGCTAGCACAGTTGGTTCGCGCACGTGCGCGCACACACGAGGTCGGAGGTTCGATTCTCAGGAGGAGCAAGAATATTTCGCCTGCCACGTCAGCGCCACGTGCACGCGGGGCGCCATGCGAGCGCCATGTAGGCTGCCACGTGGGTGCCAAACGGGCGACATGTGGCTGCCACATCAGTGCCACGTGGAGGCTTACGTCACACCGTGGTTGGTTTTTAAAAAAATGAAAATTGCCTTTAGCAACGGTTAATGAAACCGTTGCTAATGAAACCGTTGGTAAAAAAAAATCTGTACCAACGCTCGTCGAAACCGTTGCTATATCTCTACAGCAACGGATATATTGCAACGGTTTTGCCGACGGTTCTCGAACCGGTCGAACCGTTGGTATAGCCTAAACGGGTCTCTACCAACGGTTTTTGGGTTTTTTGGCAACGCTTTCGACCGTTGCTATAGAACGATTTTCTTGTAGCGACGGTTCGGATTTGAAGAGAAAAAAAGCAAAGAGAAAGATGAGAGAGAGTGTGAGGGTGAGAGAAGAGAGGGTGTTTCACTCTGGGCCATTTAATTAATACACTTTTGGATGGTCCGAATGTTTTGCTCGGACACCACATCAGCCGGACGACGTGGTACCCACCCGGCACTAAAAAGTTTCTCCCTTAGTGGGCTATTGACTTATTTGGAAAGGATTTCAAGGACTGTGAAAAGGCTATTGTGCATGACCTTAATTACCAACAAGAGAATTGGATCTGAAGTAGATTTTTTCTTTTTTTTAATTGGGCAATTACGTACCTAGAGATAACTTGATCACCGGGAATTGTGAGGGCTCGGGAGTGCACCCACTTCCGTCTATTGTTCCATCGCCAGAGTAATGATCAGGACATACACAATAATAACTTCCTGGAATATTTTTGCAAATTGCACTCGCAGCACAGTTATTGAGGACGAGGTTGGTATTGTTACACTCGTCAATATCTGCATGCCAATAGATCATTAAGGAATTGGTACGCTGATGATTTTATAACAAAGTAATCTATCGAAAGATTTTGATACATCACTTTTACTAAGGGTGTTTCCGGTAATGAAACATTGGGAGAAAAAATTTGTGGGAATAAAGTTGTTAGGTGTTTCTGATAATGAATAAGGTATTGAAAATGTAAAATTGTTTCAGGTAGTGAATATGTTACAGATGAATTTGTGAGTAGAGTTACTATAGTAAAAAAAATTTTGTTGACTAGTTAGTTACCGTGAATAAGATTATAAGATGGTACAATACCAAAGCTCGTTGATTTGTGTGAACGTCATGCTAAAATCGTCTATATTTTTCTGCAAATTGCTACCGAAAACATGGCCTAATGAACAAGTTTTTAGAAAAAACTTGTAGCAATCAAGTGTTGAGAATATAAGTAATAAAGTTGCCCATCTCTCTAACAGCTTAAATTTTTAGATGAGTTGATGGTTAATAATCTAATATGGTATTAGAGCAGGCATATAAATAATAAAGTTGTCCCTCTCTCTAATAGCTAAAGCTCTTAGATGAGTTAGTGGTTAATAATCTAATATCAAGTTGTTAGGTATTTTTGGGAGTGAATAAGTTGTTGAAAAATGTCAAGTTATTTCCGGTAATGAATAAATTGTAGATGAGTTTGAGAATAGAGTTACTATAGCAAAAAAAGTTTTTTTTAGAGAACTTTTTTGTTAGTGTAACCAATATAGTAAAATGTTGAAACTTGTTGATTAGTGTGACCAAAATAGATCAAAAGGATAGTGATTTTGGCACTCCACTTTCGTACGCAGGCGCTTCATTTTTAACGTAGTAACTTCATGTATAAAATGGAGCGTCGTATAAAGTTAGAGCGCAGAAATCAATTTCCATGGAAAAAAATGCCTAAATGTTTTTCGTTAAGGGTGCAAGGTGTGCCTTTCATATTTTAAGTCACAAAATTTCATAAATGAACAAAATTTTTTTTTTTTCTTTTTGAACACATTCAATTCATTTCATAACAAAGCCCGAAGGCAATACAGATTTCATCAAAAAATACAAGAATGAGTCAAAACTATTCAGACTTCGACACAGGCACCCCCTGCAGAAGCAAGACCGGCGAAATCGCCAGATGAGAGCCAATCAAGGCCTAGATAGTAGAGAATCCCAAACGGACCGGATCCCAACTCAAACCCGAGAAGCGCATATGAAATCTGGACGGCAAGAGCCATTCACCGGAGCAGAAGTAAGCCAGATGAACCTCAACCCACCAACAACCACAAACAACCCCAACTTCGGACGATCCTCAAAAGGCGCCGGATTATTTGCCCACCTCCTCTTCCACACCAGATTTGGGGAAGCCAAACTGGTACCAAACCGGACTGATTTGGGGGAAACCCAAGTCAACCGGTAGAAAGCAAATTAAAAACAGACAGAAAACCAAAAAAACCCCAAAACACTCCAGCCCCATTATTCATACCCAAAATCCCCGGAAATCGCCACCTACAGCCGCCTATCACCGGAGCTTCCTCGCCGAACCAGATCAGAGGAAACACGGGGGCTAAGCCACGCAACATTCCATCCTGACTGAGGGTGAGACGAAGCCAAAAACCGGAACAGTGGGATAGAAGGGAGAGAACCGAAGGAGAGGGTAGAGGGAGGGGAGGAGAAGGAGGGGGAAAGAGGGAGGGGGAGAGGCGGCGGAGGCAGGGCCTCCCCCCGAGAAAACCTAACTGTTGAAAGTTTCTAGAGAGAGAGAGTCTTTTTTTCTAGAGAGAGAGAGTATGTCAGCTTAAGGAAAAATGAACAAAAAAAATATTAAACACGGTAAAAGAAAAATATTTTTTTGGTTTTGTTTGGGGTAACATGGTAAAAGAAAATTAGAAAATATCGATATTGGAGCGGTGAGTGACATTCTATAAATTTGAAGACAGAGAAAAGTAATTTAAAGAATGGCTTCAAATTATTGTGTTTTAGGAATTTGTTAGAGCACATATTTCATGCCTCATCGCTCAAATTTCCCTTAATTTGCTATCTGAAGGATATGTCAGAGATGCTCTTTTGAGTTTACCACATAGCATTAATTATGATTTGAAAAAAAAAACAAAAAATAGCAGAGCCAACAATAAACCTGTGCATCCAGGATTGAGATAAGGATTTCCCTTGTAACCATACGTGCAGTTGCAAAGATATCCTCCATAGCCGCTCTGTGAATCGGTACACGAAGTATTGTTCTGGCATAGGTATGATGATGCGTTCGAGTTTTGAGCTTCAGCACACGTTTGGTTTCCGATCACAAAATCTAGTACCACGGATACATTACCGACGGTTCGGTTTATGAAAGTGGGGTCCTCAAAATCTGATGCACCGTTGAACTGGAAGCTGTCCTGATCCCCCAGAAATGCATAGGTACAGGGGTCAAATGACAAAACCTGTTTAAGAGGCATAAGAGCAAGATAAGTAGAAGAGAATGACTTTTCAGGTAGTTTTAATTTTAAGAGAATAGGGTGTGCAACTTCTCTCCAAAGGGACTGGAGCATCAAGTGTTACCCAATTTCGGGATTGGGACGTACAGTCGAAACCAGGGATTTATTAAAGCTTGTCGAGATTATCAATCATGCCGAAATTTATATGGATAGAATAACAAAGAACATTTCTGGAGAAAAATTATTCCGTAGTAGTATCCATTGGTATCCGATCAACACGATGGACTCCACAATGTCTAAATATGATGACAAATGGACCCCACAATGTGTGGTTCTTCTTAGTTATTTACAAAGGATAAAGAAGACAAGAGGAAAAGTGGGTTTGTGTCTGCTGGCCTTGGGGAAGGAGAGATATATAAGATGGATCCAATATGCATTGTCAAGGTACGTTGGACTGACAAGAGGGTATATTGGTCACTACAGATGCCAAGCAATATCGTGGCATCTTATTGAATTCTTCTAATGATTTTCTTAATTACTATTTTTCACGTGTACTATTTTTCATTAAAAAAAAGGAAAACAAAATCCAAACCTGGGTGTGACCGTTGATGCTGCCTAGGGAAGCAGTGAAGTTTTTCAGCCCCTTTGGAATATCGATTTGGCAGCAACCAATCCCGGTACAAATCCCAGCAAGCACGTTACCCGTATCATTCGAGCATATGGACAAACATCCGCTACTAAAAGACCCGCCTAATTGATAATCCCCCGAGAACAGGCCGTAGTCGTCGCAGCCGACGACTGTGAACTTATTTGCCGTGTCCGAAAACGTGTATGGCCAGTCACTCCCCCAATACATCGAGATCATGGTAGCAACGTTCACGGCCCCGGTCTGGTTGTAGCACATGGAAGCGACGATGTTCCGGACCCGGACTTGAGTCTGGGAGAATGATATGACCTCGAGGCCGCCGAGGAAGAGCTTCGGAGGGTCAAAAAAAGTGCTGCAGTTGAGCTGGAAGTAGGAGCTGATGGAGCAGCTGGACGAGTTTCCGATGCCGAACGGGTACGGGACGGGTATGTTCCCGCATTTGGCTTCGCAGCCGGGCTTGGGGATGAAGAAGCTGGAGTTCGTTACAGTGGTAATGTTAGGGTTTGTGTTTATTCCTATCGTGGGTTGTGCTAACAGGAGGCACGAAAAAAACAAAAGGAGTAATACATGGAGATACATGTTTAAGGATGGACACATAATCAAGAGAGAGAATGCACTTCGACAATCAAATGAGCTTATGTGTCTATCTCTCTCCCCCGTCACATATATATATATATATATATATATATATATATATAAGTATAGTACTCCCTCCGTCCCTTTTTAAGTGTTCTGCTTCGTAACTCCAACTTATTAAAAAGACATCATCATTACACCTTTCACATCAATTTTTTCCTCCACTTTCCCTACTTACCCATCCTCATTACACTTTTACTCACTAACTTTTCAAAATAAAATCTACTTTTAGGGACAAAATAGACAATACACCAACTTTTACCCCCCTAACTTTACAAAATGGACACTTATTAAGGGACAGCCCAAAATGGAATACTGGACACAAAAAAATGGACGGAGGGAGTAGTACATACTAAATACCAAAAAAATAATTATTCAAGTCCAAGTGGAATGCTTTGACTTAATCACACTGCTACAATAAACCATGGAAAAATCTAAAATCAGTTCACTAGGTTGACAATAAGAAGTGTGAATGTATATTAAAAAGTGTAAAAAAATATATAGAAATATGTGTTTTCCTTATTCTCTTGTGTGCTTATTGTCAACCCACTGGGCTGACAATAGAAAGACCGATAAACCATAAAGATCACAGTTATTGGCCATGATGGTAAGTTTTTTATCACGCTTCTGCTACCGTGATGGATCTGGATGTGATTGTAAGTCATTCTCTTTTATTACGGTTATAAACTGTGATTGAAGGAGAGAAACAATCATGGCCAAAAGGCGTGATCGTTTCTCTTTTATCATGATTATAAGTTGTGATTGTTTCTCTTGGGCGTGATTGTTTATCTTTTTTGAAAGTGATTGTATATCACTTTAGATCACGGTCTGTAACTGTGATTGAAAGTTTAAAATAATCACACCATAAACTGAGATGAAAAATTATTGCGCGTGATCTTTTCTTTGAATCTATTAGACCATCTTTTCTTGTAATTGCCAAGTTTCAAACTCACGCACTCTTGATTGATTTCTCAAGTCCTTACCACTAAGCTAGCCAAGAACTTCCGTTACATTAGGAAAACAAAAATATTTATATTTACTTCCTAAAGTGAAAAAACTTTTTTTTTCTTTAAAATTTGCTGAATTTTTTGAAATGCAATTAACATGATATTAAAATATATATAAAAATACATACATTGAAACTTCCCATTTGGTCTAATCCAGGGGCGTGTTTGATAGGAGGTTTCGAGGGGAGGATTGGATTAATAATCCCATGGGGTTGTTAATACCTTGTTTGGTTAGGTTTTTGTAGGGGGGATTAGTTATCCCATGGGATTGTTAATCCCCCAAAATGGGGGTATTAGCAATACCATGGGGGGGGTGTTACTAATAATCCCATCCCCATGGGATTGAGCAATACATGTTTAAAAACCCACTTCAATCCCAATCCCAATTCTAATCCTAGCCAAAACAAACATGTTATTTACAATTCCTTTCCATTCTCAATCGAATCCCAATCCTAATCCCGTGCAAAACAAACATGAATAAATAATTCATCTCCTCATTAATAATCCCACCTCATTCTCAATCCCAATCCTAATCCCATATCATTACGAATCCCCTCAAAACGAAATCTGCAATCAAACACGCCCCAGAGGTTTATGTACGCCATCAATATAGTCATGTGCTTAGCACTGAATTGATTTCCAATTAGAGAACGTGAGTGATTTAGAAATGCCTCAGACATAACATTGCATGCCTATCTATTACGTACACATAAAGACGGAACCAAGATTTTACCATAGTAGTGGTGAAATGTATACTAAAAAAATAAAAATAAAATACATTACAATATTAATAGTCATCGGCTCCGAAAAAAATTAAAGTAACATAACAAAAACTAACTAAATGATGTTTGTCATTTACACATGGAGTACAAACGAAGACAAATTTAAATTTGGGCATCGATAATGGCATAATAATTAAATTCTCTTAATTTTTTTAGGTTAAGTTGTTTTAGTGTTAGAGTGTGGAATATTTTTTTTCTTAATTACACATCATCATTTATATTATTTTACTTTGGCCCATTAAATTTAGTTTTGGAATACTTTTTTGGGTCTTCTTTCATGAAAAAAATAGAAGATTTATGACTAGTATATAATAAAAACTAAGAAAAAAAACCTAGCAGTAATGAGACTATATAAGTTTGGGATAAAAAAAAATTGTCACATATAATAATTGCATTTTCTAAAATTCTTGTCGTGGCAGTCGCCGCCATTAGACCCCCTTTGTTCTATCCTTAGTTAGCATGTCAACTGGCGCAAGTCATTATAGTTCATACATTATAATAATGTAATATTATAATGTGGATCCAATGCTCATTCATTCTGCAATATTATATTGTATGACCATTTATTATAAATGCTCTCACCAAAAGTGCAATCACAAACTTTTAACCAAAACTCTCACTTAAATCAAGTTTCGCAAAATACTAATTTCCACAACAAAAAAAAAAAACATTTACTGGCTTCTCCAATCCAAATGGACAAATCTTCAATCAAACAAATAAACAAACAAACAAATTAATGAAGTGCGAAGTCTTCCAATATTGGATTTGAGCAAAAAAATTCCACACGCAATCCTTCTCAAATACAAGTATGGCCGTGTGTGGGGATAAGCTCATTCAATGTGCAATTGAGACATTTTGTTTGTTTATTTTAGCAAACTTTCAGTGAAGACTTTTGCAGTCTGCTTCAATAACAACGTATGAGGCCTTTGTTTGCCACCAGCTGATAAAGTGGGAACCTATTAATTCAATGGAAAATGAATTTCATTCAGTCCTTTTATTCCCTCGTTCAGCAATAAGTTGATAATGTTCTCTCATTAGACACCAAACCATCATTCTCAATTAAATGAAACCAAAAATAGAGACCAAGACTATTTGAATAGTCCACATACGTACTTGTCAGCAATAAATTGATAAGGTGGGTACCTATTAATTCAATGGGAAATGAATTTCATTCGGTCCTTTTGATTCCCTCGTTCAATAATAAGTTGATAATATTCTCTCATTAGACACCAAACCATCATTCTCAATTAAATGAAACCAAAAAAAGAGACCAAGACTATTTGAATAGTACACATACGTACTTATCAGCAGGATAATTCCCAGGTCAAGAAATCCTCCCATAGTAATTTCTGATCTGGTTCTTAATTCTCGATCTCGTGAATGTTATAGTTGGAATAATTTCGAAAGACAATTTAAGGAATCTATCTCCAACTAATTAATAAAAATGGCACGAGACACAAAGATATAAGTGATTATAAAAAGTAAAGAATGCAACTGTCTCCAAATAATGTTTTCGAATGAACCTGGCTATATTTGAATCAGATTGGTCACTCTTAATCTTGGTTAGCTCATTAGTTTTGGTTGCATAGTCATAGTTGTAGATTTGATTGGGTTCAAGCAAAAATAAAATAAATTAAGAATACAAGAATATCCACGTGGTTGTGATCCCAAAGCACGTGGTTGTGATCCCAAAAAAAAAAAATATATATATATATATATATATATATATATATATATATATCCTCGTACTCATTAATTTCCCTATGCCGTCTTGAAGACTCAATGGGGTATCTTTCTGCATGACTCGATATCCAACCTAATAGAACGACTAATTTGGAGATAGATTTCATCTACCGCTTATTAGCGGGGATTCAATTAAAGTCAAGATAAAGTTCGTAAAGACTGATCCTCAATACAAAAATGCATTACACTATTAATAGTCATTGGCTCCAGAAAAAATTAAAATAACAAAACAAAAACTAAACTAAATGATGTTTGTCATTTACACATGGAGTATGAAAAATGACTAATTTTAATTTTGGGCATCGATAATGGTATAATAATTAAATTCCCTTAATTTTTTTAGGTTAAGTTGTTTTAGGGCTAGAGTGTGAATTTTTTTTTCTTAATTACACATCATCATTTATATTATTTTACTTTGGCCCATAAAATTTAGTTTTGGAATACTTTTTTGGGTCTCCTTTCTTGAAAAAAAAATAGAAGATTTATGACTAGAATATAATAAAAAAATAAAGAAAAAAACTTAGCAGTGGCAAGACTATATAAGTTGGAGATAAAAAAAAATTGTCACATATAATAATTGCATTTTCTAAAATTCTTGACGTGGCGGCCGCCGCCACTAAACCCTCTGATTCCATCCTTGCATACACAGTAACACAGATTGCGGAATTACTTGGCAAATAGTTTCAACTTAACCAATTCATCATTGCTTAATTAAGAGGCAAGAATTCAAGAATATTTCTTTCTCTCTCTGCTAATTAATCCTCTTGTGATCAGTAATGAAACAAAGTAAGACCGGTGGCACATCAAAATAGGCTCCAAAAAAAACTAAACACAAAATCAAGATTAATTTTTATCCAAATCCAACCGAAAACAGGGCCAACGAGCTCTTTAGCTGAAAAATAAGACAACCTCAGAAACCCATTGACGACAACAATCTCGAGCCAAATAGGCCCCTCAAGAAATTTCGGACCCCAAAATCTCAAAACCCGACTCCATTCTCGACTCACCGTCATTGAAGAAACAACTTGCACTGGTGAAACCCATTCGTGGAATTTGCCTTCTCTCTCTATATATCTTTTTGGGTGTGAAGATGAAGATGAAACGTAAAGATTTTTTGGGATGAGTGTAATTAGGACTTATTTTCTTATCTTAAAAAAAAAAAAAAAACTTTTCAAAGTCCTTAAACGACATCGTTTTCCTCACATAACTTTTCAAAGCCCACCTAAATGAGTATCAGTCCGCCCACGTGAAAATTCAAACCGCCCGCCTAAATGGGTAGGTTTTTTATCTAGCCGCAAGAGTGAGATTATTTATCTCACTTTTTTTCGCGCTAAGTTTTTTATCACGCTACAAGGGTGAGATCTTTTCTTTTTTATCTCACCACAAGAGCAAGATCTTTTATTTCATTCTGTTCCGCCCTAAAATCTTTTATCACGCAATAAGGGTGAGATCTTTTCTCTTTTTTATCACGCCACAAGGGTGAGGTCTTTTGTCTTTTATCTCGCCACAAGAGCGAGATCTTTTATCTCATTCTTTTTGGCCCTAAAATCTTTTATCACGCCACAAGAGTGAGGTCTTTTCTCTTTTATCTCGTCACAAGAGTGAGATCTTTTATCTCATTTTTTTGCCCTAAAATCTTTTATCACGCCGCAAAGGTGAGGTTGTTTTTCTTTTATCTCGCCTCAAGAGCGAGGTCTTTTATTCCGTGTTAAAATCCACTTTTTATCTCATATTTAGAGTTAAACTGTGAATTTCCTTAGTGTGATACATATCTATTATTGTAGTAGTGTCAACACATATAAACAAGAATATATATTATTTTAGCTAGTGCAAGGAACGTATGTAATTCCATTTTAATGACGAGAAAACCCTAACTAATGAAAATATGGTCGGATTGGAGTTTTGGATAGGAATCAATTTTTAGTATTGGCCAGAATTGTGTTTTTTTTTTTAAAAAAAATATCTAGGCCTAGTGTTTAGCTTAAAATTTATATATTCACACTTATTCTAATAGTTGTTGATGCCCTTTTATTATTGTAGCTGAAAATCATATTAAACTATTTAATTTCACATGATATCTATGTCAAGTTGTATTTTAAGGCATTTTTCAATATCATGACTTCATTGCCTTTATTATTTTTGTGATTATGATGGTAGAATCTGCTTCTTATGAAGGATCCTTTACTTAGCTTGAGTGCAGATCTCATAAATTTCGATCGAATTTTGATTATTCGAGTCACTCAATATGATCAGAGCATGATTTTAAGGGTTCTTGCAAGAAATCGTAAAAAAAAAATAACCGGGAAATTAAGGTTTCATCAGAATAGTTTTTTATTGAACAGTTTAAAAAAAAACTGCTCAAATAAATTTGGTCATTTTTTTTGCTGATTTCTTGCGGGTACTCTTAAAATCATATTCTAACATCTATGCTAAGGACAATCATATGCCACCCACCATCACAAGCAAAAATCAAAGTTGACGAGAAGCCAACCAACAAACAAACCCAAGAAAAGGTAGAAACAATAGATAACAACGTCTTGTCGACCCAAAGTTGATGCATTTGGCGAAAGGCATTAATTGATTCAGCTACATAATTTTATGTCGAGAATATGAGTCGGCAAAAGTATCTTCGTTTGGCAAATTTAGTTAAAAAGTTGGATAATATGGCACCTTTGTCGACGAGCTTGTTGTGTCGGCGAAAATATACAACCACCGAACCACGTAGCTACGGTGCCATTGCCACATGGCTGCCATGTCCTACCCATTGTCAACCATAATTTTTTTTTTCTCGGCAAACGAATCATTTTATTGAACTCGAAAAGGATACATCGAGGGGAAGAAAATTAGATGAAAGGTGCAACAAACTATCCAACCAAGGTTGGATAGACAATACGCCTAAAGATTACGCTACAACTTCACTTTCCGAATCCCTTCTAGATATCCTTTGAAATCCTCCACTGTATAAACCTTAATGTCAAACTTAGACTTTATCCACATGGCCACTCTAGTTTTGATTAGATCCACTACTTCCCATGCTTGAGTTGAAACATTGTTGAAAACATATCCATTCCTCACAATCCAGATAGACCAGAGAATTGCAAAAAAACATACCTCCCAAATACTTTTTTCCAAGTTCCGAAACCCGTTCTCAAACCACCACGATGCAAGTTCAGCTAGAGAGGATGGGCAAACCCATTGTATTTTCCACCATTCCAGAATACTAGACCAAACTTCCCACGAAATTCGACAATGCAGGAGTAAATGAAGGGGGGTCTCAACAACATTGGAACAGAGGGGACACAATGCCTGTTGGATTTCAGTAATCAAGTTCCTATGAAATAGCACTGACCTTGTTGCAACTCTTCCTTGAACGGCCATCCAAGAGAAGATTTCCACCTTTGGGGGGCTCAAATTCCTCCACAGAGAACCCAAAACACTATTACTTGATTGAGTCTGAAGTTCCCATTGCCTATACACTGATTTGGTGGAGAACTTTTTGTCTACAGACCAAATCCATAGAAGGGAATCCGGTTTTGATGGATCTAAGGTCACTCCCTGCAGTCGTTGCTTCATCTCCTCCAGTTGTTGACTCGCCTGTAAGCGCAACTTTCCCCTAAATTGCAAATCCCAATTGTCACTGCCCCTTCCGATACAAACCTCGCTCAGAACAGCATCTTTTTGCGTGGAACGCAAGTACAGCCGTGGAAAGTCCTCTTTCATAGCTGAATTACCCAACCACACATGATCCCAGAACAGTGTATCACGGCCTGAGTTTACTTGCACTTGAAATCCCGCCCGGATGGAGAAACCAAGGTCCGAGTCATTATTTCCCACTGAACAAATATCCCTCCAGACATTTGAAGTTGGGCCATTGTCTTGTATGTACGGGAGCCAACTCCTTCGGTCTAGATTATATTTCCCTCTAATAACCTTTGCCCAGAGAGAGTCCTTCTCGTTACCGAACCGCCACCACCACTTAGCAAGTAGAGCCAGATTTTGTTGTATCAATCGCTTGACCCCTAAACCCTCGTTTTCTTTCTTCTTGGAAATCCCCTCCCAACTAACCAGGTGCATCTTCTTCTTGTCCGGTGTATCTCCCCAAAAAAACTGTCTTTGTATTTTCTCAAGGGTCCTTGCTACTGCCGTTGGCATTTTGAATAATGACATGTAGTAAGTTGGCAGCGTACTGGAGTTGGAATTAACAAGAGTTAATCTGCCCCCTGTAGAGATGGTTCTCGATCGCCAAATATTTAATCTCTTTTGGGTTTTTTCAATAATGGGCTCCCATGTTTTAATCCTCCTTGGGTTAGCTCCTAGAGATAACCCAAGGTATTTAATAGGCAAAGATTCCACTCTACAACCCATCACCAGAGCCAGGGCTTCAATCTCCCCCTGTTGGACCTTAACACCACATAGGGAACTCTTGGAATAGTTAATCTTCAAACCAGACATCAATTGAAAGCATCTAAGTATACATATCATCACCTAGTGTCCTCCACGTCATCCTCCAAGTCATCATCTCATTGGTTTTCAATTTACGTAAAATGCCTTTCCCAAGAGTAAAAGTTATGCTCATGACCTTTATATAACAAGATTTGACCCTCTGTGCCCACCATCGTGGTCGATAACCCATCGCAGTCATTAGCATTCTGGACTCACCTCGTCCATTGCCCCTCTGTTGCCCGTTGGTTTGTGAGTCAATTGTTTAGTCTCCGGATTTTCGCAAGCATTGGTAGTTTGGGTGCATGCATGTTTTGATCATTAATTGGGTAGGGCAAGACTTCAGGGTTTTGTTTGTGTAGATACCTTAATTTGGCATAACAGTTATTTAAGTCTCACATTGGGCATTTTTTGATGATGAACATGTTCTTGTGAGTTTTTGGCTAAAAGTCCGAAGTCCTGCTTGAACAATTGTAAACCTAAATTGTTGGAATATCGCTCATCTAATCATTTTCACACCCTTATCTTCACTTCATGAACCAATCATCACTTTCATAAGTAGCAATCGCCACTTTCCTTGTCTGTTCCAACTGTATTAGTGGCGATCTAGATATACAATCGATCATTGTTTCCTGGTCTGTTCCAATTGTGTCGATCGCTAGATATATAAACAGTTGATTGCCTGTTTTTTTATTCATCGCCACTTTTCACTAGTCCAAAACCACAACTGCCTTTTATCATTTCTGTCTATCGCCACTCTTTCTGGCGATCGCCACAAACTTTTAGCGATCACTGATCTTGGTTTTCTACAGAGAACATTCCAGAACCCAGCTTAACAGTTGACATAGTTTGAATCCTCTTCAAACTATTCCTTTCTAATGCCGGTTACACTTTTCAAATCTCATACACCTCTTTTTGATAGAGTTGCAACTGCATTAAACTCTCAATTCATATTTAATTAAGTCGAAGTAGAATTATCACTTCTTGTCTATAAATAGAGGCCTTAAACCTCTGAATTTGATATGTTCTCATACACTGAAAATACTGTGAATCTCTGCATGAATTCCTACTCTCCTGCAAACAAAACCCTAGCTCGTAATCCCTCAATCTCGAAGTCAAGAACACCCAGCGTGTTAACGTCATCCATCCTCTGCCAACTGAAGTAAGCATAAAAGGTCCACATCTACCGGCACGTATAATTTTTTATATTACTTTTCCCAACAACATTAGCGGACGCATTTCTCTTCTATCGCTAAAAGGTCCACATCTATAATTTTTCGTCCCATAAACTTGCCTTGGCTGTCAATTACCCTTGCCTCGGCAATCTGGTCTCATACCGTGCATGTTCTTGTAGTGGTATTAAATATTTGTTTGAGATTATGTAAATGATATATAAGCATAAATAAGCATGCATACGTTGAACACATATGATTATTTTTATTTTTTGGTAAGTATTGAACCCATATGTTATTGAAGTTTGAGTTCTACTCAGCGCAGTAAGATTATTGTTAGATATTTTGGCACTTTCTAGGGTTGTTCAAAACCACCGTTGGTATCTTTGCTATTGACTCCGTTTGATTGTAATGGGTAGTTTTTAGAGGGTGGTAGTTTCTCGCTCGATACTCCTCAAATTTTCTGTGTCAAGTTGACGCTGCAGAATTGAGCCAATTGCATGTGAGGTAAAAGCATTACACAGGACATTATGCATATTATTTCCTAGATAAGAAATTTTATTCCTGCTCGTTTTCCTTTCCGGTAAATCTCTCCAAAAATTCGTTTTCCATATATATATATCATTATCATTATCATTACAAGAGGTTCTTTCTAGAGCAGTAAAACACAAAGAATATTGCACGTTTGCCTTTCCAAAATTCTGTGAGAATTTGCTTTCCATATTTGCATCATTAAAAGATTTTCGTTTGAGAGCAAATATGAGTATAAAAGGGGTTAATCAGCCATAGAGTAAGATTGACCACGAGAGAGTTATTTGGTTTGTCAGCAACCCTTTGGTAACAATCCTTGTTTGGCAGCAACCCTTGTTGTTCATTTGAAAAAAACATACAGAGAGGCGTGAGATTTTTTTTTTTTTTGCTTATAAAATTAAAGGAAAGAAAGGGTTGCACGGGTTTTTGGGTTTTTGGTGAAGGCAAGATTGATAGGTTTCCTGGCAGCGCACTCTTAATTTGTTCGTTCATGCATCTTCGAACGTTTTTTTTTGGATGTTTAGATCACGCTACTCATCATATCATTCATCCATTCATTGTTCGTGATTTTTGGTGTCATTTGCTGCTATGGCCAAAGGTTTGGGAGTTTGATTCGGAACCGGTTGAATCTAGAGATCGGGCATGAAGTCCGTGGTGCATCTATTGAATCTTGAAGAAACTCTGGGAGCATCGGAGATTGACGAGAATAGGTAAAGGCTTGGATAAGGTTTTGCTATTTCACAATCTGTACTTCTTTTTTGATTAATAGAATAAAGTAGTAGTGTTAGGCCGTGGTTTTGGCTTATGGTTATTTAGGACCCTAAGTTTTTCTACGTAAATCGTGCGTCTCTTGTTACAATTTTTATTCTACTGCTGTACTTTATTTTTGGTTTGGATTAATCAAGATAATCAACCCGTTTATCTCTATCAATTTTTAAATCTAAAAATTGGTAATTTTTTTATTATCAAAACTCCTATTCACCCTCCTCCCTAGGAGTAGATTGAGCATATTTCAATTATGTAATAAAAGAAGACAAATTGTTCAAACTTGACTTAGAGATAATTTCTTTTTAGATTGGTTGGAATAATAAGAAAAGCTAGATCTCCTTTTTTCAAGTTGTTAAATGTTCAAGTCGTCTGTCATGTACTCAGGTCAACTTGGCTTATCTACAATCCTAAGAATATTTTAAAAAAGATCAACTTGCATTTTCCTACATTTTCGATGACGATGAATTTTCAAGTATGCTCCAATCATCATGAAATACCGCTTCTTGAAATAGAAGAAAATATAAATATTAATTCGAGTCACTTGATCATTTGGCATGGTGATGTAAATGGTGAATAATTAGTACTGAGTACCACAGGGCAATGTCAAAGAACTTTCTGGATTAGTTTTTTTTTTTTGATCCATGATCTGAGCAAAGTTGATCTCTATTTTTTTCACTTTGTTTATTAAATGGTTGTCAACTTTAATTCATTTCCTCCATAAATCGAACACTCAAAACACTTTGCAAAATTCTTTCAGGAAAAAGTTTGCATTTTCCTTGCTGAGGTATAAAACACGATCGACGTGTGGCCCTTCGTCACCAACCAATTATAAACCACATATTCACGAACAGTTCCGATGGGTTGACTGGTTATAAAATGACTTTTGGTGGCTTAAGAAGACCTCAAAGCCTGCTGATGGTGTTACATACTTGCTTATGTAATACCCATAAAATATCATATATATCATGGCCAATTGGTAGCTTGGGGAATTTTATTGACAGTTAAGGTATGTTTGGTTCAATGGAACAAAAGTTGAAATAGAATGATCATTCCAATGACATACTTAATTCCAGTGGCGGACGCAAGATTCTTAATGTGAGGGGATCAAGTCACATGTATTTGTAAATTAACAACAAAATATCATTTTCATATAACAAAAACACAATTTTAGGGGACCATTCTTCATAATTTTTACGTACAAAACCAAAAATATAATAGAAATATTGCGATAATTGAGGGGTTTGAGCCTATGTCCGCCTCTGCTTATTTTCATGTTTGGTTCACCATTAAATGATGAAATGATCATTCCTAATGGAATCATTATTCACCTTAAAGGAGTTGTCATTCCACTAAAAAAATAAAAGAAATTGTCATTTCATTTCTTTATCACTCCAAAATTACTAGTGTTACTCTAACATTCACTATTGCCACTCCAAAAAATACTATTGCTACTCTGCAAGTTACTACTGTCACTCCAAAAATTAATATTGTCACATTATTCCATTGTAGATGAGAATGATTATTCTTAAGCATAACCAATTTTGGAAATCAGAATGGATATTTCAATCTCATTTTCTCTAATTTCATTCCAATCTCAATTTCATTTTATTGTCAATTCTATTCTATCGAACTAGATATACTCTTAATGTTCTGACAATCCTATCCTCAATTGGAAAGCTAGTCATATTAAACTTGTAAAGTGGAATCACTTGTTAACCATTTAGGAACCTTTTAGGAAGGTAAAAGATCCCACTTTATTTTCCTTTGTCATTCTTTTTATTGTGAATTCTATTCCATCGAACCAAATATACCCTGAGTGTTCTGACAATCCTGTCCTCAATTGGAAGCTAGTCCTATTAAACTTGTAAAGTGGAATCACTTGTTAACCATTTAGGAACCTTTTAGGAAGGTAAATGGTCCCACTTTATTTTCCTTTGTCATTCTCGGCCAGCTTCGGCCTTCGTATCGACCGATAAAATGTCTCTTCTGAAATAGTCTGTCATATAGTATGGCTTATTTGTACGGATAGTTTCTAAAATATTTTTAAAATGTCAATTTGCTCTCAACATATAAATCACGTCTATTGCATCCCCAACGTTTATAATGTTCGTTTAAATGGTTCATGTGATTAACTCCGTCTGTATTTTGCCTTCAAGTGTAGGGATATCTATGTAATTTCATCTTTAATAGTTGTAATATTTTAATTCTTTAATTTCCTCCGTCGTTCATAAAAAGGTCGGGATACTCTTCTAGAAAGATGTTTCACATTTTCTTTGCTGAAGCAAGAACTTGACGTTTGATTTTTAGGTAGGAGGGTAAACGAACCGAGTCATTTGCAAACAATTCCAAAAACGTTGCCCGATTATAAAATCACTTTTGGTGGCTTCATTTGTGGCATAAGAACAAGTAAACCAAAAAGGCTAGGTACACTACCATTTAACACTACATAGTTACATTACATCGTATGTGAGATCCATTGCGGATCTTACAAAAATTCAAAAAAATATTTATAAATTTTAAAATATTATTTTATGAGACTATAAAAATATCATCTGTAATGGAGCTAATCTTTTGCAAGGCTCCATAAAATAATATTTTAAAATTCATGGATATTTTTTTGAATTTTTGTGAGATTTGAAATATGCCCCACATAAAACATGACGTGTGACCCTTTGTCACCAACCAAATTATAGACCACATATTCACGCGAACAGTTCCAATGGGTTGACTGGTTATAAAATGACTTTTGGTGGCTTAAGAAGACCTCAAAGCCTGCTGATGGTATTACCTATATATTTGCTTATGTAATATCCATAGGCCCCGTTTGATAATAGTGATAGATGGGTTGAATTCGTAAGGAGATGAGATTGATAATGAGAAGGAATTAGTAATGAGTATGTTTGTTTGAGATGAGATTGGATTATGGGATTATTAATATCATGTTTGTTTGAGATGAGATTAGATGATGAGATTGGATTGATAAACGAAATTGGTAATGAGAAGGGATTGATAATGACAAGGAGTTGGGATTGGATTATGAATACCAAGTCCCAAGGGGTATTGCTAATACTTCCTAAAGGCCGGATTGGACATTCCAATGAACTAATAGTCCAGACCCTTTTTTGTTATCAAACAGAGTATTAATACTCCGATGGGATTAGGACTCCAATCCCAAGTCTCAACCTGTTATCAAACGGGACCATAAAATTATATATATCATGGTCAATTGGTAGCTTGAGGAATTTTATTGATAGTTAGGGTATATTTGGTTCGATAGAACTAAAATTGAAATAGAATTAATGGCCATTCCAATGACATATTTATTTTCATGTTTGATGCCCCTCTTACTCTCCCACATGCCTTTTGGTTGCAATAGAGAAGAATCGACTGTATTGTGATGATTTTTAGGAGAAGAGATAGAAATTTAGGCCGGACGAAGGGTAGTATGCCCCACAAACCTGCGGGTTTGGGCGACCCCGGCAGGCAGCAACCACAAAAAATAAAAAAATTCATTTCAAATTAACGAAGTTTCTTGAAACAGAACCCACATGGTGATATATTTACGGGGATGAGTATTTTCAACAATTTAGACATTTGAAAATAATATTATCGAGAGAAGTGAAAAAATTGATTGACATTTTTTGATTTTATAAGTTTTTATTGATAATATGGTTGTTTCCAATTGGTATGGGTTACTTATCGAATTTTGTTGACTATATGGATTACGTTTTTTTTTTTTTTTGGGTCAAACTTTAGAGGTACTTTCATTGATACGAAGAACATACATCGGAAATGGATAGCCACCCCGAGAAGAGAGGAAAGCAACCACAAAGAAGGACTAAACTCACAAACGGAGATGCGTTTTCTAAAGACGAATTTGATAAAGATTTACCTTTGAACTACCATTTCAAAAGAGAGATTAAGTGTAGTTGCTATGATCTGAATTGAACTAAAAATGAGTACTTGGATAAATTAAGGTACAATGACTTAATTAAAGAATATGCTTCACAAAATGCAAAAAGTTACTGTATTATCTTTGGATTGGATCTTACTAATCACAAAATACCATAATCAGTGTTACATTCTGATTTTGATTTTAATTTTTTCAATGTAATTTAAGTTAAAGCACAGTGTTAACCTTAATTTTTTTGACTTGCAAGAAATAACTCAATGATAAATGAGTAACCAAATTTGGAGTCAGACTAAGACAACCTAAACATCGGAATCGGTAGTGGAGGAATTAGCATGTTCTCCCATAGCGGATGGAAGTGGTGAGATGACGATGGCCATGTGTGGTGATGAGACCCTGGCGGGAAGCCTTCGGCAGCTCAATTGCAGTAGTAGTGTGCATGAGCTCACAATTGTAGGATGATTTGACAGAGAAATTTTTTAGTGGCAAGTGGGTATCACGTGGTGTCCGTTCAGTGCATTCGGTCAGTTCATTTCGATTTTGGATGCTCAAATTTGGAGAGAAAAAAAGGAAAGAGAATGTAGGGATAAGAGAAGAGAAGGTGTTTCAATCTGAGCCGTCTAATATACTTTTGAACGTTTTAGATGTGTTGCTCAGGTACCACATCAACCGGGTAACGTGGTATCCACCCGGCACTGAAAAATTTCTCCATTTGACAAGACAAAAAGGAATTAATTAAACACAGAGGGAGGGTGAACATTAGGCATGAATGGGCGTAGGTTAAGGCCCCGTTCTAGAAACTTTCTTAAAAAATAAGCAGTTTATTTCACATTTTCAAACTCAAAAATAAAGTAAATGAAAAATAATTTTTCAATTTTTTTTGCATCGTATAAAAGATCTCATCGTGATCTTCCAAACAATATCCATATTGCATATTTTTAGATTTTAATAATTTCATAAATTTTGAGCTTGAAATTACCTTCTTAAAAAATAATGACTTATTTTTTGTTCTGAAACGGAGCCTAAGAGTCTTGTAGTGTAGGTTAGCTCTAGTCAATTGAGATGGGTTTGGTTTGGACTTTGTCAGGATGAAGTGGTCAAGGGTCAAGTCACTAGTAAATTTGTCAAGTCAAAAGGAGAAATTTTTCAGTACCGGGTATGTACCACGTGGAGCCTGTTCGACACATCTGATGTAATTTTGGACGGCTCAGATTTAGAAAGAGAGAAAGAGGATGGGAGAGAGGAGAGAGAAGGTTTTAATCTGAGCCATTCAAAAATGCATCAGACAGCTTGAAAGTGTCGAGCGATCGAACACCACGTGAGATATACCTACGAAGTACTGAAAAATTTCTCTTGATTTGCTAGGTCAAAGTAAGACACCAGCTATTTGGTTTTAATTAACCACTAGTTGTCAATTGTTTATGAAAGTTCTTTAATTTAGTTACAAACTTCTGAATGTTACAATAATACTAACAAATATCATCATTTTTTATTAGGAATTTCGATTTACCATTATAGTTAGAAATTATTTATCACATTCTGTAAGTGCTTGAACTTATCTAACCATGAATCTACTATATATAGGGCCGCTAAATTATCCAAATAGCTTGAGCTTGGCTTGACTTTTAGCTCTTTAAAACTCGTTCAAACAAAGTATAAATCAAGCTTAATTACTTTGTATTGTTAATTTGAAAATTCAAATCAAGCCCAAGCATATAGGTGTTTGGCTTGATAGGCTTTGAACAAGGAATCATTTCGCATATATTGCAAAGGTAGTATTAGATCAATAAAAATTTCAAATATGTGAGATCTTCTCTTACATCTTAATTTCCACCAATCACGGGTACATTCAATACTTTTTTACAAGTCTATATATAGTTTTTTCCCCAATTAATTTTTGTCATTTTGAAATGTGAGGAGCTTAAACTCAGGCTTGATAGCTTGAAATTTCACTAGCTTGAGATCAGACTCAAAATATTGATATTGACTTGGATATTTCACGAACGTCCAAGCCAAGTTTATCACTTACATAAAATTTCAAATGTGAACCATGCTTGAACAATTAATTTTCAAAAAAAAATTCTCAAGCTCGAGTCAAGCTTGAACACATGTAATAAAGAGTGGAGCCAAGCCTAAGTTATATTGTGTTCGGCTTGTTTAGCTTAATTAGCACCCCTAACTATACATGGATCATCCAACTGGACAATACATTCGGGGACCTGTTTGGATGGGGTATTGTGAAGGGGTATCGTGATATCCCTCCTTTTAGTCCGTGGGCCCAGCCTTAAGACCTCGTTTGAGAAGCAAAATGGAGGGGTATTAGCTAAGTCCCAGATTATATTTTACCCCCTAATACCCCTGGAGGGGGGATTATTTATGGAGAGGTTCTGGGGTGTTATGTAATAACACCCCCGGATAATACCCATTCTCTCTTCCATTTCAATTACAAAACAACTTTATTCCTCCATTTTATCCCTCATCCAAACCAAGTACTATTTAATCCTTCCTCCATAAATATCACATCAATGTGGGACATCCCTTATTAACCAATACCCTCTACTATCCAATCCCCCCTTCTTACATAATACCTCCAAACCTAATCCCGCATCCAAACGAGCCCTCGAGTGATAATACAAATCACTAAGTACTACTTTTTTGTAAAAGTAGTTGTGGGAGTAGGATTTGGCGCTGTATGGCATGGCATATCACCATCTCTAATGGAGAGGAGCTAACTTCTTTGATACTCCCTCCGTCCATTTTTAAATATTCATTACAATTTTGCGTGCCATTTTTAATTATCCGTGCCATTTTTAATTATCTATATCACTCAATATATATTGTTACAAATATGTAATATGGATCTTGTTTGATAGATCTCAATGGTTTCTATTAGACAATGATTTTAAAAATATAATACTTTTTTTTTGAACGGCAAAGAGAATTTTATTAATCTTTTGAATAAGTATTACAAAGATTAAAGGGAAACAGGGGTTTAAACGGCATTACAACCCGCCTCAAACATCCCAACTAGATTGGCAAACAATCATATGTCAATCCAAGACCCAAAAGTAGACATGGGAGATGGTGAGAAACAAACTCAGAAAAAGGAAAATAAAAAATAAAAGATACAAATAAGTGAACAAAAGCAGGGGAACTGGTATCCCACTACAGCAAGCTTAACACCATTCCTTGAATATGCATTGTCTCCTGAGGTAAAAATATAAGACATCCTCCCTCCGTTTCTTTTTTAAGGTCCAGTATTTCATTTTGGACTGTTCCTTAATAAGTATTCATTTTGTAAAGTTAATGGATAAAAATTGGTACATTTTTTATTTTGCCCTCAAGAGTAAATTCCATTTTGAAAAGTTAATGAGTAAAAGTGTAATGATGATGTCTCCATAAAGGGTAAGTGGGGAAAATAGAGGTAAAAGTTGATGTAAAAGGTGCAATGACGATATTTTCTTAATAAATTAGAGTTACGAAGTGGAACACTTAAAAAAGAACGAATGGAATAATATATATCGAGAAATATAAGCCTTTTATAATAACATGCAGAGCCATGACGCTTAAAATGGGACCGTGGAAGTACTAAAAATTTAGGAGCCTTTTTAGGAGGTAAAAGTTCCCTAGCTCGTTATTTTCCGTGTCATTCTCGTCCTTAGCCTACCTATGACTGATGAAATTTTTTGTCTAAATTAACTAGTCGTTTTTTATCACTCGTCAAATGCTTATCATATAGTATAGAGTTCAAATTTTTTTTTTAAATTGTTGTTATATTTTAATTCTTTTCGTCCATAATTGTGCAAAATTCTTTAGGAAAAAGTTTCGCATTATCCTTGCTGAGGTGAAAACTTGACGTGTGGCTGAGCAAATAAATAATTGACGTGCTGTTCCAACTCCAAGTAACCAATTAAGTAGAAAACAAATCACGAACAGTTCCAATGGGTTTGACTAATTATAGAATGACTTTTTTGTTCTTTTCCCTTCTCAAGAAGAATTTTTTTAAAAATTCCTCCTAGATTTTTCCTACTTTCAACATTTCTCTCTCCACTTATTACTCTTACTATTTTTCAAAAAAAAAATTCAAAGTACAAACCAGACAAAACATTAATTTGCAGCTTCAGAATATGTCAAAACCTTAGCATAATCATTATGCCATAATGTTACCTCTTCACCCAGTGGCGGCTCGATCTAGGAATTTTCGGAAAAGTGTTCAAAATCTCTACTACCTCTATAAATTATCCATGCATAGGGAGTTCAAGAAGGCTAAAACTATAAATAAATAAAAAACTAAAAACTAAAAAATTCACATGTATCTTAAATAAATAAAAAATATTTTGAAGCGTTCGAGTGACCATAAGGTGGAGCCGGCACTGTCTTCACCAGTGTGATGCGCAGAAAACCATATACATACAATTACCAATTGATGGCTTTTGGAAATATAATTGACTTCATCAAACTCTTTTTGATCACAAACCATCATCATGCCGTCCTACCCCACGTGTACTTTCTTTATTATATACATTTTTTTTAATAACTCAGCTAGTCTGAGAGCTTACTTGCACATTGAAAATTGGCTTATAGCGACAGGCCGACAGCCAAAAATCTCAATAAACATTAAAAAAGTCTCTAAATGTCTTAGTGACTCATACTTTTTTGCCACAATGATGTCACTAAAAATGTGTTGCTAAAAATACACTGTGACAATTTTCCAAAAAAGTGTCACCAAACTTATCACATTTTAGTGATATGGAGGAGTATGTCACTATCAAACGCACCAACAAAAATGTTCAAAAGAATGCTTACTAGGCCCACAACTCGGGTTCGAACCCACAACCGTAAACCTAAGTACTATGTCACCCCATTCAATCCAAAACTTCTATAATGCTTCTTAGTGGTATGAGAGCATGATGTTCCCATTAAATATGGAAAAGTAAGTAAATTTAGCCCTTAGATTAAAACTACTAACAAAAGTAGTGTGAATTTGCCAAAAACAAGATGGTAAAAAAACATAGAATTACTTACCATAGAAACAGATGTTATATACCATTTCTTAAGACAATACTTACTATGTTACATAGCTACACTTGCTGTTAGGCCATTGAGTTATCGCATGCATTTTGGGCCAACGATATTCTGTGAGAGGTAATAAATGCATGGGCCAATAGCTAAGATTATACACGGGAATCAACAGGGGCAAATTAGCTTGACTTCACAGAAGCATATTTCAGCTTAGAAAAAAACAAGGGAAAATTTCAAAATACTCCCAACCTTTACACTAAAATTCAATTAGACTCCTAACCTTTTAAAAACTTTAATTTTACTTCTAACGTTATCTTCTGTTAATCAAAACGTCCCCTTCCGTCCAAATGACTAACGAATTCCGTTAAAAGCTCCGTTAAATAGCGTCCCGATCGAATTTCGATGATCTGAGCCGCTTAATGTGTTCAAAACGTGATTTTAAGGGTACCAATTAGAAATTAGCAAAAAAAATAATCGGAAAAGGCTTCATCTGAATAGTTTTTTATTAAATAATTTAATAAAAAACTATTCAGATGAAGCCCTTCCCGGTCATTTTTTTTGTTGATTTCTCGTGGGTACCTCTAAAATCACGTTTGAATCATATTGAGCGGCTCGGATCATTGAAATTCAATTGGAAAATGGGAGGTGCGGATCGATCCGGATTTTGTTCAAGTTCGTATGTCTGGGTTTTGCTTCGGTATGCACCTCCCATTTTCCGATCAAATTTCGATGATCTGAGCCGCTCAATGTGATTAGAACGTGATTTTAAGGGTACGCATGGAAAATCAACAAAAAAAATGATCAGGAAGGGCTTCATTTGAGTAGTTTTTTATTGAATAGTTCAATAGAAAACTACTCAGATGAAGCCCTTTTCAGTCATTTTTTTTTTACTAATTTCTTACGGATACCCTTAAAAACACGTTTTGAATACATCGAGCGGCTCAGATCATCGAAATTCGATCGGGACGCTATTTAACGGAGCTTTTAACGGAATCCGTTAGTCATTTGGACTAAGGGGGGCGTTTTGATTAACGGAAGATAACGTTGGGAGTAAAATTGAAGTTTTTAAAAGATTGAGAGTCTAATTGAATTTTGGTGTAAAGGTTAGGGGGTATTTTAAAATTTTTCCAATTAACTATATGCTTCAGGGGCTACTAAAATAACTTCTTACAAGAGAAAAATGATTTACTAGAAAACCTTTATTTCCATGGGCTTTAATTAAACATATGTCTCAGACTTAATTAATATTGTCAGAGAACATAATCGAAATCAACTATTTCTAAACACTAGTTTTCTATTAAAATAGTATTTGCCTAGAATCTCAAGTGCTTTATCAATTGGCTTCTTGGACCAAACCATCAAGGTTGGCCCACACACCTACTGTTACTCTATTGGGCCTTGTCGCTCCAACTGGGCCGTGAAGTCAAGTGCGATCACATCTGTATCATTCAAGAATTTTATGTCGTCCACAAGAAATTTGAGAGAAGTCCTATACATGGAGAGTTTCTACACAAGATCCGCTCGTTTGGTGTTCCTCAAAAAAGTGTATGGGAGGCTTGTAAATTCAAGGTGGTGACAACCAAGCACGGGTTGTGTTCAATAAGTAGTTGGCTATGTACATCCTAGGTCAATTAGCAATGAGTCACAAGCGTGCAGTAAGATTTCTTCGATCATATAATACATTGAGAATCTGCTTGATTCATTTCCGTGCTTGTTAGATTAACGGATTTCACACCATTATCTTCATGCTCTTGTAACATAAAAAATGAATTTGCAAATAGACCACAAAAAAGTAAAGCCTCAGACATCGTGATACAATAAAATACACCAAAAGTTTCACCGAAAATGACTTATTCTATGGCTCTTTGGTTGGTTTAGTGGTTAGCCCAAATCCGAAGGGAAACAATGGGTCGTAATGTGGGTCGCCAACATTCATCGGGAGCTGATCGACAGTCTTGAACCAAGTCCGAGAAAGTTTTCCGGTGAAACCATAATCCCCGAACAAAACATCGGCGATGCCTTGTCCTTCCGTTCCCGGTAGCCAAGCGGCTACAAGGGCGTCCATCGCTCCAACATATGATTGAATCACGACAGGGCGACCGGTTATAAGGACAACAACGCATTCCACTGCTCCGCAAACATTTGTGATGATGCTTGGGCCCGGTTCGGGAATCGTCAAATTAAAGCTGTCGCCAGCCGTCTCCGCGTATGTATGGTCTCCTACTACAACAATTGCGTAGGAGAATTCTCCGGACTCGACGAAGCTGGGATCTGGGTCCTCATTGTATACTACTTCTGTTGTCGGGTCGACCGTGTTTTTTATGGCAGTAAGAACTGTGGTCCCTGCGTAGGGGGAAAAAAGGCAGTTTTCGTATCTATCCAATTGATTAACTATTAAACTATCTAGGATGGTTCTGATCACTTCTATACCGAAACAAAAACATATTCTTGACAGAAAACTAGCGCTACATATGTGAGGAGAATGGTCTATCTTGAAAAGCATAAAAAAGTTTTGAAAAAACGAAGAAGCCTTAAATGCCCAAAAATGCTCTTAGTGGAATGGCGCCTCTTTTTCGATTAAGATCATAGCCAATTTCTTTAATCTCTCTTTCGAAATTGTAGTTTCAAAGGTAATATTAAAATCCCTGTTAGCTCACTCGATTTATTTAAGCACTTATTGACGACGTACCAACTGTCTGGTTGTTGCCGCTAAGTCCCTGCCATGAAATTGTCCACCCACCGCACTGATAGCCAAGATTGTCAGCATGAGTCCCTGCAACAAGTATTTTCGATGCCTTCTTAGGAAGCGGTAACAATGGCTTCTCAGCTGATTTACCATTCTTCAGCAATACAAGAGATTTCCTCACAGCTTCCCTTGTCAATTCTGAAAACTCAAGCGTTTTCCAGCGAATGAATAAGGAAAGAAAAAACCTACGCCTGATATGTTGTTTTGTATGGGGTTGGGGTTGTAAATCTTCTCTGAATACGTAACATATGATGTCCCGTGGAGTAGGCAATTGTCTTCTTGTAAAATTATCTTCTATGTTTTTATTGTGTACGCGTGTATGATTATGGACATAGAAGTATAGACTTACTAACCTGACATCCCAGATAGTTAACAAAGCTATAATCACCATTGGGGCTTTCAAACAGGCCTGCTGTGAACTTCACTCGCAGTATCCTCTTCACCGCATCGTCAATTCGGGTCATTGGAATGAACTCTTTCTTCACCAAAGAGGTCAGAACGTCGATGAATTGTGTGTAGTTGTAAGGAACCATGATCTGAAACAAGCCCACAGCCACATTAGTCCTTTGTTGCAACCTGACGGTAATTCGTTCCTTGTATCTTCTAACTTCGAAAAATAAGTAAAGTACGAAAACAACGAGTTGATGAGGAGTGAGTGACCATGTCAATGCCAGCACCGATTCCTGCGAGGACAGAGTATGTATAGTTAGCATCAGGTGGATTTGTGAGCTGATCAATGCCCTGCCAATCCGAGATGACAAATCCCTGAAACAATTGTTCGATTCATACATAAGTTTAGTTGCATATACATATTCCCAATCCCTCACAAACTTGAAGGACAAACATTTAGTTCTATGTCAATCATTTATTTACTTCGAATCGCAGTGTGTTCTTGAGGTAACCGGTGATAAGCTTACGATTGGAATGCATTTTTATGCCATTCCAGCTCGAAAAAGAGATCATCACGGTTGATACGCCTTTCGCAACAGCATTGGCATAAGCTGGCATGTGGATCCTTAACAATCCTTTCCAGCTTATTTCAGTGTTGTTTTCGTTGATTCCATCAGTTGTTCCTCCATCACCCACATAGTGTTTCGCGCATGCCGCGACCTTTTTCCTGCACAGTTAAATTCGGAAAACCAGTGAAGATTAACAAAAGATACAAGTAGTCAAGACTAGTTTAAAAGCAAATAAAAAATACAAAATTACGTAGCCTGTATCATCTACGACAACTAGTAATTGCCCAATGCTTTCTAAATATAGTCTAAATGAAGTATCAAACCTCGCTTTTCCGAAGTTTTTTGTGTAGATACAAGTACATCGGTTCTTTTTAACGTCTCATATGAGGTGAGTCCTGGATATGTGTATGGTCTCACCTTACGCGAGATGAACATTACAAATAATCGTGAATTATAAAAATTTTCCTTCTCTCAACAAAATCTACTTCTCGGAAATTTTTATTTCAAAAATAAGCTTCAAACATGGTCCATCTAACTAAGTTCATAAAATAGTCTAACACAACAAATGTTACCAAATCTATTTAATTCCGTTAGTTGTATTCAAGAATGGCATCAGATATATTAAGAATGTATAATCATGTGGAATTCTAACTCAAATTCAATTTTTTGAACCTCCACTCACTCAAAAGTAATACCCCTATTGAACTTGTTTCTTTTATTGAACAATTGTTTTGTTCTCCTACCTACACTACAAGAAAAAACACTTTTGCCGACTAAAATAACAGTCGCCAAATGGCTATTTTTAGTCGCCAAAACCTTTCCGCGACTAAATTTTTGGTCACCACTTTGGTCGGCGACACTTGGTCTGGGAAAGTTTTTGCCGACCAAAATTTTTTGTCGCCGAAGATTGTTTTTCCCGACAAAACACTTTTGTCGCGAAAGGTATTCGCGACTAACTTTAATCGCCGCATCTAATTAATTGAAACCCTTTTGAAAAATCATATTTACATACGGCGACCAAACTTTTGGTCGCCAAATACAACTTTCTCCGACTAAAACAATTTTGTCGCCAAATAAATAAGAGTGTTGCTATAGGTACCGAAAATGGGGGAGGGATTTCGGACCGACGGCCGCCGGCGGGCCGTCTCCGGCCACCGGACGGCCGATCCGAGCCGTCCAAAAATTCTAATATACATATACACACAAAAAGGGGTGCGCCGATCAAGCACCCTACACACCTCGGATGACGTTGATTCCCGCGTTGGGCCCCTCTGTTCTTTCTTTTAGAATTTTTGGACGGCTTGGATCGGCCGTCCGGTGGCCGGAGACGGCCCTCCGGCGGCCGTCGGTCCGAAATCCCTCCCCCATTTTCGGTACCTATAGCATTTTTCAATAAATATAATATTAAAAAAAATTTGGGTGCCACGTGGCCCGTCTTTGTACCGCCACGTGGACTAACCTGGATCCTCCACGTGGCACGTGTAGAATAATCCAACCGCATGTCTTTGCCAAGAATCGAACCGCCGACCTCTCTTACCTTATGAGGGCGTACAACCACTGGGCTACACACTTAACTTGTGCTTTATTCCTAAAGATAATATATTTATTATATAAGAAAATAAAATAAAACTTATAAAACTATATTTATATAAAATAAAATAAAATAATATATATTATATTATATTATATATTATGTACGAAAAATTAAATATATAATATAATTATGTTTATTATGATATAATATATAGTAAAAATATAGTTAGATTAATTACATTTATTTATAATTTACTCTAAAATAGTGATAATTAATTTTTAACTTTATGCTCTCATATTAGAGCCATATGAACAAATGAAAAATGTAACTTAATCATAAAAGCCATAGAGACGAATATTAATTATGGCCCTTTAGCATAAAATGATCAGAAATCCTCTTCGTATATTTTCCATTACTGATATAATTGTTTTTTTTTTATTAAAATTCAAAAATTCCTAAGAACCTAATCTAAATTGATAGTCCACTATCGCAAGACCCCAACCGAAATCATTTCTTCTACCAAAAAAGACTCTCTAAAACACTACCGTTGAGTCTTCGACATCGAAATAAAAACTCTAACCTCTAAAAAAATTATCCTCGTCCCACTCCATTTCTTTATCACATTGAAGCAACCTTCTTCTTCTTCTTGATTTTTTTTTTTTTTATAATTTTGTTACATGCCTAAGGTCATAATAGTCGAACATGTCCCATATCAAATGAGTTTAACGCAACTTTTTTCCTATCTTGCTTTTTTTTAAAACTCTTTATGGACCTGTGGTTATGTCTTCCTAATGGACCTAGAAAGCGTAAATTAAATTAGTGTCTAATTTTTTTAGTGCCTTAGTAGCGTAGGAGGATTTTTTTTCATTGGAGTTAAAAATGGAGAAACCATGGCCAAATAAAGATTTGAGAAGTTCTTCGTCATTCATTTTTTTTTTCATAGTGGGGTTTTTATGACGAGAATTTGTGCAATGTACAAATGGGCATCTTAGAAAAACTAAATGACCCATAAACGGCATGTTATTTTCATCCGCACGGGTACATTTTGTAGATGCGCACTATTTGATTAGATGATGAACGTGGATCTCCTCCTACCCCAGTACGAGGACTTTCTCCAACCTCAGACACACGACAACCTTTCATTGGCCTAAGCTCATTTTCTCCATAATCTGCCTAACATCTACCTAATGGAAGTTAGCCCAACCCATATTCCACCGTAGGGAAATTAATCCTTTCCACCATTAACTCCAACAATTCAATGTCCTTTTTTTTCTCATCAAGAAATTAGTTATAAGGCTAGACAATCTTTCTTTGTCTAAAAATATAATAGAGAAAAATCCGAAAAAACCAATAAAAAAACACGAAACAACACATCCAATAGATGAACGCCAATGGAAAACCTTAAAAAAGAAAAAATTAGAATAGCTAATTTGGACGTTCAATCAAATTCAAAAGAGTCTAGAGCAAAAATGTCATTGCCGTTTGAATTCCAACAATGTCATACCGCTATTGAAAAATATTTTCATCGGTGTAGATGGGAAAAATGATATCGGTAACTCATTTTACAGTAGCTAGAAGTTGGACTGTATATGATTCATTGAATAACAAGATTATGCAATTTGATTGATTCTTGTAAAGATTAGCATAAGAGTTAATTGGATAAATTCTATTAGATTTTTCCTCTTCCTTATTTTAAACGAAGGTTTTCTCCATTCATAGGAGCATTGTTTTTTTTTTTTTTTTTTTTTGCTTTGTTGAGAATATATGGAAGAGAGAGAAACTGAATTTAAAAAAAAAAAAGAAGTGTAAGGAGAAAAGTCAGATTTAATTCAGGAGCTTTTTTTTTTTTTTTGTTACTTTGGTAGCATTTAACATTAGATTTAAGGAGTTGCCATTTAAAAAAAGTGAGATTTAATTAAGAAGTTAACGGTGGAATATGGGTTAAACTTCGGTTAAGTAGATGGAATAAATATATAAGGTTATCATGATATAATATATAAATTTTCGGCGACAAAATGACCTTTGGTAGCCAAATGGTAGCCTTTTGCCGACTAAAGATATTTTAGTCACCAAAGGTTCACACAAACGGCGACAAAACGAATTTAGTCGCCAATTGGTAGCTTTCCCCGACTAATATTTTTGTCGCCTAATGTTTTTCTTTGCCGACTATTGGTTGGTCGCCAATTGTTTGTTTTCGGCGACCAAATGGTGGCACTTCGCCGACTAAAAATGTTTTAGTCGCCAAAGGTCTACAAAATCGGCGACAAAAAAGAATTTAGTCGCCAAATGTCTACGATTGGCGACCAAAACTATTTTAGTCGCCAAAAGTTGACAATCAGCGACAAAAAATAATTTGGTCGCCAAATGTGTTTTTTCTTGTATTGCTATTAGTTAAAAAGAAAAAGAATCTGACGCAAAGAATTACTATTGGCCGCAAAAAATTATTCCTGGCCGCGAAGAATTACTCCTAGCCATGAAGAATTACTATTGGCTGCAATAAATTACTCGTGGCCAAAATGAATTACTTTTGGCCGCAAAGAATTGAAAGACCATAAAGCAATTTGATACGGTAAGAGCAATTTGATGCGGCCAAGAGCAATTCGATGCGGCCAAGTGCAAATTCGATGCCGTCAAGTGCAATTCAATGGGAAAACTGCAATTTGATGTGGGTGCAAATAAATGCGGCCAAGAGTAATTCGTAGCGGCCAAGGGCAATTCGATGCGGCCAAAAGTAATTCGATGCAGCCAAGAGTAATTTGATGCGACCAAGAGTAATTTGATGCGGCCAAGACTAATTTGATGCGACCAAGTGCAATTCGATGCGGTTAAGTGCAATTCAATGTGGCCAACTCCAATTTGATGTGGGTGCAAATAGATGCGACTAAGAGTAATTCGTAGCGGCCAAGTGCAATTCGATACGGTCAAAAGTAATTCGATGCAGCCAAGAGGAATTTGATGCGACCAAGAGCAATTCGATGCGGCCAAGACTAATTTGATGCGGCCAAGTGCAATTCGATGTGGTTAAGTGCAATTCAATGCGGCCAACTGTAATTTGATGTGGGTGCAAATAGATGCGACCAAGAGTAATTCGTAGCGGCCAAGTGCAATTCGATGCGGCCAAAAGTAATTCGATGCAACAAAGAGTAATTCGATGCGGCCAAGTGCAATTCGATGCGGCCAAAAGCAGTTCGATGCAGCTAAGTGCAATAAGTGTAATTCGATGCGGTCAAATGCAATTCAATGCGGCTAAATGCAATTTGATTGATAAGTGTTAGGAAAATAAGGAAAATTTGAAAATAAGGAATCAAAATAAGATTAGAAGAAATTAATTTTAGTTTTTCTTTCATCCTTCTTCCAAATATTTATTCAAGTATATTTCTAGTTTTACTACCCGTATATCTCAGTTATAGAAAAACTATGTACAAAATTCGATGGTCCAAAACATAGAGAATTCAAAAACCATTGTTCCATATTATATAGATATAAATGTTCAGGTAAGAGATTTGGAAAACAAGAAAGTTATGCTTACTTCCGCTTCCAATTTTGAGATGGAGTATGTGCACTGGGTTTAGAGCCGATGCGTTGAGTTGGCTTTAACACTTGGTTTGAATGTTTTAGTAAATGGAATTCCCAACTGGAACTAGAAATTTTCAAGGTTAACATGGTCGTATTGTAAAAGTGAATTGCCAGAATGAAAATATCCCTGTCCTCTCTCTCTAACTTTCCTCTCTCTGGTAACTAGGGTATCGGCTGCCGCCGCCTAGGGGTAGGGCCGCCATCCCTCCTCCCCTCAGGCTCCCCTGTCCTCTATTTCTCCTCTCTACCTCTCTCTCCCTCCTCCTCCTCTTCCAGCATCGATCTCCTTTCCCCTCCCCGTTTCTGCGTTTCTGGGCCACCGCTTTCCTCCATGTGGGAGGGTGGGGCGGCTGCTGTCGCCTCCGACTGGAGGTCTCCCTGGTCTCCTCCGGATGCCTAGCAGCGTTGGGTGGCCTGTACATCTTGTGCTGCGGTGGTGGTGGTGGGTATGAGATGTAGATCTATTCGGGGAGGGTGGCAGTTTGGGTTTTTGGAGGTGTAGCTAGTTTTTATTCCTAACCTTGTTTTGCAGGTGTCCATATTTCCAAAATCGATTGGTAAAGATGGCGATCTTTGTTCGGTGGTGGTACAGTCCGGCGGTAGTGAGGTGGATGCGGCTCCCATGTTTGTCTGCTCTGGTCATTTTTTTTGTGCGCGGCTATCTGAGCTCTCAATCGGACGAGGGGCTGGTATCTCGTTGCTCTGGTGTGGCACTGTTGCTGATGAAGATTGGGTTTTCTGATGTTTGTTTGTGTTGTAGGGGACTGTTTGGGTTTGTTGTTGTTGTTGGTTGTGGTCTGGCCATCAGTCCTTGAATTGCTTGCTAGGCCGGTTCTGGCCTTCACTGCCGTAGGCCGGTTCCCGCCACCGCCTCTACATCTGGGCGAGGCCGGCTTGGCTTAACGGCGAGGTTGGGCTCCGGTGATTTGTGCGGTGGTGGTTGCCGGTGTAGTTAGGGTTCTGTGGTTTGGTTAGGGTGGGCCGGCCCAAGTTTGGGCCGGATTTAGGCGTTTGGGCTTTTTTGATTTATTTGGGTGCTAGGTTATGCTGTATTGTCTTATTTTGTTATGATCCCTAGTAGACCTTTAGGTGTTTTGGACTATGTATGCCCTTGTGGTGTATTTTCCAACTTTTTGTTGAATCCTTTCCCCTTTTCCCCGTGTTTTATTGTTGTGGGGTTCCAATGGAGACATCACTACAACAAAAAACACATTCGGTGACATGTAAAAATGTCACTAAATGTCCAAATTTTGTCACCTATTATTTTTGGTGACACAAGAAGGAGTGTCACTGTATCCATGACACTGAAAGTCAAGGGTGACAAAATTTTGTAGGTGTCACGGAATGTTGTCAATGGTGACAAAAATTTGATGTCACCAAAGACAAATTTTCCGTGACACAGTTGTCACCGAAAGTAACAGTGACAACAATATGGTGTCACGAAAGATAGATTTTCTGTGACAAATGTGATTATGTCACAGATAGTAACAATGACAACACCATGTTGTCACGGAAGAGAGATTATTCTGTGACAAAAATTGTCACTAAAAGTACCGACCATGACAGCCGATTGTGTGTCACCAATAACCTTTTGTTGTAATAGACACACAACAGTGACAATCTCTTTTGTCACCAAAAAGAGGACTTTAGTAGCAATATAATTTATTCCATATATTGTTTTCAACTGCTTACAAATTAAATTTTAGATTTTTTTGTATCTTATAATTCAACTTAGCAAAACTTAAATTGCGAAGAAGCCAAATATAATTCATATCAAATATCCATTAAGTCAACATTCATCATCCAACTTCAAAACGTTTCAAAAAATTCATCCTCTAACAATAACCACTTCAAACATAACATTACCGAAACTACAAAACATCCATATCCAAAAAGAACTCAAAACAAGTGTTCCATTTACTCCATCTTGGTTAGCTTCCAAAAATAACTACCAAAAAGTCTTCAACTCCATCTTGGTTAGCTTCCAAAAAGCAACTGCATCTTCTTATTTACCTGTGCAAAATTGGAAAAAAGAAAAAGTAATTATATATGTAAC
The DNA here is from genome assembly GCF_030253575.1 of Rhododendron vialii. NCBI lineage: Eukaryota > Viridiplantae > Streptophyta > Magnoliopsida > Ericales > Ericaceae > Rhododendron > Rhododendron vialii. Next base: position 2,687,028 of record NC_080565.1, on the reverse strand, counting down.
AATGTCCGACACATGGACAGGCTCCGGACACACTTGAGACACGTGTCTGACACATGAACAACATTAATTCAAGCTTTATCACACTTTTAAAGCCTGAAAAAGCACGATAATTAAATTGTACGTAAAAAAACAAATTCAATTAAACCACATAAATCACTTCTTTTCATGCACGAATGCTATGTTCTATTTACGTATTTCTTTTTCCCAAAGTACATTAAAAACATCATAAGGCAAGGAGGAGGTATGAGAGGTGATCAATATGGCTTAACTAGCCATAACACAAGAAGTCATACAGTCAAATTAGAAAATAGCAGCTAGTTTTTGCCACGTCAACCTCAATGATATCCTCTCGAACCATAGAAGTGCCACAAGTTCCCTAACCTTAGCAGTGGGCAGTGGCAAAACACAAAACTAGAAGGATGCTACTGCACATTGCGCGGCATGGCCACCAATGAGTACATGAGAGAGCTTGTACAGGTAAAGATAACCAACTGCAGCGAATATAGACTGCAACATCCTTGGAGCTTTAATCTATGAAAAACACTAAAACGGTGGCAATTGTCATGAAGGAATGCTATGATACTAAATTTGAAAGCACATAGACCACATGTTGTGTACCCAATGACAAAAACCAGCCAAAGACCAAATGTTAGAGCTTGGTAAATTGGTAGCCAAAGTGAAACAAACCAGTAGTACAAAAACAAAAACTACAATTACTGTACAGAAACTGAAATTACAATTACTGTAAGGAATATAGCTTAAAATAGCTCTAGTTCCTGCAATACAGCTCTAAGTTTCAATTTTTTATTAGCAGCAAACTTGCTAATTTTGGTTTCATGGAAGGGCAGAAAAGAGCGAATCCGTTGGCACCAATAGGTATCTCCATCTATAGGTCTCCAAAGTGTCCCAAGCCCCCAACAACACACCAGACATAACACATTCGTGTTACAGCCAAAGCATGAAGCATTCAACTTTCAGTATTAGAACTACTTTTTTCCAGAAGTCTATAAATTATTGGGATTACAATCTCCCATCTACATGAGAGGTCAGAATATATTCTTTACTATCAATTGTGAGCTTCTTGTACCTGGGCAATCATTAAAAGTGGATGTTCCAACTCCAAGTGTCTAATTTGGTTACGGCGTTAGACAATATCACATATCCATGGCCTTATCCAATCCTATAGACAGGTATTTGGAGGAATGGAAGAGTTCATTTCACAATGCATAAAACCATTGGTACAGTTCACATGACATTAATGGGTATATACTATATTGTACTTGTACCATTTAGGACCTTGCAAAAGAATCCAATGGTTGATGCAGTATATGCATAAATTCTTATCTCCAAAAGTTCTTTATCTATCTAATAATAAATCAAAACTTTGTCCCACCAACAATGACTTGGAATCCTGAACATTTTAAGATCACAAACAATGCTTAACATAAACTTGCCATATATGACTTGAACTGGTAAAATTTCCGAAACTTTAGAAGGGGGTACTTACCTTGGGCAGGACATCCTTGAGAGTTTGATGATCCTATCCTAATTATAGAAGAGCCAAATTTGACCTGCACATAGAGAACATATTGCCATTTCTTTAAAAACTCTGCACTTAATACTATAGATAAGGATGTTAGGATATTTGAACAACTAAATAAGCAATGCAAGAACAGTATAAGTCCATATTCTAAGTACCAAATATAATGTAAGCAGTAGACAAAACACAAACACATAAAAGTGTGGTTCCAATGTGTGCAGATTCAAATTTTAGTTCTTCATAACAAATTGATACTCCTGCCATTTAAAAAAAAAAAAAAACAAATTTATTCCCAAAGAGATACGAGAGAGAATACCCAATTATGATTCTGAATTTGCTAACCCAAGGATTCTTGAGAAGACTCCAAAATGAAATCAAGCCTATCAAATCTTCAACTCTGCCACTGTGGGTCAGCCTAGGTCTATGAGGGAACTGAGAAATTTAGAGAAATCAAGCTGAAACAAAAGAGAGTAATACACTAAAGAAGGTAAAATCATAGTTACCAATTTTGTAAATCAAATTCTCTCAATCACTCGCATCAGTTTGCAAACTCATATAAAACGCAACAAAATATAAGACCCAATACACAATAAAGTTAACGAAAAATTGAAAACCTTACATAGAAATCAGAGAATCGAAATCACTTACAGGAAAAGCAATTGGTGCGCCATGAAATTGAAGCTTAAGAAACCTTCCCCAAATATTTGAAACCCCGATCTGCCCAATTGAAAACCCTAGAGCATAGCTTGCGTCTATATTGTATACACGGACGAATATACCTACGAAGCCGAATCCAGAATATTCGAAATCTTCCCAGCGAAATGTCGAAACCCTTAAATAGAGAGAGGGGATTTGAGGTTCAGAGAGATCGAAACCCAAAACTTGATCTAAACCGAACTCTGTGCCTGTGTGTGATCCAAATCGTGTGACAACCAAACAGAAAGGTCGATCAGGAAGAAATCGTGCGTACCTGCGACGCCGGAGAGAGAGATCGACGATCAGTGAAGATGCCAGTGAGAGATCAATGACGATCAGAAAGGACTTGGGGCTTTTTGTTTGAGAAGTTTTCGTTTGGGGGCTGAGGTTAAAAAATTATGAGCTTTTAGTTCAAAAGAAAGGGGAAAAATAGGAGGGAGAAGGAGAAGATTTTGGGTACACAAAGAGGCGACGTCGTTTTAGGAGGGTTGAAATTTCGCAGGTGTTTCTGAAATTATTGACGTGCATAATCAGATTAAAAACGGCATTTTTTTTAATAATGCCGGTTGTGGAAAGACGCAGAGTAAGTGGAGAGAGTAAAGTTGAAGTAAAATTAGGGCTGGTTTTTCAGTAATGATTCTACACAAGTGTATTTGTACATATCATGCACATATATTTTTGTAGGGCTTATATTGGCCTCCCACAAAATAATCCAAACCTCTCATTTTTTAAAAAATATTTTTTGGAAAGTTTTTGTAAGAAATCAACTCCAAAAAATATCGGTAAGAGCTTTCTCAGAAATCGTAGGACGAATAAGAATGATTCGTCCTACGATTTTTGAGAAAGCCCTCACTGATATCTGTTGAAGCTGATTTCTTATACAAACCCTCCTAAAAATATTTTCAAAAAGATTAGCGGTTCAGATCATTTTAGCGGACCCCACAAAAATATATGCGCCAAATATGTGAAAAACATCTGTACAAGTAGCTAGCATGGTTGCTTGTTTTTGTGATAAGAAAAACTGACGTCGTTTTGAATGAAAAAAAAAATTTATTTAACTTTTTATAAGCGCGCCAAGTTCTTTAACTTTTTATAAGCGCGCCAAGTTCTTACCAGGAAATTCGGATCTTTCAGTGACAACCTTACGCTTGTCACCAAAACTTGCCTTCGGTGACAAATTTTTAGACCTTTCAGTGACAACTTTACACTCGTCACCAAAACTTGTCTTTAGTGACAAATTTTCTGTCACCAAATCCCCTCATTATTTGGCACCCCAGGGCCTGGTTACCCAAAGGTTTTCAGTGACAAGTAGTCAAATTGTTTGTCACCATTGAGTATATTCCGTGACAACACCATTTTTTTGTCACCAAATGGTGTCAAAAGGTGTCACTATTGGTGTTTTTTGTTGTAGTGCATGGAATACCCTGGGGGGGGGGGGGGGGGGGGGGGGGGTGGGGGCGGGGTCCATTGATGAGGAAACAGAGAAGGCGGCAAATTTCTCGTAAGAGGAAAGTTCAAATGTGTCACCTCTTGTGTAGGTTTCATTAGCCAAGACATTTGGTCGGATTGCAAATTGAAGGAAAGAAACACATGATTAGGGTCGTGTAGGAGCAAATGGTCATTCATAACATCATGAAAACTCAATGTCAATGCAAATGTCATTCGCCGGAGAGTTTCGTGAGATTGGTGCTGGATTCGAGGGAAACACAGCGTGGATACAAATTGGATGAGGGCACACTACAAGAAAAATGATAATTAGTGATGAAAAAGTGGCGACGAAATTTAATTTTGTCACTAAATGAGTATATTTGGTGATGAAAAAATAAATTCGTCACTATTTTGATAACTTTCGTGATGAAATAATTTCGTCACCAATTATGCCTGTTTAGCGACGGAAAAAATATTTTCGTCACTAAAGGTACCCATTTGGCGATAAAATACATTTTTCGTCGCCGAAAGTTTAAAAAAGGTGACAAAATTATTTTTCGTCGCCAAAAATAATCATTTGGTGACAAAAAATATATTTCGTTGCCAAATGTGAGCAATTTAGTAACGAAATATTTTTTTCGTCACCAAATGCTTAACTTTGGTGACGAAAAATAATTTCATCACCATTTTAACGCTTTCAGTGACAAAAAATATATTTCGTTGTCAAATGGGTACCTTTCGTGACGAAATTTATGAATTACGCTTTGTCACTAAATGTATTTCGGACATAACTCTTTACTAAAATCTCCAATTGAGATAATTCAAATTGGGTTTGAACAATAACTCAATTGCCTACAACTTTCATATTTATCAAAATTGCTAATTTTAATATTTAAAGGTCCAAAATTACATTCGAAATATATTTTCATGTTAAATGTACATATGTGTTATATATTAGATATTTCAAATATTTACTGAAAAGTGTGTGTAGTGCAGTTGGTTGGAACTTGCGCGAAAAACTCAAGGAACTCGGGTTCGAAACCCAGCAGGAGCAAGAAAGATGGATTTCTTTTCCCATATGAAAACATCTTTCGCAACGAAAAATTTCGTCACCGATTTCTTATATTAGTGACAAAAAATTTCGTCACCAATGTGACCCATCGGTGACGAATTTTTTCGTCGTCAAAAAGCACAATAAGTGAGGAAAAAAATTTTGTCACCAATTATTCACTTTTTGGTGACGAAATATTTCGTCATCAAAAGGCACTATGGGTGACGAAATATAGATTTCGTCACCAGGTAGGAATCCTCGACAACCTTTAGTCGACAAATTTTTTTTCGTCACCTATATTATTTGTGACGAAAAACATGCAATTTGTGACGATTTTCATTCGTCACCCAATTGAATTTTTCTTGTAGTGGCACGCGGGAGCTTGATTGCTCATTGGTGTGAACCAATCTCTAAGCAATTGCGAATCAATGGTGGGGGAAATGAGAGAGGAAACCGCCCAGACAATGATTTAAAAATCGGCCATTATGTAACGTAACAACCAATAAGTAACGGGTTTTTGGCCTTGCAAATACCATTGCCCCCAGATATATCAGAGAAAGGGAAACTCGCATGTATATCGGCCAGTTCCCCTTATGTATCAGTCTATTTCCGTTTCTGATTCACAAACCGATTTTCCGTCATTACGGCCAATACTCGACCATTACGGATGATTTTAGCACATCAAACTTTCTTTCCTAAAAAATGAATTTTGAAAATTGACATCCACAAAAAAAATATTCCCATTACATATCGGTTCAATACTTACATATCGGTTTAATACTTTCGATACCGTTACACCTCAACTATTACCATTACGTGGTGGCTTGTACCTTTTACTTAAAATCTTGCCTGCGTGATTCATAATGACAGTCAATGGCCCTCCATTAGAAATAGAATTGGGCCCAGTTATTGGGCCTTCAGAAATTCATACCGCAATATATTATCAGTTTCCTTAATTAAGCTCAGTTTGAATGCCCGTAATCTTTTGCAGGAATCAAATTCATAGTAATTCAATACCCTAAGTAATTATATTCCGACGTTTGGAATAATTAAGTAATCTTCTTTAGGATTCATTGATTTTGGAAATATTCTAAAGTCAAACATTTCTTTTTTATATTGATCGAACCAGGAATCCAAGATTCCCATAGGGGGTGGGAGGGATCAAATTCCTCCCGTACTTAGGAATGTGATTCCTCCTGGATTGGGAGATTAATAATCTCATTCTCATTCCCACTCTTCACAAACATAGGAATGTTAGAGTTCTCAAATCACATTCTTATTCCCTCCTAAGATGCCTGTCATCCAAACGTAGCCTTAAGAAAATCTATAGGGAAGAGAATAAAGATAAATATGTGGTATTGATAAGTCGCTGGAAATGTGTTATGATGGGGGAAGTGATTAGTACGATTGGAGCTATGTTGGCTGAGAAGGGAAAAAAAACAAGATTAATTAGCTCCTTTTTTTTTTTTAGATTTTTAGATTTGTTTTTTTAGGGTCGGGTGATCCAGAAGTGGTGTTGGATTAATCGGATGGGCATTCGGGTTGCAGCTATGACAAATCTATGATTGTTTTTCATCAATCTTTTGGGTAAGGAAAAAATAGAAAAAAAAAAAAAAACTCAAGGATCCAAATTAATTGCTATTAGAGCAGGTCATATCTCTAACACGAGGTTATAATTTAGAGACTAAATTCTATCCGGCCACCATGGGTGGAAATTCCATGGTTTCCACCATCGCCTATGGGCTCCACAAAATAATTTTTGTTATAATATGAACGGTTCATTTTGTAGGGTAAGTAGAGTAATATATTCATGGAAAAAATCAGTTTAATTGGATATAAGATGAACTATATTTTTGAATGTACTATATTTTTGCAGTTCCTACAAGATGAACGGTTAAGATTATAACAAAAAATACCCAGTGGAGCTTGTAACGGGCGGCGGTGAAAAACCAAAGATTTCCACCACAGGTAGAAAGAATTTTATCTCTATACTAGTAAAAAACTCTTACTTGCCACCGACAAAAGGAGCACCCTTTATGAGATTACTGGGGATTTCTCCTTGTAATCCCGGAATGATCTCGGTCATTGCCTGAACAATCCTGTGATCTTCGCTGTAGCTTCCATAGCACTGACCCCATCTCGGATCTCTACACAGCTGTACATGCGTCGTCTGATTATTATTCGGTTTCTAACACATCTTATTTAATTAATTAAAAGTAGGTATTTTGTGCAAAAGTATACTGAACGCCTGTAGCTCTGACTTCAAGAGCAGTCGCAGCTCCAATTCTCTTGACCAGTTCAGGATCTCTAGTTGCAGCAAAATGTATACTTGTCATTAGTTAGTAATTCACAAAACGTGCTGCTTAAATAAGTAACAGAACTTATCAGAAAAAAATCAACAGATAAATATTTGGTTGTGGATCCGGTCCTCAATATTCGGTGTCAACGAGATGTTTATAATATATATGTTGCGAATGCATCTTCTAGATCTTATCTAGTTTAAGGCTTCATTTTTTTATCGTGAATGTTGCGTGAGAAATATGTTCTTAGACAAAGAATTCGTTCTCTTATCGTGAAGTAGTAGATATTTTCTTATCTTTTTCACAGCTGCCCTAAAATTAATCTACTATAAAATTATGTCCCTTGTGATCATATTATTTTGTGCATCGCATGCAATCACTCACCCACACGAATTTGGAAATCTTGTACTGCAGCCCGCACTATAAGGGCTGTAGGGCGGTCGATCTGGCCCGCGTTCATTTTGATTCCGACGGCTCGAATTTAATCTGAGCTCCTACATATATATGTTCATTGCTCAGATTAAAATCCGAACTGTCCATAAATGAACGGTCAGATTAGCTGCTCTATAGCCCCCGTCAATTTTGACACCGACATTAATTAATCCGAGCTCCTATATACTGTCCATTGCTTAGATTAAAATCCAAACCTTCCATAAATGGATGGCCGGTCCTATAGCCCTCTCAGGCAGCCCGTCCTATAGGATTCTCTTGTCACACTCACACATATATGTATGTATATATACATTTTTATGCTTGGCTGGTAGCTCCAAGACCAATATTGTGGGGGAAAATGGTTGCCTTGTAGACGTTATTGTTGCCATGCATCGCATGAAATCACTCACCCACACAAATTTGGAAATCCTGTACTGCAGCCTGCACTATAAGAGTTATAGGGCGGTCGATCTGGCCCACGTCCATTTTGATACCGACAGTTTGAATTTAATTCGAGCTCCTACATATAAATGAGCAGTCGAATCAGCCGTTCTATAGCTCCCGTCAATTTTGACACCGACATTAATCCGAGTTCTTATATACCGTCCATTGCTTGGATTAAAATCCAAACTTTCCATAAAAAGATGGCCAGTCCTACAGCCCTGTCGGGCAATCCATCCTACAGGATTCCCTTGTCACATTTACACATATATGTGTGTATATATACATATTTATGCTTGCCTGGTAGCTCCAAGACCAATATTGTGGGGGAAAATGGTTGCCTTGTAGACGTTACTGTTGCCATGCACAGCGTCCATGCCGTAGATGATTGGGATCTGAAGGCGGGTGGACAGCGCACCTTTCTGGAAACTGTTTACCATCTCTATCCATGTCCCGGTTGACGCGTTTACCGCAGGAACGCTTCCTCCCCCACTCAACACGCTCCCTGCCACATGATTCAATCACAACTTTCTCAAACCACAATTATCATTTCCAGTAGTAGGCTTGTGCATGCATCGAATTTGATTTATAGTATTGATCTCAATCTAATTTGTTAAGGCTCTGTTTGGTAAAGTTGTCAGTTTTTTATTTTTTGTTTATGTAAAACAAGAAATGAGTTTTTGTTTATTTATTTAAAAAATGTCTGGTGTCCATAATAGTTTTTGTTTGTTTATTTTTTGGGCTGCCAAAGGTATTTTCAAAATAAATGAAAACACAATTTTTGTGTTTCTAGAATTTTCGTAAACTAGTGAAATTAATTATGTATTTTGTAAACAAAACAGTAACACAAATATGTTTAACAAACATGTTTATGGTGCCTATTTCAAAGAATATGGAAAACAAAAACAAAAAAAATAGGAAATAAAAACTTTTCCAATTAGAATCTCTAGAGTGTCAATCAAATTACGAGGAGAGAAAATGAATTTTCATTACCGATCTCGAAAAAAATATTGTGAATATTTGGTACTGCTTGACTTATACTTTGCTCATGATTTCAAAGTAAAAGTCAAAAGCATCAAAATGAAAGTTTTTTTTTTTTTTTTTGCTCGGCAATCAAAATGAAAGTTTTAAGTCAGCACTTTTGCACTTTCCTCAATTGACTTGCCTATAGATTGAGAAAATGGAATTGTTAAATAATCAAATTTACGGATGGAGGAAAAATGGTTTAATTCAGAACATATCTATAGAATCATGCATCAAGGATAATTTGGATAGTTATATTTAACTTCTGAACATATATATTCAAACTTGTAAAAGCTATGCTAAACGCGTTTAGAATTCACGTTTATTCTTTCAGATTAAGACTCCGAAATAATCTCACAAATCTATCTTATAATTAATAACACTTGAAAAATTGCACGATAAAAAGAGTAAAGATTGGAATAAGATGATCATATTTTACCAATATGGTACTTTTTGATCACTTCAGCTGAAGCAACGGTTCGTTCAATCTGAGTCATTTGGCCTATCTTCTCCTCTAGAGTCATTCGACCCATCAAATCCTTAATCCGAACATTTATGTGCTGTTTCGGATCCTTGTATTTCTCGTACTCTGCTTCTGCTGTTGCTGCCCAGCACAAACACAAGGCCAGAATCCAACAAACATGGATGGAGATTCTCGCCATTTCACCCTTCCCAAATTGCCCTTCTGGTCATAAAATTAATGTTATTTTTATGTTAGAATCATGGCATCTTAATTCGTGAAATTCTTTTACCATAGTAGGCCATGGGCTACGATAAGTTCTTTAATATAAACAACCAAAATTTGAGTCTCCATTGAGTGTAATAAAACAGACAATGTAATTTTAAGGATATACATATTGTCTAAAAAAGGAGAGGCTGTTGTGCGTAACCGTACAAATTTGGATTGCAATCCAGTTCTGGCACACCCGCGACTCTAGCCGATTTGGTTTTGCACTTTTTGTGGAGAAACAAACTCATTAATTTTTGCCAAATATTTTTGAACTGTGACAATGCTTTTAGAACAGTAGAGAGTGTCAGAACGATCCATAAAATGATACGCAAGGGCAGAGGGAGAAGGGGTCAAGTGGGCTCATTTGGGTCCACTTGACCCAAAATGTTTTGAATTTTTTCATTGAACAATTGAAATTTCGCTCCATTTTGGAATTTGACGGCAAAAAATGCAACAAAATTTGCCCAAGAATTTCCATTTTGTAGTGTTGCCTCCTTTTAAATCTATGATTTTCCTAACTATCGTCCAATAGGAGTGGATGATACATACATTTTTCGAATTTCAATCCACATGTACAGGTTTCATGCACTTTCCAAAGATACTGGACTCTTTTCGCACATTAACCGCCGTCGTAAATGTTATTGGTAGTGTTGTTCTATTGGTACGTAAAAATTTCGTTATTAGCACATAGAAAAAAGATCACAGGTATTAACACAGGTTCTCGAAAATCTTGGCTCCGCCCATGCGGAGACAGAGGGAGACAATATGCTAACGAGCCAAAACCAAAAGTTACAATGAACAATAAAGGAATGAGAACTTTGAGTTTGGCCATAGGACCCAAGGATCACTCACAGAGAGAAAACAAGGGTAATGCGGAGAAATAAGAAACTTACAGGGAGGGCGCGAGAAACCAGACAGACTTTATTCTTCTGGAGAGATAGATGGTTGGCTATGATGGGTTTTGATCAAAGTGAAAGAGTGAATACTCTGTGTTATTTATAGAACAAAAATATAACCTAGCTACTTTAATTCATAGCTTATCCAATGTTGGCAAATATTCAATGACAATATATATATATATATATATATATATATATATATATATATATATATATTCATATCCCGTAACACGTTGTTTTAGGTATACAAAAAGATAAGAGTACCGACCAAATGACTACTGAGGAGTATCGACGATCCAATGATTGGATAATTTGGATTGAGCACTTACACATATTAGATTGAGCTGATTTTTCGCGGGTTCACTCGATTTTTTTTTTAAATTATTGAGTGGTTTGGATCATCTGTGCGCGCCCTGTGGGGCTGTCAGTACCCCATTGCTATAAAACTAGCTAATCGGTACCACTAGAAGTCCTCTTTAAGTATAAATCTCATCTATATTTTTGGAGTCCTGCTATACGTACCGAAGGCTCCCCTACCGAAATTGTATCGATGGCCGTGCCAGGCCGTCTCCGGCCACCGGACGGCTGATCCGAGCCGTCCAAAAACTCTATAAAAAAAAAAACCGAGGGGGCTTACGCGAGAATTAACAGCATCCGATGTGTGTAGGATGCTTGATCCAAACACCATTTTTCGTGTATATATGTATATATGTGTATACACGAAAAAATAGTGTTTGGATCAAGCACCCTACACACATCGGATGTCGTTGATTCCCGTGTAGACCCTCTCGGTTTTTTTTTTATAGTATTTTTGGACGGCTTGGATCGGCCGTCCGATGGCCTGAGATGGCCCAGCTCGACTGTGGATACGATTTCAGGAGGAGAGCCGTCGGTCGCCATAGGATTTCTGATATTTTTGTCCTACTGGCAAAAAAAATTTATTAATCTTTTTTTTTATAAGCAACACAATTTTATTAAAAACTCGACAATGAATACATCAAGGAAGAAATTTATTTAATCTTTAAAAAAAGGATATTAATGAGTACTGCTATATACACCGACCATTTTGGACCGAAACCGTACCGACGGCCGCGCGCGGCCGTCTCCGGCCACCGGACGGCCGATCCGAGCCGTCCAAAAATTTTAAAAAAAAAAACCGAGGGGCCCAACGCGGGAATCAACGTCATCCGATGTGTGTAGGGTGCTTGATCTAAACACCCTATTTTTCGTGTATATATGTATACACGAAAAATAGGGTGTTTAGATCAAGCACCCTACACACATCGGATGACGTTGATTCCCGCGTTGGGCCCCTCGGTTTTTTTTTTTTAAATTTTTGGACGGCTCGGATCGGCCGTCCGGTGGCCGGAGACGGCCGCGCGCGGCCGTCGGTACGGTTTCGGTCCAAAAATGGTCGGTACACATAGGATTTTCCTATAAAAATTAAACGGACTAAAGGAACAAAACTAGCACCAATCGAGACCCAAAGGATACAAATATTAAATCTCACACTACAAGAAAAAATATGTTTAGTGACGAAAAAGTGGCGACAAAATTTAATTTCATCGCTAAATGAGTATATTTGGCGACAAAAAAATAAATTCGTCACTGTTTTGATAACTTCCTTGACGAAATTATTTTGTCACCAATTATAACTATTTAGCGACGAAAAAGATATTTTTGTCACCAAAGGCTCCTGTTTGGCGACGAAAATTTTATTTCGTCGCCAAAAGAGTAAAAAAGGAGATGAAATTATTTTTTGTCGCCAAAGATAACTATTCGGTGACGGAAAAAATATTTTGTCGCCAAATGAACCAATTTGGCGACGAAAAATATTTTCGTCTTCTTTTTACGTTTTTAGTGACGAAAAATTTATCCTTTGGTGACGAAATTTATGAATTACGCTTTGTCACCAAGTATATTTCGGGCATAACTCTTTGCTCAGAACTCCGATTGAGATAATCTAAATTGGGTTTGAACAATAACATAAAGAGCTACGACTTTCATGTTTATTAAAATTGCTAATTTTAATGTTTAATAGTTCAAAATGGCGTTCAAAATATATTTTAATGTTCAATGTATGTGTTATATATTAAATATTTCAATTATATGCTGAAAAGTTTGTGTGGTGTAGTTGGTTAAAACTTGCATGCAAAACTTAGGAGACTCGGGTTCAAAACCCCGCAGGAGCAAGAAAGTGAGATTTTTGTCACATATAAGAATGTCTTTCGCGACGAAAAATTTCGTCACCGATGGGTCACCTTTGACGAGCCAAAGGGAATAATTTGTGACGAAATTTTTTGTCATCAAAAAGCACAATAGGTGACGAAGAAAATTTCGTTACCAAGTCATTTTTCCGTGATGAAATTTTTCGTCACCAAAAGGCACTATAGGTGACGAAAAATAGATTTCGTCACTGCTTGACCGATTTCCTAGTCCTAAATTAATGGGTTGCCCCAAGCGTAGGGCGGAGATCGACGCAGCATAATATCCGGTAAGTCCGGAGTCGAATCCACAGAGACGGTGATGTGTGCTGACTAAAAATTCGGGTTGTAGAATTAAAATTAGCTCTTAGGTAGCTACCCCTTGTTGTTTTGTTTGAGATTAACTAAAACTTAAGAAAAATAACTTTTCTTTTCAAATAATTAAAAAGAGGTACAGTCGTAGGGTTCATAGCACTCGTAACCAGTCCAGATCAACCTGCTCAATTTGGTATTCTTAAAAATGTTCAATTTTGGATTGAAAAGATACCCCGCAAGATGCGAAACCTTAGGGTCGCCGTATACCCATGCGCAGCGGAGAATGGGTTTTGGACCCCCATTCCCCCGTTCACAAGGGCTCCGACAATGCCCAGATTCGTCCGCGGGAAGTATTTTTCCAATCTTAAATCATTTTTACATTGTTTGATAAAAAGAGCAGTACCCGAACTGATCACGGCGTGCTAATCACCCCGCGACCCTACCTATATCACTACTCACTAATCATTATGTGATAAACAAAAGAAACCCTAAATTGAAACATGATTCTATTACGCAAGATGAAAAATAAACAAAAAAATAACAATTAATTAAATACCAATGAATAACTTTAATAAAGAACAGAAATCAATACGAGTTACCGGTGTGCGGAGATCTAAACAAAACTTAAAAGAGAAAAACAAAGCTTCGAAGAAATCAATACTGTAAAATAAAGGTCGGAGTGTGTACTGAAAATACAGTGGGAGAAATTGCAGCCCTGTTCTTTCTTTAACCCTCGATCGCTGCTTGTGTTTTTCTCTGACAACCCTCCGTTTTCTCTTCTCGCAGCTCTCTGTCCTCCCTTTTATATTTTTTTCCGCTGACAGCCGCCCCCTTTTTTTTCAAAAGCTGCTGCCGACCGTTTTTTTTCAAAAACTGCTGCCGATTAGTTTTTTCCAAAAGCTAAAGCTGCTTTTGACTTTTTTTTTTCAAAAGCTGCTTCCCACGTAGACGGTAGGGTAAAAAAAAGTTGTTTTTTTTACAGGCATTGAAGGGAAGAATCACATAGAGGCCCTTGGGTTTCATCTACTTCGCGCTTTGACCCAAAACTTTTGCTACCTTCCGTTTTTACCCAAAATCTTGAAAATCGAGCTCGAGCAACCTTTATACATAACAACAAATAATAACAATCAGTTAACAAAAATAAAAGACTAATAAATATAGATTGGAGGGCGAAAATATACATATTTTAGCACTTATCACACCCCCCAACTTACATTTTGCTAGTCCTCGAGCAAAGAGAATAATAAAAAATAAATAAATTCTAACTATGTCACTTTCGTAGGACTCACGATTGCACTTAGCATGTGCAACAAGCCTTTTAAACCCCTAGGCGATCCCCAGAGGACGAGTGGAGTCTCGTGAGGGTTTACAGCAATGAACACCCGCAAACATTGTGAATACTTTTCACATGAACCCCAAAAACCTGTAAGACGGCTTAATGATATTTCAAGCAAAGAATATGAAGCCATCGCGATGAGATAATGGGCATAAACAGTTCTAGATACTATCAAGTCAGAAAAATAAGTCATGGCACCTATACTCAGCGTGTGTGAACAAGGGCTTCGGTTACTAGTGAAAAATAATCAAAAATTCTCTCCGGACCGAGTCTCGACTTCAAATCTCACCGTGTCATGCACTCAACAAATGAAATCACTCGAAACAAGGTGCATATTACTCTCAATATGTGCAGTCGGAAATATGTAACTGAAAGCAAAATGCTCTGCACAAGTTGACACAAAAAGAAAGCTCTACAAAGTGGATACACGATCTCATGAACGGAATGCCAAGTATTGAAAACTCTTTCTATCCACCAATTCACAGCCCATTGCCCCTAGGATCAAATAGGACTTTCATTCTGGTTATAACGTTAGGTAAGAGAAAGTATTTCAAGGTTAGGGTAAAACATTCAAGTGTCTGAGAATAAACTAACCACAACTCACATAGGACAAATATAACGATGCGTTCCCTCTTTCTTTCTTTATTTTCTTTTTTTTTTCTTTTTTTTTCTTTTTCTCTTTTCAACTTCACCATATTTCTCTCCCTAACTCTTTAATACAATCTCACATTAAGAACAAATGTTTCTTCTTCTACAATAATTTTGGTGTGTCCTTCCTTTTTGTCTTTCTCTCTCTTTTTCTCTTTTGAATGGGAAAGATCACCAACAATCAAAGTTCAATTCACAATTCCACTCATCCCCCTCTCAATAATTCACCTTCACATTATTAACTAACCATTCTCAAGACACAATATAGATGGTGGAGCTCAACAAGAAAAAGGTTGTATGCACGAGGCTCAAATTGGTTCATAAGTGATAAATGTGTGAATGAAGAAACGAACCGGCTCTAAATAGCAAAGATGGCCTATAATCCTCTCCAATGGGCAACACAACCATGCAACTTTCTAAATCCAAGAGATAAGTAGGCAATTCAAAACATTTCCAACACTTGACGACAAAAATAATGAGATCAACAACGAATTTTTTTTTTTTATTTATGACAAACAAGAGTTTATTTGACACCACTCCAAGAAAAGATAAGGCTCTAAACTCACATGGGGCATAAGTCTCCACTAAACTAGCCATCAAGAATAATCAAGTCACAACTCACAAGTAACCAAAGCCCAAACAGACGTGAAGTGCAAATGTGCTAAAAATAAATGCCATGACAAATTCTTCGCGACAAGCTAGTAAAAAGAACTACAATGCCACCACAATATTAAAAGAATGACTACCATATCTCAATCAATCGCAAGCCAATCTCGACAGCTTTCAAGTCTCATGCAAAAAGAAATCCACTATTTTTTTTTTTTTTTTTTTTTTTTTTTTTTTTTTTTTTTAACAAAATAAAAGTAAGTAAAAGAACAAAGTGATCCTTCCCCCCAACTTGAACTAGTCAATGTCCGCATTGAAAGCATGAAAAATAACGATAGGACAGAAACATAAAAGAGAGGAGAGATATCACCTCGAAAAGGAGGGCTAAGCAGAGTAAACTATAGATAGAGGGAGACCCCCCAACTTGGATCGAACAATCTGCAAAAATGTTAGCCTCCAAGACAGCAAGAAAAATAACTAAAAGAAATAAACAAAGCAAGAAATAAAATAAAAGACACAAAATTAAACCATCCACTTTCTTCACGCAAAAGACACGGGTACTACTTTTCTCCCTGGCCAAAGACTGTGTTTCCCTATTTGTTGGAAGGACAGTATGCATAGGATTCAACGATATCTTGAGAAGTAGTGCCATCATCTAATAGGCTGTCACTCCCTCTGGGGCTTCCAGATTCCTTACCCACCACTCCGTTTGTGAAGCAATCTCCACAGAGTTTGGACATTAAAGTCAGATGGTTCAGACAGAATTCTCGCTGCTAACTACGTGCCTGCCGTCAGACCCAACCTCCTAAGTACTACATACATAGCTTTGACCAGGTGGCTATACCAAACCATTATGCTAATTTTTTCCCTTTTCCAAATTCTACTTTTTTTTTTTTTAACAAGAAATAAAAGAACGAGTGTACAAAGATTATTCCCAAAACCCAAGTCAATGATGGGTACCACTATTGCTAGGGGCCGGGTCCACTTCTTAGTGAAGACAGTGGTACGCGAAAGCTACCCGTCGGAACGTAGCCCAACGGCTACACAACAGGGTCATCCGAATAAACAGGATCGACCAAAACCTCATCAGGTTCACCTATTTCCACATATTCCAAAAATGATTTTAGACGTTGCCCGTTAACCTTGGAAATATTATTATTTTTCGGGTCACAAATATCTACAGAACCATTCGGGTAAACCTTATGCACAACGTAGGGACCGTCCCACCGGGACCTCAACTTACCAGGAAATAAATGAAGGCGCGAGTTATACAGTAACACTTTCTGACCAACACTAAAGGTTTTGCGCTGAATATTTCTATCATGATACGCCTTAACCTTAGCCTTATAAATACTCGCACTCTCATACGCATCATTCCTAATTTCCTCAAGCTCACACAACTGGAGCTTCCTATGGGCACCCGCCTCAGGTAAACGCGCGTTTAGCGTCTTAATGGCCCAATAGGCCTTATGCTCCATCTCAACGGGCAAGTGGCAGGCCTTACCATAAACAAGCCGGTAGGGTGAAGCACCTAACACGGTCTTGTAAGCAGTGCGGTAGGCCCACAAGGCATCAGTCAACCGAAGTGACCAATCCTTCCTATTCGGGTTCACGGTCTTCTCTAGAATCCCCTTAATCTCGCGATTTGCTAGCTCAGCCTGACCGTTGGTTTGAGGGTGATAAGCAGTAGACACCTTGTGAGAGATGCCATACTTGTTCATTAACGCCCCAAAAGACCTATTGCAAAAGTGTGTGCCCTGATCAGAGATAATGGCACGTGGCATGCCAAACCTTGACAAAATGTTAGTTCGCAAGAACTCTAGCACGACCTTAGAATCGCTGGTCTTAGTGGGAATTGCCTCAACCCACTTGGAAACGTAATCCACCGCCAGGAGGATGTACTCATAACCGTATGACACCGGAAACGGGCCCATGAAATCAATACCCCAACAATCGAAGACCTCTATCACAAAAATGTTTTGTAGGGGCATCATATTCCGCGGGCCAACCTTGCCTAATTTCTGACACCGGTCACACGACTTACAAAAGACGTATGCATCCTTAAAAAGACTCGGCCAAAAGAAACCACACTCACTGACCTTGGCGGCGGTCTTCTTTGCGGAGAAATGACCTCCGCACGCCTCGGTGTGACAAAACTCTAAAATTCCCCTTTTATCAGTTTCGGGGACACACCGGCGCACTATCTGGTCCGCGCAATACTTGAACACATATGGATCATCATAAATATATTGCCTGACCTCTCTCAAAAATCGCTGCTTCTCAGCTGTGGACCAATGGGGTGGAATTTGCCCAGTCACCAAATAATTGGCGATATCTGCAAACCATGGGCACACATTAGCAGCGAACAACTGCTCGTCAGGGAAAGAATCCACAATGGGGAGATGAGAGGTGGGGTCCTCAAACTCCAGACGAGACAGGTGGTCGGCTACTACATTCTCAACCCCTTTCTTATCCTTAATCACAAGGTGGAATTCTTGCAGCAAAAGAATCCACCGGATAAGGCGAGCCTTCGCATCCTGCTTGGTCATCAAATACTTCAAGGCCGCATGATCGGTATACACCACAATCTGCGAACCCACCAAGTAGGACCGAAACTTGTCTAAGGCAAACACCACCGCGAGCAATTCCTTCTCGGTAGTGGTGTAGTTCATTTGTGCCTCATTTAGCGTCTTGCTCGCGTAATAAACGACGCATGGCTCTTTCCCTCGCCTCTGCCCTAAAACCGCTCCGACTGCATAGTCGGAGGCGTCACACATCAACTCAAATGGCAAACTCCAATCTGGAGGCTGAACAATCGGCGGAGTAGTGAGACTCCGCTTCAATGTCTGAAAAGCCTCCTTACACGCCTCGGACCATACAAAGGGCGTGTCTTTTGACAGTAAATGGCACAACGGCCGGGAGATAGCACTGAATCCCTTAATGAAACGCCTATAGAAACCGGCGTGACCGAGGAAAGATCGAATGTCTTTTACAGACTTTGGAGTGGGAAGATTTGCGATCAAATCAATCTTCGCCTTATCCACCTCAATACCCTTGGATGAGACAATGTGTCCTAACACAATCCCTTGGGTCACCATGAAGTGGCACTTCTCCCAATTAAGCACAAGTTGCTTTTCCTCGCACCGTTGCAAGACCTTTCCTAAGTTCTCGAGGCATTCGTCAAACGAGTCCCCGAAAACTGAAAAGTCATCCATAAACACCTCCACGATCTTCTCTACCATGTCGCTAAAAATTCCCATCATGCACCTTGAAAAGGTTCCGGGAGCATTGCACAAGCCAAAGGGCATGCGACGGTAGGCAAACGTACCATAAGGGCACGTGAAGGTGGTCTTCTCCTGATCCTCCATGGCTATCTCAATCTGATTGTAGCCAGAGTACCCATCCAGGAAGCAATAGAATGCCCGGCCAGCCACCCTCTCCAAAATTTGATCAATGAATGGGAGAGGGAAATGGTCTTTCCGGGTGCTCGCATTGAGCTTCCGGTAATCGATACAAACTCGCCACCCGGTTTGAACACGGGTCGGCACTAGTTCGCCCTCGCCGTTTCTCACGACGGTCACTCCTGCTTTCTTAGGCACCACCTGCACTGGGCTCACCCACTCACTATGGGCTATCGGGTAAATAATACCCGCATCTAAAAGCTTCAGCACCTCAGCCCGAACCACCTCCTTCATATTGGGGTTCAGACGACGCTGAGGTTGCCTAGTAGGCTTCACATCCTCATCTAGAAAAATGCGGTGTGTACACACCGTTGGACTAATACCCTGCAAATCTGCTATTGTCCAGCCTATCGCACCCACGTGCTTTCTCAACATGGTAAGCAACTTAGCCTCTTGATCTTCCTCAAGGGATGAAGAGATCACAACCGGAAAAGTATCATCGCCTTTAAGGAAGGCATACTTAAGTGTGTCCGGCAGAGGCTTTAGCTCTGGTTTAGGTGGCTGGACAGACGATGGGAAAGCTGTAGGAAATGGGGCGCCCAGCGGCTCAAGAACTGGGTTCCAAGCGGCGCCACACACATCCTCCACTGCAAGCATCTCCATTAAACTTCCTACATCTGGAGAATCTAAAAATGACGCCTCCTCGGCGGTTAAGGTTATCTCCAGAGGATCCTTGTATAACACACTATCGACATGCTCTTGTACCAGCGTGTCGATCAAACTCACCTCATATATCTCCTCATCATCCTCAACCCGGCTATCCACGTTGAAAACATTCACCTCCATTTTCAAGTCCCCAAACGACAATTGGACTTGTCCAGTTTTGCAATTCATGACAGCACTGGAGGTGGCTAAAAATGGACGGCCTAGGATGATAGGAGTCTTTTCAAAGACCTCTGGTATTGGGCATGTATCCAGGACAATGAAGTCGACTGGAAAAAGAAACTCGCCCACTTGAATTAGAACATCCTCCACCACCCCCTTTGGAATTCTCACACTCCGGTCAGCCAACTGCAGCGTGACCGGTGTGGCTTTCAAATCGCTTAAGCCAAGTTTCAAGTATACTGAATAGGGGAGCAGGTTGACACTCGCTCCTAAATCCAGCAAAGCCTTATCAAACTTTTGGCCTACGATCGCTATAGGGATGGTGGGACAACCAGGGTCTTTACACTTGGTGGGGATCTCAGTTTGGAGAATGGAGCTCACTTGCTCCGTCAGAAGCACTTTGTCCTGACCCTTAGTTCTCCGCTTTGACGTGCATAGATCCTTCAAAACCTTAGCAAACTGAGGAATTGCGTCAATGGCTTCCATCAAAGAGATTGGAAACTGAACTTTCTTGAATAATTCAAGCATTTGAAAGTTCACATTGACCTTAGGTTTCGCCACCAAGCGATTTGGATATGGAGCAACGGGTGGCATTGGAGTCGTGGGGGCCGCAGTTGCAGGCACCACCACTTCAGGAGATTCCGCCTCTTTCTCTACTTCAGGAACACTTCCCAAGTTTGGAATGATTGCTGGAATAGCTACCGGCACCGAGGGTGGCACCGATTTCTGCTTTGGGGGCAAATCTTTGTCAATCACCTTCCCACTTCTGAGAGTGGTGATCGCTTTAGCATCTTCCAGACTGAGATTCGGATTACTTGGGCCAGAAGAATCGCCCACATAATGGGTACCAGCGGCATTGACTAAAGGTTGAGAAGGAAACTTTCCCTTCTCCTGTTGGATTTGTCCAACTGCCGCCGTCAACTGGGTCAATTGGGTCCTAATGTCACCAATTGCCTGTTTGGTTTGTTCAGTGAAGCTTAACTGAGACTGCATGAGAGCCTTCATCATCTCATCAGTCTGTTTATCCCGCGGGGGATGGTTTATGCCTGGGGGTGGTCCAAAAGATGAAGGACCGAACCCCTGCTGCTGCTGAGGTGGGTAACGAAATTGGGTCATTTGGCCTTGAGGAGGCCGGAATTGCTGAACTTGTGGCTGAGGTGGTGCTTGGGGTTGCACCGGGGCTTTTTGATCCCTCCAACTCAAAAGTGGGTTTTGGGCCCACCCTGGATTGTAGGTATTTGAATAAGGATCCCAACGCTGGTTAAGTGCGTTCACCTCAGCCTGGTTACTATGGTATGCGTCTTTGACAATGGGAAATGCGGGGCAAGCAGTGACAAGATGCCCCGGACACTCACATAACGCACACACCTCTTCGACTTTCACCTCATTCACCTGATGGACTTGCTTAAGCTTCAAGTCCTCTAATTGTTTAGCCATCTTGTCCAGCTGAGACTGGACATTGTGCTCTCGCACACTAGAAGGAAAAATGCCAGACCCACTGGGTCCCTGTGCAGCCATGGCCCTATCACCGAGGTCGGAAGGTTCCCAACTTCGGTGCTTCTCGGCCAACTCTTCGAGAAAGTCCCACGCATCGTCCGGGGACTTATCTAGAAAATCCTCCTCTTTACAGAGGTACTCCATTTGTTGGACCGTAGCAACATTCAAGCCCAAATAGAAAAATGACACCAACTGGTGTTTCATGAAACCATGATGTGGTAAGGACAACAACAAGTCCTTGAACCGCTCCCAGCACCTTAAAAACGACTCGCCCTCTTTCTGCTTATACGATTGGATTTGGCGAGTCAGGTACTTCGATTTACTTTCCGAGAAATATTTCTTGTAGAATAAATCTCGGACAGCAGCCCACGTCGTGAGAGATTGTGGCTTCTGCATCCGCAGCCACTTATCTGCATTGTCCCTGAGCGAGGCTGGGAAAAGCTTAAGGCAAGCATTCTCCCACTGAGTAGTGGTGGCCAGGGTGCGCACCAAGCCCTCGAAATGACGGACGTGCTCATACGGATCCTCATTCTCCTTCCCATGAAACAAGGGAAGGGCATTATGTGTACCAGGTTTAATGGTGAAAGCATTACGTGCTTCCACCGTCTCGGTTGGTAAAACTATTGGACTGAGAGGAGTGGTCCTCTCAGGATGCATGTGTGCACGCATCGACATCGGTGGCTCTGCTATTGGTGGCTCAATTATTAAATCAACAAAAAGAGCACCGATATCAAAAGAATCACCACTAAAAGACTCTCCCTCCACGATTACTTTCGGCTCTCTCTCAATGGCTACGAGACGCCTGGTATTGTCTCGGTAGTACTTAGGCTTTAGTGGTGATTGCTTTCCTACAATGGAGGATTGCGCACCTCTACCTATGATGGCTCAAACAAAATTAAAAAGAAAAAATAAAAATAAAAAATAAAACTAACTACCCGAATTCTTTAACACACGTTACCGTCCCCGGCAACGGCGCCAAAAATGCTTGACCGATTTCCTAGTCCTAAATTAATGGGTTGCCCCAAGCGTAGGGCGGAGATCGACGCAGCATAATATCCGGTAAGTCCGGAGTCGAATCCACAGAGACGGTGATGTGTGCTGACTAAAAATTCGGGTTGTAGAATTAAAATTAGCTCTTAGGTAGCTACCCCTTGTTGTTTTGTTTGAGATTAACTAAAACTTAAGAAAAATAACTTTTCTTTTCAAATAATTAAAAAGAGGTACAGTCGTAGGGTTCATAGCACTCGTAACCAGTCCAGATCAACCTGCTCAATTTGGTATTCTTAAAAATGTTCAATTTTGGATTGAAAAGATACCCCGCAAGATGCGAAACCTTAGGGTCGCCGTATACCCATGCGCAGCGGAGAATGGGTTTTGGACCCCCATTCCCCCGTTCACAAGGGCTCCGACAATGCCCAGATTCGTCCGCGGGAAGTATTTTTCCAATCTTAAATCATTTTTACATTGTTTGATAAAAAGAGCAGTACCCGAACTGATCACGGCGTGCTAATCACCCCGCGACCCTACCTATATCACTACTCACTAATCATTATGTGATAAACAAAAGAAACCCTAAATTGAAACATGATTCTATTACGCAAGATGAAAAATAAACAAAAAAATAACAATTAATTAAATACCAATGAATAACTTTAATAAAGAACAGAAATCAATACGAGTTACCGGTGTGCGGAGATCTAAACAAAACTTAAAAGAGAAAAACAAAGCTTCGAAGAAATCAATACTGTAAAATAAAGGTCGGAGTGTGTACTGAAAATACAGTGGGAGAAATTGCAGCCCTGTTCTTTCTTTAACCCTCGATCGCTGCTTGTGTTTTTCTCTGACAACCCTCCGTTTTCTCTTCTCGCAGCTCTCTGTCCTCCCTTTTATATTTTTTTCCGCTGACAGCCGCCCCCTTTTTTTTCAAAAGCTGCTGCCGACCGTTTTTTTTCAAAAACTGCTGCCGAGTAGTTTTTTCCAAAAGCTAAAGCTGCTTTTGACTTTTTTTTTTCAAAAGCTGCTTCCCACGTAGACGGTAGGGTAAAAAAAAGTTGTTTTTTTTACAGGCATTGAAGGGAAGAATCACATAGAGGCCCTTGGGTTTCATCTACTTCGCGCTTTGACCCAAAACTTTTGCTACCTTCCGTTTTTACCCAAAATCTTGAAAATCGAGCTCGAGCAACCTTTATACATAACAACAAATAATAACAATCAGTTAACAAAAATAAAAGACTAATAAATATAGATTGGAGGGCGAAAATATACATATTTTAGCACTTATCAGTCACCAGGTAGGAATCCTCGACAACCTTTAGTCGACAAATTTTTTTTCGTCACCTATATTATTTGTGACGAAAAACATACAATTTGCGACGATTTTCATTCGTCACCCAATGCAATTTTTCTTGTAGTGTCATTTATTTTCGATGGTGCTGATAATTTTTCTAGCCAGAGCTATCAACAAGCGGAAAGGGATAGTTACCGAAAATGATTGATTTGTGGACAGAACGAGAAATCTTCAGTGGGATTGTCATCAAGATTCGACGCACGGTTGTAGTTGATTTCGTTCTTTTATTAGTTGTGAGGAATAAAATTTTCTTTGCTGATCAAGAAAATATTTGACACACTGGCAACACTGCATTAATTGGAGCCGGCGCGGAAGTACCAAGTACGCCTGAATTTACAATATGCTATTAATATCTTATGTAGTTTTCATGCATATTGACATAGTAAGTACGATAGTATATTTTTTGTAATTTTATTAAATTTACCGTCACATTCAAACATCACACGCACCGGAGTGCGTAATCGATCCGATCACTCTGTCAAACGCTAGTTAAATTAGTAAGACTATCAAGATATTTTACGTTAGTAGTTTCATTTTAAAATTGAAAAAGAAATATATAGATAATGTGTTTGAGTTGCGTAAACAATAATAGCAAAATACTTTCATATACTTATTGTTGTACTGGACCAGAATAATAGTTAAGATCTTTTTAAAGGTGAAATATGTCTCTGACAAACTTTCTTCGAACCAAAATCCTGACTTCGCCCATAATTGAACGCTTAATTACCATGAAATTCTTAACAAGGACTATCAACGAGGAACCACTGAAGTACCACGAAATGATTAATTATATCAATGAGGAGCCACCGAAGGATGACTGGCGACAGTTGGCCGTATTAAATATTTAAATTTGGAGAATAAGTTCTGTCCGGATCAACCGGACAAGACTGTCCGGACAGCTCCCATGTGGACCCTCTTTGGGCATTTTTTTTTTGAAAAATTCAAACTGTGCATCTTGTAACGCATGCAAAATAATGTATCTACGCAAAAAATCAATTTGTCCGGACATCGATAGGTATGTAAAAAGTTTAGTTTTTATACGGAAAAATAGACTACCGTGAACAGTTTTACTTTAAAAACAGTTGACAAATCATGGTCGTCCATTTTTCCATATATAAACTCAATTTTTGACATACCTATTGATGTCCTAAAAAGCTGATTTTTTGTGAAATACATTATTTTGCCGGCCCTACAAGATGCATAGTTCGAATTTTCTAAAAAAAAACGCGCAGAGGGCTCACATGGGCTGTCCGGACAGCCTGTTGTCGAGTTGATCCGGAAAAAATTTTTCTCTTAAATTTGACTGGTTACCTTATTATTTGTTTCGGTCCCGCAAATAAGTGCCCATGGGACAATACTTTAGGTGCAATAAATATACCTAAAACTTTGAATTGTGTTTATGGATACTCACAATTTTACCACTATTTTCTAAACTATCCATAAATATTTGTAATGCTTTTTTTAATGACAAAACACTACCCTCATTTCCTTTTAAAAATTAGGTAGGTGTAAGGTTTATATTGCAAATATTTAATGACAACACTACCCTCATTTCCTTTAAAAAATTAGGTAGGTGAAAGGTTTTCATTGCAAATAAAAAGATTACGTACAAGGACGAGGGGTTTTTTTAATGACAACACTACCCTCATTTCCTTTTATAAATTAGGTTGGTGAAAGGTTTTCATTGCAAATAAAAAGATTGTGTACAAGGAAGAGGGGTTTTAATGACAACACTACCCTCATTTCCTTTTAAAAATTAGGTAGGGGAAAGGTTTTCATTGCAAATAAAAAGATTACGAACAAGGAAGAGGGGTCTTTTTAATGACAACACTACCCTCATTTCCTTTTAAAAATTAGGTAGGCGAAAGGTTTTCATTGCAAATAAAAAGATTATGTACAAGGAAGACGGTTTTTTTTTTTTTTGGGTGGCTACGAGGAGATGGATTTCTTTTTCCAGTCGGCTACAAAAAGATTACGTGCAAATAAAAATATTATGTCGGTCATAGATGCATGTGTTCTACTGTTGTTCCCGTAACTAATTAATTTATTCCTTAATATTATTTAGACAATATAAATTTTAAAAAAATTATAAAAATAAAAACAAGCTAGATTTAATTAGAGAATGGGATGGGTACTACTCGTTATATTGTTTTTTGAAATCAGATGCTTGCGTAACTCAACTAATTCCAAAGTCCTGAAGTTAATGACTAGACAATCTCTCCAGTGGAACCGAGGTTCAGAGTTTTTGGCCTCTGGCCAAATCACTTATTTGTTTTCTTATACGTACCCACTTGGTCAAATCTCTTGGGGTTGGTTCTACCCATTGTTCTCCTCCTCAACCTTACTAACAAAGAATTTTATAACCTGTAAAAATCAGTTCATTACAAATAATTACCCACCAATACATTCAATTGTAATTTACATACCCATAAAAATTTTAGTCATAAATTATTTTAACATAACCGTATAAAGCAAACATAAAACATGGAGTAGTTAATAGTTATGAATTTTTTTATAACCAAACTACATAAGTAATACAGAGATAGTAAACTTTGATACAGGGGTAGATTTAACCCTATTTGATACTACTACGAGTCTACGATCATTAATGACAGTAGGGATGGCAATTCCGGCTGCCCCGACCCAACCCGCCCCGTTCCCCGCCTCAAATGGGTAGGGATTCGGGGATTATTTGGGGATCGGGTAGGGTATGGGGATAATTTTTAAAAAAAAGTGGGAAACGGGTAGGGGGTGGATATGAGGTAGTACCCGCCCCGCCCCGCCCCGCCCCGCGCCGATCCCCGGCCCACTAGCCTACTATATATAATACATAATTATATATATATACATAAGTTAGGGACTTAGGGTTCTTGATCCCCGCCCCAGCCCCACTAGCCTACTATATATATAGATAAGTTAGGGTTTTCCCATTTTCCAGTCGCCACTCTAGAGACTTACGTCTCCAATCCCCAACCCCACTAGCCTACTCGTCTTGTTTGTTTGAAACTGTTTTTATTTCAATTTGGTTTGTAATGCACTATGGCAGCAACTATGTGACTGTTTTAATTTAAATTTGGTTTATAATGGCACTACGGCTGCAGATGTGACTGTTTTCATTTTGATTTGGTTTGTAATGGCACTATGGCAGCAACTGTGGCTATTTTCCTTGGCATTTGGTTTGTAAAGGCAGCGTAGATTATTTTTTTATTTATTTTTATTTTTGAATTTAGTTTCTTGGTTGGTATTTTATGGCAGGTGACTTTTTTTTTTTTAAAGTTTTGAGATCTTTGGATCCCCGATTCCTCATGGGGATCCCCGTTCCCCGTTTGGGGTAGGGATGGAGGGTAAAAATAAATCCCCGGTGGGGATTGGGGCGGGAATGGGGAGGGATTTGAGTTCGGGGATCGGGGACGGGGATAGTGGTATCCACCCCCGACCCTCCCCATTGCCATCCCTAAATGACAGTAATCAGAGAACTCTTAATTTATCATTGTACGTCATTAATTATTCTTTCCAGTTAGAATGGTGCATACAACCTTTGACCTCATTTAATATACTTAAAATTGTGCCCCAGGGGCACCGGTTAGAATTGGTCTATTTGTTCTTCGCATTTATTAGTTTTTCGCCAATCTTTTACGAAAAACCAAAAAAGTGAGTCCACTATGGGTCAATCTATGTGAAAAACCACACAGATTTAGAATATTTTTAAATATAAAAAGTGAGTCCACTATGGGTCACATACAAACAATTCAAGCCATTAATTAAGTGTAAAATATTTTTTCAAGTGCGCTTGCGAAAAATCAGCCCAATCCGATACCTATAGGTGCTCGATCCAATCATTTAACTTTTCATTCAGATTTTAGGAGAAGCAAAAGTTAGATGATTGGATCGAACACCTATAGATATTGGATTGAGCTGATTTTTTGCGGAGGCTCTTTAAAAAATATTTTACATTTAATGAATGGTTCAAATCATTTGTGTGAGACCCGTAGTTGGCCCCATATCATGACCTGTGTGATAAAAGTCTCGAATGCAAGGTGTAGTAAATTTTACATGCACGCTACCTTTATGAATGGCTTAATTAGTATGACTTGTGAAATCCAAATTTACTAATAACACCAACAAACTATGCTTGCATTAAAAAAAAAAAAATTCAAATCTCTCAACTGGGATTTATTACATTAAAGCTTTATGTTCCCTCTGTTAGAGGGAAAGAAAAGTCGAGGAAAACACAATCAAAGTATGATTCTTTTGACTTTCTTCTATATATACAAGTCCTATATTAAGCCAGGGAAAGAACGAAAAAAACCCCTATCATTGGGTAAAATAAATTGTTTGAATACTTTTAGTTGTTTTGTACAACGCAATTTCACGGTTATTAATCATTGGCTAATTAAAATGACAAAAGAAAGGGAGACAAATCATTGTCGATACAACTGTTAATTGATACTAAGCGTTTTTGATCGATCCCTTCATGTAATGTCAAATTGGATTCATCACGGTTTATTTTACAATACGAATCTTTCGTTTTGTTTAGTCTCCATATCTTTCAATATATATTTAAAATATTTAGTTCATGAAATATCTCATCCGTTGGAAAGGCGTGACTCGTTAATAGCTTGGAGGCTTGGAGCGGATCTTTATCTCCGGCGGAAATTCTAATCGCAAAGAAGATCTCCCGCAACTCTGGGAGATATCCACTCTCACGCCAACTTGCGTCTAAGGCCTAATCCCATTCCACTAACAACTTCTGCTTCTTTTTTTACTTTTTTGGTTTTGTCCTTATTTGAATTTTCTTTATGTTTGTTAGTTTTTTTTTCACTTTTTCCCAGGCTTGTTCCCCGGGCTCTAGGGACGGTGGTGGTAGCGGCCCGTCTCACTTCAGGTTGCTGCGGGTGGTGGTGGGTAGGGTCGAGGTTTAGACTTGCCTATGTTGTCTATGGGCTGGTCTCCGACTAGGCTTATGTTATCTATGGACTATGCCTTTTCATTTTTGGGTTAGGGTTTAGGTGTATTTGGGCTTAATTGTTATATCTGGGTTTTGGGTTTTTCGTGGGCTCTATTATTTTTTTTGGTACCCATTTAGACCCTTTTGGTGTTCTCGGCTTGGTCCACTAGGTGCTCTTTTGATTTCTTGCTAACTTGAGATTTGCATTGTAATTTTTTTCTAATCGATAAAATTTGTGCTTCGCTATTCAAGAAAAAGGACAAAATCATAACTTTTAGAAAAAGTTAAGTGGAAAACCATTGTTTCCTCAGTTTATAAATTAACTTCTGAAATCTTGTTACATAATTTCTATCTTAATGTTGCCTCAAGTATTCATTGAACTTACCATCTAGGATCTCGAATCATTGTTCCTGCAAATAACATTTTGGATTACTCCATATACTTACAAAACGTTTTATTGATTTGAATTGTTCATTTTTGTAAAGATTTGAGTTGGGACCATTTACACATACACACCAAAAAAAAAAATCAAGTTGATTTGATAGTTGAAATTCTAGTCATTCTTTATGTCCAAGACATGAAATTTGTCCAAATTGTTACACATGTCAGATGAAACTAATTTTTTTTACACTAGTGATATACACAATGCTATGCAAAATGGAAGGCTCGATTAATATAAATAAGACTGTTTTTTTTTTTTTTTTTTGCATAGGCAAAATTAATTTCATTAATCCCAAAAAATGCAAAATGAAATTAGCCTATAGTACAGTAGAAAAAGAAATGCATTGAGCAATTTTTGCTTGCGAGATGCTAGCCTACTATTTCGCCCTTCGATTTTAATAAAAATCCTGCCAGCGAGACGCAAACAAGACTCAAAGTCCAAAAACTACACCTAATATTTGAACCGAACCCCAACTCACCCCTACCCAAATCAAATTTAACCCACATGCAACCAAATTGCGCCAAGCCCATAACTATCAAAGCCCCTAATAAATCAGCCCAATTGATAAGTCCCACGGGCCGCACTAACCAGTGGAACGGTTCTTTGCCATTTGATGTAATAATGAAGTGCTTTTGTGCATAATTGTTTCCATATCTTTGCACCAAAAAAGGAAAAAAATAGTAATTAACTAGATCATTAATTTTGGTGCAAAAAAAAAAAAAGAATAAATATGCACGAAAGCACTTTGCTTTCAGAGGACACTTTTTGGAGTGAAAAAGGGTTTATTTATTTTTATTAATTTCGTATGTGTTTGACCTTATTTATGTGAGTAATAAGGATTTTATTTGCCACATCAGACCTGTATTTGAGCCTAATAATATGATATTTTTAACTCTTGAAGAAGCTCGATCTCAACTAAAGCCTAGGCTAGTTCAACTAGCTCGACCTCTGCTGCCAAATTTCATTGGGCTCGAGTTCGGTAAAAACATAACAAACAAATTGAAACATTCTAAAATTTGACTTGGCTCAAATCAACCTGTTGTAGTAATTCTCTTCAAAGAGTATCTATAGTATTATTCTCATCTTGGAATTATAATTATCAATAACTTCAACCATGGTTAACTTCGATTTCTATCTTTTATAAGCAAATCATCTCACCATTTTATAAGGTGAAATTATACAATAGTCCGGGAGTATCAATACATGGTACTCCGAGTCCAAACCATTATAAATTATCCAATCTTGTGGGTTCTACCACTAAGTGTATGAACTCCACATGAACATATGGTTGTAAAATGGTTTGAAGTACCACGTGGCGGTACTTCCGAACTATTAAATAATTAAAGTTTGGTTTTAGGTGACATGTCAGTTGGATACTTAGCTGGCTGTATAATTCCATTGATCTACGCGAAAGCTCCATGTAGAAATATTAAAACTCTTGATAGAATAGCATCAAAGTTGATCCGTCTTCTTCTCCTCCTGGAAACGTAATCGATAAAGGACTTCGAATCATGTATAACTTTGATTTTCAAACTTTTTTTTTTCCCTCAGCAAACAAAATTTTATTAAACTCTGAAAATGGAACAGATTAAAGGTAGTAAAGGCAAACAATAGCTACTCGAGATCCACAAAAAGACGTTGGCTAGATACCTAACTATGATTTTCAATCTTGAAGGTGGTTGTCTCACCATTTTATATTATTTGGATTTTAGCTAGTGATCGTGTCGATTCCGTATAAAAAAATTAATCTACAATTGGCGAGAATTAATCTACAAGTAGTTTTTGCTTAGAAAGATGAAAATCTCTCTTTGAACGGCACATATTGTCTGTCTGTTAGTGACAATCTGGCAGTCGAAAATGTCCTCCGACAGTAAAATCAGTTTCCTCTATAGGCAAACTATAGAATACAGATGTTAGTCCAAGTACTCTCAAAGTACGAATGAAATAATAGATTTCTTACCATACTCTCACTACGTGATTTTTCGATGCCTATGTTGTGTGTGTTCTTCAGCTATTTTTAGGCGCGAATTAGTATGCCGACCAACTCAGGGTTACCATCCTTTTGACCATCGTTAGGTGACAAAGATTATATATATATGAATTGAGACATTCCTGAATTGTTTAAGTCTCGGCACATTAAGAAGTTTGTTTGAGTTTGATTCGTTAAGCTAATTAACCGAAATTGAGCTTCACTTGTAGGTCGTTTAATAAATATTGCTAAAAATTTAATAAACGAACCTGAATATTCTGAAGATCGGTTCGACTCTGCTCGTTTGGAACCCTATATATTAGGTGCCATAATTATTACAATCTTTCACACGAGCTATACACGTACGCACGATCCTGACATGTTCCCATTTCATCTCGGGCACTTTTGTCAAGACTTAAAAAACTCTTCATATAATACTCCAGCAGAAAAGGTTGTTACATCTTTTTCTCCTCCTGGGAACCCTAATCAATGACTCCAACCGTCATTAAGTTTGATTATTGATTTCAATCTTCTAAGAGGTCTAGTCATTTTATATTATTTGGTTTGAGAAATACTTATTTCTGGCTGTGTTCTAAACAAGGTGTTTAGTAAACATCAGTCAATCTCAATCGTCTATTCGCACAATCAATGGCTGAGATTCGTTTTCAATTATAACTGGTCAAAATTAACTCTTCTCCGGAAAAGTTTCATTAAAATTCGGACCGTCCAGAACACTTTTGAATGGTCACGATTGAGTGCTGTATGTAAACAAGTTGTTTACAGCACAACTGGAAACAAGTTTTTCTCAGTTGGTTTTAGGTGACATGTACTGCATTATATCAATAATTATGCATGCTAGGAACATAACGCTCCATCGCAACATCAACCACAACTGCCTACGTGATACTGCATAATTAGTGGTTGCAAAGTAGTTTCAAAGTGGTTGTTCTCCAATTACCAATCGTGCATTGTCACATAGGCGATTTGGTCGATGTTGTGGTGTTATTGTATATCAGTACTGCAATAGCTTTATGTACTATACTATATACTGTAGAAATTGGCTTCACATCATCCGTTGGAACCTTACGTACGTGATGTCGTTTCTTTTTTAAGTTGTGATTCAAAAAAATATATGTCACGGCCGGTAACCCCGCTCCCTTCGTCCCTGCCTATAAATCCAGGAGTACTTTTCCCTGCTTTCTTTCCATAAATATTGTCATCTGTCCTCTTCATTTCCGTTCTTGTGAGCGCTCCACTGGCAAAAGGTTCCACCATACTTCAACAGGCTACTTTGGCTAGCTTGTAAGATTCAAAAATCTTCACCTTTTCCTTATGTACATTA
Source organism: Rhododendron vialii (assembly GCF_030253575.1). Classification (NCBI taxonomy): domain Eukaryota; kingdom Viridiplantae; phylum Streptophyta; class Magnoliopsida; order Ericales; family Ericaceae; genus Rhododendron; species Rhododendron vialii. The sequence continues at coordinate 2,654,548 of NC_080565.1, read as the reverse complement.
ATTTCAGATATATATATGTTTGTAGGATCGGTCTGAATCTTACTAGAGAAATTAATATATCTTAAAGAATAGACGTGTTGGAGAGGTTAGGAATAATCAATGAAAAGGAGATGAGATAAGTGATCTAGCTAGAAAGGGTAAAGAAGAGAGCAAGGGTGAACAGAAGGGAATAAGACAGTGGGGTCCTTTAGTCCGAAATCTTTAGGAGGAAAGAAAATAGAGCACTGAATGAGGGATAGAATTTCGTAATGAATTCAGAGGCTCCTCCTTCATGTATATAAAGTAGTCCTTCTGCTTTGTTTCGACACACCGAAATTGAAAACTCCCATCTTTTCCTTCCAATACTTCTTTTGCTCTAGAGAGAGTACACACACAGTTCGTTCGACTGGCAGTCCAGGCAGTTCTTCTGCAATTGAGCGTGACCTAGTATCCGTAAGAGACGAACGCTGACATAACCTCCAACACCTCCGGTGAGACGGTGAATTTGTCTGAAGTGCACCATGTGAAATAATACTTTTAGAAACACGGGCCTCTGTTTGAATATCTATTTCATATACAGTATATGTATGTGAGACAATTCCGGGAATTCTTAAAAAAACCTCTAAAAAAACCCCCCAACGGTCCCGATCGAATTTTGATGACCGAACTTCTCAATGTAATCAGAACGTGATTTTGAAGGTACCCGCGAGAAATCAACAAAAAAAATGACCGGGAAGGCTTTCATCCGAACAGTTTTTTGTTGAACTTTATTGAACGGTTCAATAAAAAATTGCTCAAATCAAGCCCTTCCTGGTTATTTTTTTTTTCCAATTTCTCACGGGCACCATTAAAATCACGTTTTGAATATATTGAGCTAGCGGTTCGAATCATCAAAATTTGATCGGAAACTATGAGATTAAGATTTTGAGGGGGGGGGGTTGTTTAGGTGTTCCCGGAACTGCCCCCGGTATGTTTAACTCAATTCATATTCTGTAATTTCTACTCATGTACGTTGTTAATTTCCAGAAATTCACACATTCCTTTATTGTTTTTTCACACTGTTTTTCCTACAGAACTTCAGTGGATTATAACCACAGAAACCTTTCCAAACTAGCTACATGATCTCCTTCCCATGGTTTAATGTTCTTAAACCATCTACTCAGCCAAGTTGCTATAAACATGCCCCAAATTATTACCTCGCATCCTTTTGAATCTCGTTTTTTCAATAACCATTTGTCATTTCTCATAGCTCAACAAAGTTTTTGTGCGTCTTTTAATCTTTTTCTCCTGTCCTATTTGTAGAGCTTAAATAGTATGCCTACGTCCAACAATTTATTTAACATGTGTATTTATATATTTCTTTTAATGAATATTGAACAGGGAAAAGAAATTTACGACAAGCATTTGTGGCATTTTGAATGGGAAAAGAATTTGAACTAAAGCTTCTCTGCTGCATTTGTTCGGGGTGTGAGAGAAAATTGAAGAAACAACTGCTGAAAATACAAGGCGTGGATTCAATTGACATAGACGGAGGAGGAAAGAAGGCAAAGATTTCAGGAGATGTGGTCCCACAAATAGTCATTGACGAGCTTCTAAAGCGTTGGAAAAGGGCTGAGCTTTTGTGATCGAGACAGGAGAACGCTCTGTTGGTCTAAATAGCAACCCAAGAGGGGGGTGAATTGGGTATCTCAAATATAACGCGGAATTTTTAAAAAACTAATTGCAATCTATTCAACTACAATTTCAATTTCAATGACATACTATTCTACTCATGCAATATTGATATGCAAGACGGAAAGTAAAGAGAGTAGGGAAGAGAGAATCGAACGCAAGGATTTATAGTGGTTCGGTCCGCAACTTCACGGCCTAATCCACTCCCCAAGTGTTCAACTAGGGATTTGCTGTACTATCTCCAATAGTTACAATCCTTCTAGCTTCGCGGGTGCTAGACAACCTTTACAACGAGCAATCTATTCCGAATCGCTCCAACTAATTTTGACTCCGGTGCTAGTCACACCTAACCCAATTAGTTTTGACTCTGGTGCTAGTAACACCTAACTCCAAGTGCTAGTAACACCTAACTCCAAGTGATTTTCTCTCCAAAACCACTCACAAAAAGTAATCACTCACGAGAGTATGAATAAAGGTGTATAATCCCTTTTACAATAAAGATCAAAATAAGAGCTCTCTCATACAAATGTAAAATTATCAAGTTGAAGAATAGAGTATGAAGAGATTGATGTATTCTTTGAAATATTTCTCCGAAGCTGTGTTGTAAAGCCCCGATTTTCCAAGGAATTTCGGAAGTATTAACCCAAAAATACACTAAATTTTACAAACTATTAGGCCCCTGTTTATCCTTATACAAAAATTACAATTTCAAAATAATACAAAAATCTATGTACATTTGTTTAATAAAAGCAACTCCAGAGCGACTCTAGTTTTGACACGAATTCCAAGCAACGTTGGCCCAGACTCCGTTTCAGGGGTCCCACCTGTATCAACTGCTCCACTGTGGAATCCTGCACACTCTGGCAAATTGAACGCCGAAGCAAACGATTTGCCAGGATACAAACGTATCCTGAGTGATAATTCACTAAGTAGAAATCCTAAAACCCAATACCACAATATGCAGATCAACAATATAATAATTCATAATACATCGAAGGTACAAAATAATAACACATCGTCTTTTTCTTTACTATCCATCATCTTACATGTAATCTAAGGATTCTCTCCGCGAGATCCTTTCCTCCCACATCCACTAACTACAATCGTCTCATGGGTCCACCCTTCCTCTTGCTTGTCCTGCGCCAGGATCCTAGGTGAGCGCATCTAAGTTATGTACCGAGTATGTTCTCACTTAAGACCATAACAGGAGGATTGAGTCATCCCATGACGTATCGTACATTAGGGTCGGACATCCACTACCCCACGCTAACTATAACCGTCTCATAGAACCCATTCTCTTCCTCAAAGAGAAACTTTCCATGACGTATCATACATTAACGTCTCACTAACTATAACCGTCTCATGGGACCCATTCTCTTCTTCGAAGAGAAACTTCCCATGACGTATCATACATTAGCGTCTCACTAACTATAACCGTCTCATGGGACCCATTCTCTTCCTCGAAGAGAAACTTCCCATGACGTATCATACGTTAGTGTCACAACACCGGGCCCCTCAGGTAACCCATTTCAACACAGGGCCCCATAGGTTACCCTTGCCATCACCATGGCTCAAATCACAATCCACACAATCACACTTCCAACACTTTATCAATTTCCATTTATTTAACATCGTCTACATGAGTCACTACTCGTAACCACCCAGGGAACCTATTTGTCCAATCTACAGCCATAACAAAATATCACACGGTTCAACATTTCAACTAAAAGTACTAACAACACATAACCATGCGATAAAATTAATCATGTCATAGAATTAATCATGCGAGTAACAAAATAATATTCAGTCAAACAATTAATTACTACACTTAAAATTAAATCTGTTTCTCTCGTTTAGAAATTTTATAAAACATTTTTACTATTTATACATTTTCTTTAACTCTCATATTATTCATAGATTTTACAAACTAACTTTTATTGAAAAATACTTATTGCTAAATTTAATATTTACTAACTATATTAAATATTAATATGAGATTTTTATAACAACAAAATTATGCGAGGCTATTTTAGTCAATATTTATTAGAATTAAAGATTAACTAATATGTAATTTAAAATATTTCTTGTTTACAATCTAAATAAATTTTTACTAGTAAAATACTCTTGTGAATATTTCATAAACATTTATCTACCCCAATAATTTATTAAACACGTAAACATCCACTCAAATACAAATCAATAATGCATTATCAATAATAATTTCACAATCAAACACTTGTTAAACGATCATAAATTTTCACAGGGTATAACACTAATCATTCTAGCACAACCGGACTGAATTTTAATATAAACAGGACTAAAAATAAATTAACAATTTAACAGCAGATCATCATCTTCAATAAACTTTAAATCTAAGTAACTCCATTAAAATGCAGATTAATGTTTTGAATTTCTAGAAAACTACCTCAAACGCGATTCTAAGTTCGGATAAGTGTTGTACGGAGTCCGTAGATCGCCATGGTGGTTTTGAAATATCGAGGCAGCGTCCGGCGGCACTCCGACAGGGCTCGCATCGGCGGTGTACTCACGAAACTCACGGCGTGCACACACCTACGGCCACAACTCTCTCTCTCTCTATTCTAGACTCAACAATAGAATTGGGAGTGAAATAATATACTGGTGTTCAATTTTCGGATTGTGTGGGTATGTATAATGAGAGAGAATAAGATAGTAAGAAGGTGAGAGGATAAGTGTAGAAGTGGTGGAATGAGGAAGGAAAGGGATACTGATAATGATAAAAGGATAGGAGACAAGTGCCACATTTAGGGGGGGGGGGTTTTCAATTCTAATGTATGTGGACACATGTATGTACATGATGAGAATGTATCTGGACGCTTTTATGTATAGGATGAGAAAAAGAAGTGGAAAGTTAGTTTGAATAGAGTTTTACTTAGGGTTTAGATAGGAAAGATAAGAGATGAATATGAATCACTGATTCCCTGTATATCTAAATTTTAAATACACATCTTATACAATAATGCAAATAATATCAATTGTACACATAATAATATATTTTAATTATTCAATCTAATTAATTATTGAATTAGGAATTTAACAATATAAATTTGTATTAAAAAAAAATTGGGTCAAAAATCCGGGTCGTTACAATCTATTCTCCTTAAAATAATTTCGTCCTCGAAATTGTGTGTTTAGGAATTTCAAACTAAAAAAATAATTTTTTTTTTATAACTCATTTACGTCGATAAAAGATATTTTCAAATTTTTTTTTAAAGTTTTTGAAAAAAAAAATCCATTTTAAGAATCCCTGAAAGATATATTTAGATTCCAAAAAGATATTTGTTCAAAAAGATTCAGGATGATGAGTAACTCTATGTTAAATAAAAAAATTTAATGAAAATTAATTTTGATAACAACCATAAAATTATAGTTTCCAAATTATTATTTTTTTTAATCTTAAAACCATTGGAGTCAAACGACAACATTACACTCAACAAAAAATAAAAAAATAAAAAAATAAGAAAAATAACGTATCACATAAAAGTCAAGCAAGTAAGACTTATGTTTTCTCACAGTACGCTCTCAAAGTCTAAGTTGGATGACAAACAAATAGTATTTATAGATTAGACTTAAAATACATAAGTAACAATTACGATTAACAACTCGAGTCTACGCTCTCAGAAGTGTGATCTACCCAATCTACCCAAGGCCGAGAGTTGAACCTATGTTCTGATACCATTCTGTAAAGCCCCGATTTTCCAAGGAATTTCGGAAGTATTAACCCAAAAATACACTAAATTTTACAAACTATTAGGCCCCTGTTTATCCTTATACAAAAATTACAATTTCAAAATAATACAAAAATTTATGTACATTTATTTAATAAAAGCAACTCCAGAGCGACTCTAGTTTTGACACGAATTCCAAGCAACGTTGGCCCAGACTCCGTTCCAGAGGTCCCACCTGTATCAACTGCTCCACTGTGGAATCCTGCACACTCTGTCAAATTGAACGCCGAAGCAAACGATTTGCCAGGATACAAACGTATCCTGAGTGATAATTCACTAAGTAGAAATCCTAAAATCCAATACCACAATATGCAGATCAACAATATAATAATTCATAATACACCGAAGGTACAAAATAATAACACATCGTCTTTTTCTTTACTATCCATCATCTTACATGTAATCTAAGGATTCTCTCCGCGAGATCCTTTCCTCTCACATCCACTAACTACAATCGTCTCATGGGTCCACCCTTCCTCTTGCTTGTCCTGCGCCAGGATCCTAGGTGAGCGCATCTAAGTTATGTACCGAGTATGTTCTCACTTAAGACCATAACAGGAGGATTGAGTCATCCCATGACGTATCGTACATTAGGGTCGGACATCCACTACCCCACGCTAACTATAACCGTCTCATGGGACCCATTCTCTTCCTCAAAGAGAAACTTTCCATGACGTATCATACATTAACGTCTCACTAACTATAACCGTCTCATGGGACCCATTCTCTTCTTCGAAGAGAAACTTCCCATGACGTATCATACATTAGCGTCTCACTAACTATAACCGTCTCATGGGATCCATTCTCTTCCTCGAAGAGAAACTTCCCATGACGTATCATACGTTAGTGTCACAACACCGGGCCCCTCAGGTAACCCATTTCAACACAGGGCCCCATAGGTTACCCTTGCCATCACCATGGCTCAAATCACAATCCACACAATCACACTTCCAACACTTTATCAATTTCCATTTACTTAGCATCGTCTACATGAGTCACTACTCGTAACCACCCAGAGAATCTATTTGTCCAATCTACAACCATAACAAAATATCACACGGTTCAACATTTCAACTAAAAGTACTAACAACACATAACCATGCGATAAAATTAATCATGTCATAGAATTAATCATGCGAGTAACAAAATAATATTCAGTAAACCATTAATTACTACACTTAAAATTAAGTCTGTTTCTCTCATTTAAAAATTTTATAAAACATTTTTACTATTTATACATTTTCTTTAACTTTCATATTATTCATAGATTTTACAAACTAATTTTTATTGAAAAATACTTATTGCTAAATTTAATATTTACTAACTATATTAAATATTAATATGAGATTTTTATAACAACAAAATTATGCGAGGCTATTTTAGTCAATATTTATTAGAGTTAAAGATTAACTAATATGTAATTTAAAATATTTCTTGTTTACAATCTGAATAAATTTTTACTAGTAAAATACTCTTGTGAATATTTCATAAACATTTATCTACCCCAATAATTTATTAAACACGTAAACATCCACTCAAATACAAATCAATAATGCATTATCAATAATAATTTCACAATCAAACATTTGTTAAACGATCATAAATTTTCACAGGGTATAACACTAATCATTCTAGCACAACCGGACTGAATTTTAATATAAACAGGACTAAAAATAAATTAACAATTTAACAGCAGATCATCATCTTCAATAAACTTTAAATCTAAGTAACTCCATTAAAATGCAGATTAAGGTTTTGAGTTTCTGAAAAACTACCTCAAACGCGATTCTAAGTTCGGATAAGTGTTGTACGGAGTCCGTAGATCGCCATGGTGGTTTTGAAATATCGAGGCAGCGTCCGGCGGCACTCCGACAGGGCTCGCAGCGGCGGTGTACTCACGAAACTCACGGTGTGCACACACCTACGGCCACAACTCTCTTTCTCTCTATTCTAGACTCAACAATAGAATTGGGAGTGAAATAATATACTGGTGTTCAATTTTCGGATTGTGTGGGTATGTATAATGAGAGAGAATAAGATAGTAAGAAGGTGAGAGGATAAGTGTAGAAGTGGTGGAATGAGGAAGGAGAGAGATACTGATAATGATAAAAGGATAGGAGACAAGTGCCACATTTGAGGGGGTTTTCAATTCTAATGTATGTGAACACATGTATGTACATGATGAGAATGTATCTGGACGCTTTTATGTATAGGATGAGAAAAAGAAGTGGAAAGTTAGTTTGAATAGAGTTCTACTTAGGGTTTAGATAGGAAAGATAAGAGATGAATATGAATCACTGATTCCCTGTATATCTAAAGTTTAAATACACATCTTATACAATAATGCAAATAATATCAATTGTACACATAATAATATATTTTAATTATTCAATCTAATTAATTATTGAATTAGAAATTTAACAATATAAATTTGTATTAAAAAAAAATTGGGTTAAAAATCCGGGTCGTTACATGTGTTGTGTAATCCTTACTTCCCTTTATATACTCCAAGAATGCAACCAGCACATCAATTGCTTCCATCCAAATTCCACTAGCCGTTAGGACAATTTTCTAGTCAATAAAAGTGTAGCCAGTCAATTCCTTATTTCCATATCTTTTCTGCAGTAGCCGTTAGAGAGAATTAAGCTCCTAAGTAATCTTCAATCTTTCTCATTGATTTGCATTTTGCTTTCCATAAAATCCCTTGTAGCCAATTTAAAAATAGGAGAAGATTTGTCCTTAATCTTCTTCCTTTCAATTTATCTTGACCATTGAAAATAGTGATTTAGTGTAGCAATCTTCCCATGTGCACTTCAACCAAATCCTACAAAATAAACATTAAGGTATTCAAAATATCACAATATTAATTATATTTTTTTTCCATAAAAAAATATATTTTGTTATCATCAAAATCAATAAGGTATTGCATAGAAACCTTTGGGCTAACACGCTCGCCGATTAGGGCTGCTAAACGAACCAACCTATTTGAGTTTGAACTCGTTTTCGTTTGTTAAAAGTTTGTTTAAGATTGATTTGTTACATAATCAAACCAAGCTTGAAAACATTTATTTGAAGCTCGTTAAGATTTCAAGTTAAGCTTGAACACGCTACTACTAGGCTAGCTCGTTTGGCTTATACTATGTATAAAATTTTAAACTACTTGAGATCGACTCATGTTTGACTTAATTAAAGCTTGTTTGAGATCGACTCGTCTCATAAATAAACTAAGCTTGAACATATTTTGGAAACTCGTTAAGTTATCAAACCAAACTTGATCAGCTACTTGTTTGGCTCATTTATCACTCCTACGCCCGATAGTGCTGGCTTGCAACCCGATACGTTCTTTATGAATGATTTTCTTGTTCTTATTCAAATTTTTTCGCATTGGTTTGTTTTTTGTCGTTTTTTTTTTGTGAATTATTGTTTCGTCATGATGAGAGAAATCTAAAAGTAAAAATTTAACATCGAAACCGATTTTTTTTAATAAAGATGAAAATAAGCTGCTTATTCGCTTATTTTGTTTTTATTCAAAAAAAATTTGGGTTTCAATTGTAATTTTTACTTTTTAGATTCCTCTCGTCATGATGAAGTAATAATAATCCACAAAAAATTTAAGAAAAACTAAAAATTTGAATAGGGATAAAAAATAATCCAAATTGATTATTTAACCAAAAAAAGCCCATAGTGCTCTAGGAGGAAATTTGTTGGCTTGCAAGCCTTGCATAGTGTTGTTTTAATGTCGGATTTTTAATTGGGCTGCTTAGAGGCCAGTCAGCATTAATTCCTCCTAAATTCCGCGGAAAAAAGCCTGCAATATATAAAACACTGTATCATTATTCCAAGCATACCCGGGTTTTTTTTTTTTTTTTGTGCTCGATCAGTTCTTGTTACTCCTATTGTAGCTCTAGCTACTGGTGGAATGATTAATTGACTATGCATGCGTTCCGCTAAACCTTCTTAAAAAATAAGTAGTTACTTGCAACTTTTGAACTCAAGTTAATGGAATGCTACTACCATAACGTATGTTGATTGAAGGGCTTGATGGATGCTGCTGCATGCATTCCTGTTTCTGACCAAAATCCTACTGCTGTTGTTTGGGGATTGTTACATGACTGTTTTACTCTGAGGGATATGTTGTTGAGGTTTTTAGGTGTTAGAGTTTAGTAAGGTTTGGTTGATGTAAAACTATTGATCTCTGTTTACTTTTTTTCTTTTTTTTTTTTTGAACGGCAAAGAAATTTTATTAATTTTTGAATAAGCATTACAAAGACTAAAGGGAGCAAGAAAATAAACGGCATCAAGGGAGCAAGAAAATAAACGGCATCACAACCCGTAGTGAACATCCCAACGAGGTTGGCACATATCCATTAGGACAATCATATGCCAATCCAAGACACAAGAGGCGTGAGAAAAAGAGTTGGTCAGAAACCAACCCGAAAAAGAAATGAAGTAGCACAACTAAAAACATAAATGAGTCTAAAACCCCTAACAGTATCCAATAGAAGAGAAATCCAAAATCAGCAGACGAATTCACAGAATACCTACACCAGCAGACAACACCATATGACCAAATGAGATTCCACACCCCTCAACGCCCAATAACCAAATGAATAGCCCTACCCCCACTCACCACATCGGAACTGATATCACCCCACCTGGCCTCTTGCCAATATTGTTCGTCGGGTTCTGGGTGGGCATATGACTGACTGTCAGGGAGTGTGAGTGCCAACTTAGTTAGAATGTACGCTCTTTGTTGAGATGCCATCATTCTTTGTGGGGTATCCTTTGAATCTTTGTAAATGTTTCCATAGATTACTAAAATCCTCTTCTTCGCTTTTAAAAAAAGAGAGGAAAATTTCCAACCCCTGGAAGGAGGTCTCTGGGTTCAGCCCCAATTTCTGCACTGTTTGCCATGAATGGAATTTGCGCATAAGTTGGGTTAGGCCGAAGGGCGGAAACTCGAATGACCAGAAAGTGCATTCAATTACGATTTACGGGGTGGGCAAGCATAAATTTATGAATGCAAACGACCAACGACTATACGCTTGTAACGCGTGCACTCTAAATGTCGAACGTGGTTTATGATGACTCGATTCACCTTGCAGCTGCAAGAAAAAGTGCCAAATAGACCAAAATTTCAACCTAAATTCAGATATACACTAAAATTCAACTGAGAGAAAATAACCATACTAGTAGTCACAAAAAATAGTACTAGTAATACCATGCATTAACCTCTCTGCTCATGAGAATAGTGTACAACTACGGGTGTCGATCCGCAAAGACTATAAGGCTAGGTTACGCTACTTTCAATCCAATAATGTAATTCAAAGGAACTCGAGTTTGGTTTAAGAGCACCAGTATCAACTAAAATAATTCTGTGAAACATGAGAGAGCAATCATGGATTTTGAATCCACCTCTCGCATAACCAAAGTTTGTATAGTTTCAGTTCACTATTCAGATCAAAATGACTGTTGCTAGGGTGCACCATTCCTATCAATAATCGCCAAGAAACTATATAATTGGCACAGATTATCACAAAACTCGAATCATCTTACTTGAATGGCCGGTGTCAATGCACGATTTGTCTAAATAGCACAATTCGTCTTCTCCGCATAACCGATCTCAATCACCCTAATTGCAAACACAAGAAAACCTTTTTATTACCTTTATTTAAACTTTAGAATACAAACACAAAATAGATAGAAAATGTTGAAATCGATTTCCCAGACTGCAACAGTGTTCTTGTCCCATAATCCAATCCGAATAAGAAAAGTACAACTATTTAAGCAAAGTTATTTGAGAGTGATCAGCTTCAATCTTCACCCTAGAAGGGGTGTATAGCAGCACGTGGAGGGGATCTGCAAGCTCTCGCTGATGGCAGACATGGAGATCTCTTCTTGTTGCTCTTGCCTCTCTCTAACCTTCTCACAGAAGTTCATCGGAGCGTCAAAAAATAAATTATAGTTGTGTGCTTGGAATACGAATTGGTAGGACACTAGTGCCTGGAATACGAATTCAGCGGAGCGTCAAAAAATAAATTATAGTTGTGTGCTTGTCCAGAACAGTTTCTACTTGCCCTTTTGCTCCAGATTTTAAGATTAAGAAGAATGAGTTTCCACATAGTAAGTGAAACTGATTACAAATGTTTGGTAAATAGAGAATTGAAATCGTAAATATTATTGCTGCACCTAACTCATTGCCTAACTCTTCCATTTCACCCTTGCTTCTTCGAGAAGATTGAAGATATCCTAGAGCCATCCAAAGTTGAATTAACTCATCCTTTACAATGACTTTTTCCTTTGGAAAAATAGAACAGTCATATGCAAAGGATTGTTTCAAAGATGGAGATGGTTAATGGTCAAAGCTAAGCCTCAATACTGGTAAGATTCCATTTTCATTTTCCAGTAAACCCCATGTTTCACTCTTCTCAATAGACTCCCATTCTCATTCATCCTGCTTCAAGTACAGTAAACCTCCTAATGCATTTATTGCTAATGGCACGCCCTTACACCTTGTTACCATTCTTCTACCAATATCCACTAAAGTTTGAGTTTCTCTTGGTCCTTCATTGGCAAAGGCTCTATTCCAAAATATTGTCCAACAATAATCCTCTGATAGTGTTGTCAACTTATGGGTGCAAGACTGGGATGTTCGCATTGCTAATAAGACTTCCACACTATGGGTAGTAACTAAAATTTTGCTTTCGTTAGAGCCACCTATGCCAATCAAAGACTTTTTAAGGTCTACCCATAACTCTGGATTCTTATTCCAAACGTCATCAAACACAAGCAAGTATTTTTTCCATTCAATTTTTCACTAAGTTTTCTCACTAGTCCTTCCACATTTTGTGTATCAGATTTATCTCCAGTAAGAGATTCCACCATCTCATCTCATTCAATAATTTCTACCTTGAAATTATCAAATCCACATCCTATCCTAACCAAACTTCTTCAAAACCTCTGCTTCATTGTATACTACCTGAGCAAGAGTTGTCTTGCCTACCCTAGGCATTCCTACAATGGCAATGACTCGCAAATTGCCTTCTACGTCTGAGCCAAGTAACATATCTACCACTACCTTAACATCATCATCCCTCCCCACAACTTTTGCATTACCCATAAAAGGTAGAGTCCTCCTAAATTCCCTAGGTTCAACAATAACGTCATTGATTTGCTTAGCTGGTTTAAGACCAACATCATTTGCTGCTTTACAAATTGCATGTGTCTAGCAATTTATTGATGTTACTGACCTTATAATCCATCTTGAAATGAAACGCCAATGGATTAGAGGGGGACAAAAAATTGCACACCTTGTTCCTCATCCGGTTTTGTACCTCAATCTTTCTTCGAAGATCTTCATAGGACAATTCATCCAGCACGTTCTCAACATCGCCGGTTGCAGCTTTGAGATCCTTAAGCCACACCACCATAGTTTGAGATGTTATTCTCTGGTTCTCAGCATCATGTAACAAAGCCTAAATATATTTTAACCTTTTGAGGAGGTTTTTGAGGTCTTCTTTGAAACCACATGCCAGGTTAACCTGATTGTTAGTCTGATTGGTTGCTAGGGAAAGCAACCCATTCAGGATTCCCTCGGCTGCAGCGATGAGCAAAGCCTCAGCCATGGTTTTCTTATGGAAACAAAAATGGAGACTTGAGAAGAAAATGGTTGGTGAGCAATGAGCCAGAGAATACAAGAGAAGGGGTGTTGTGATTACTTCAGAACAAAGACGATTGTGATATATATAGTAGAGAAGGATTTGGAGTCTAGCTTAGGTTTATGTTGGATGCCTTGCTCATTGTCTACTTTTTACCTTTATTCGTTTGTGGGAACATTGGGTCACACTCGAAAAAGGTTGAACAGATATATATGCCATATTTCGGCACAAAGATCCCAAACATCTCTGCACACGCATGGAATGCCTCTCTGGAGGGAATTGGGGTTGCCTGTTGAGGAACAGCACGCACCCCAAATTCCTTTGGACATACCATCTTCCATCGATGGGATTTTATGCACACCAACTGTTTGAATAAACTCGTTCCCAACTATTTTAAGTATTACTCTTATTCTTTCTTCTGATTGATGAATTAAGGTCCTAAATGTAATGAACAGTTCATATATTTACATCGTAGGTCATATCAATTGAAGGCTTACATTTGGTCTACTTTAATCCGTTATCAATCTACACTATATGCAAATACAAATGTAGTTTGCCTCTCATCCCTCCAAATCCACACCCTTTTTTTTTTTTTCTAGATTTTTTAGCAAAGAAAAATAAAAACCAATAACCCCTATGCCTCTGTGCCGAGAGGTTTTCGGCCGTTGGATTTTGTGTGTGTGTGTTTTTGTTAAGGCCCGAGATCTAACTGCAGAGAGGCATAGGGTTTTCCGGCACAGAGGATCTGGTTCCCCAATATCTAATTCGCCTCTTCTTTCCCACGTTGCCTACTATAACCGCCCACAACTCTTCCGCGTTTTATGGAAATGAAAAATCCTACTCCTAAATAACCGAACCACTAGTACAGCAATAAACTGCTTTTAATTTGGAAACACAAACTAAAATGCGCCGGCCGCTATTTTCTTTCGTTTCAGTTTCCAAACGTTCATCAAACTAACACAAGATTTCTGCTATTGAGATTTTCACGTGCTTTAAAATTTGCGGCGGTTATTGAGGCCCTAGTTATTTTCATCTGCCGGAACCATGGTGGGCCATCAACACCCCGGTTTCAGATCAATTTCAAAGTAATTTCCCTCTTCACTTTCACTATTTGACTCCGTTTTCTAGATTTTGATTTTCAGGATGTATTGTTGTTCTGTTTTTTTTTTCCTAATTGCTATGGCATTGCAATTAGAGGACAGGCATATGAAGTTCGTAGTACTGTTGTAGATGATAATGAGCATAGGATAGCTGAAATGAACACAGGATGGCATTGCTCTTTCCATGTTTAGTGAAGTTGAAGCAGCGCATAGGATAGCCGTAAATGAGCATAGGCCTATCTTGATTGACGTCACTGATTCAGTTTTGATCATTACCGGTCGCCTACATGATAAAGAGCCGAAATATTGATATTCTGGCTCTCCAGACTACAGTCGTTAGTCATTTATCTATGTTACTTTATATTATTTTGTCCTTTATTTGTGTCTATAGGGTGATCGAGCTCGTTGCTCAGACTATTGGATAAAAAGAAGATTTAATGGAAGACTGGGGCTGAAGTGTAAAGAGCTTTGAAGAAGAATTGTTGATTAGTAATTATGAAGTCCCATGTCTCTAATGTAATTAATGCTTTAATTAAACCCTATATAATGAGAAGTTAACCTACTGACTTCGGGAGTCAGCCTTGGAGGAGGAACAGAGCAGTTCGACTGGAACATAATACTGTATAAGTTGGTTGCGGTTTTCGACAATCTTTTTCTAGGGCGTAGATGAACCCCGCATTCTGAGTAACAATGTTTATATTTTGATTTAGTGTTTTATTATTCGAATCATGGTTGTATGACATAATGATTTATTTGCGATATTAATATTTCCAATCACATCTTGTGTATGAATTTCTAGATTGCACGTTCATACAACGATTCATAATTGTTTTGTGATATTGAGTAAGATGGGTTATACTCTGTAAGACGTGCCATGCTATTAGACGATCCGTGCCATAGAGATGGATCGTACTAGTAAGACGGTTTGTGCTAGGCGGCGATACTCCATGCTATTCAGTTATTCATAGAAATCTTTTGGCGATACCGTGAGGGCCTGCGAACCCTAACGTTATCTGGATTGATTCGAATAATAGACATTTATCATCGCATAAATATTGTTATAACTGGTCGAGTGGATTCCAAACCCTAGATCTTTTTTCTCATAAACTCTCTTTACTTTTTAATCGCTTTACATTAATTTAATCTGCGTAATTTTAAGAAATCAAACCATCAAATCCTTTTCTGAATTAATTTTGAAATCGATTGAAATAACTGCAACTCAACCTTCATAATCCCTGAGGACAATACTCGGAATACTTGCCGCTGTTTTTTTGGTAGTAGTAATTATTCTGTTTTATTAATTATTTTTTATACGAAAACGAAGCGATGACTACATAAGTTTTCAAGTTTAAAGCTCAGAAAAAAAGAGAGAGAATGTTTTGTTTAGACTTTTTCAAGTTAGCTTTATGACACTTGCGAAGTTGTGATTCCTTTCTCAATGGATAGGCTTAGAGCAGGACATCACTCCACTAAGGATTGATTCCACCAAATATCGTCCAGGTGAAGAGAAGAGATCGACTGTTGGTTATGAGGCCAAGTCCAAGCATGGAACCACTATTAGGAAG
This sequence comes from Rhododendron vialii, assembly GCF_030253575.1. Taxonomy (NCBI): domain Eukaryota; kingdom Viridiplantae; phylum Streptophyta; class Magnoliopsida; order Ericales; family Ericaceae; genus Rhododendron; species Rhododendron vialii. The sequence continues at coordinate 2,638,808 of NC_080565.1, read as the reverse complement.
CCGGTAACACTCCTCAACTTTAAACAAACTCAATGGATTACTGGTTTCAAAGTCCAAAATAGAATGTCATATGAAGGCTATAGTTGTGAACATAACTTTGAATTCGTGTGCGTATCCATATTCACAAGTTAAAGAAATTTCACATTGGATGAACAATTCCTTACACGAAGTGCTGCCTACATTGCATTGCAACGGGTTAGCAAAAAAAAAAAAAAAAAGAGTTTGAAGAAAATAAAGTCTTGCTCATCTTCTATCCCTGCACGGCGATAAATTTTTAACACTTACTCCCTCCGTCCCCTTATTATAGTCCAGTATTTCATTTTGGGCTGTCCCTTAATAAGTGTCCATTTGGTAAAGTTAGTGGGTAAAAGTTGATATATTGTCTATTTTGTCCCTAAAAGTAGATTCTATTTTGAAAAGTTAGTAAGTAAAAAGTGTAATGATGATTGGTAAGTAGGGAAAGTAGAGGAAAAAGTTGATGTGAAAGGTATAATGATGATGTTTTTTTAATAAGTTGGAGTTACGAAGTAAGACATTTAAAAATGAACGGAAGGAGTACTACATATGCTGGAGTCTTTTGCACTTTTTTTTTTTGAACTTCACATACACTAGAGTTTGATCGCATTGATTACGTTCTTATTCCTTCTTGTAAAGACTGATAGATGAATTCAAGTCCTAAATGTGCAATTAACAGTAGTTCGTAGTTCACATTGGGGCGGGTCTAATTAATTTTAAGCTGTTGGTACTATTATGTTGTTTGTTTCATCTATCTATATTAATACGTGTAGAAACTTTATGTCCATCTCAAAATTAATTGGCAATGAATGGAGAGATTCCAAATGTTATTAAGTGATCACCCATTTTACTCCCAAATAATGTGGGACTCTATTTTCTTAACATTCCCCCTCACGTGCAGCCGCATTTGAGGTCTGTCACGTGTGGCCACTTTTGGATCCTATTATCGTGCAGCCTTTTTGCTGGTCTGTCATCGTGGGGTGTGGATTGTGAATTTTTATAAAATGTGGGGTGAAACGGGCCTCGTTCTGATACCATGTAGAAACTTTATATCCATCTGAAAATCAATTGACAATGAGTGGAGAGGTTCCAAATGTTATTAAGTGATCACTCATTCCACTCCCAAATGTTAAAAGTGGCCACACGCGACAGACCTCAAAACGCGGCTGCACGTGAGGGATGATGTTCAGGAAATAAATCCCACATTGCTTGAATGTGAAATGGGTGATTACTTAATAACATTTGAGACCTCTCCACTCATTGCTAACACATTGCCGCCTCACCCAAACAATAAAAAAAATTATCGCATGAGGTGGAACCATATGCATATCCGAAACTCCCCTCATGTAAGATGGCGTAAAACACAACCGTTGTATCAAAAAAAAGCTTTGAAAAAGTGAAATTTAATACTTCATTAAGACAATGTTTAGAAAGTATTGCCAACAATTACTAGTTTAAATATATATTTTGTAAAGAAAAATATTAATTGCAACCCACTGGACAAGGGTTAAGGTATCACAATATGTTAGAATGCTACATACAAAACTCTAGTGCTAATAAGATATTCAGGCCTTTGAATATGGTGAATTTAAAAGTTTGAAAAACCGGAAAAAAAAAATCATATGCCAGGCAAAAGAAGGAAAATAAAAAGGAAAGCTAGGAGAATTTCTGGAAAATTTGGGCTGATATATTGGGTGGTTTCCATACCAATATCGATTTCTTCAAGAAGCGGATCACAAGCTCACCAATTTTCCTGGAAAATTTGCATCTAATCCGCAGGAAAATATTCTCAAAACATATGAACAGAGACAAAGAACTCAAGGATAAAACAAATAAGGACAAATTTTCGTAGTCGTCCTTCTAATTTTACGGTTGTCTCAATTTCCTCCCTCTAGTTTCAGTTGTCTCAATTTCGTCTCTATAGTTTGTTTTACGTTCCAAATTGGTAAAATCTTTAACACCGTTAATGAAACTAACGGAAAAAATATGATTAAAAAATTAAGTGCTCCAATTTTCAATTTGGTTGAACCGTTGCGAAGATCTTATTTTTTTTGATCATTTTATCCTAGATGGTCGTAATGAATTTTTGGCTTTAAGGCCTTTTAACGAGCACCCGAAGACTTCTTATTTAGTTTCAAAGGCCTTAGAGCCAAAAATCCATTATGACCATTTAAAAAAAATGATCAGAAAAATAAGATTTTCGTACCGGTTCAACCAGATTGAAAATTGGAACACTTAATTTTTTAATCATATATTTTTTCGTTAGTTTCATTAACGATTTTACCAATTTGGAACGTAAAACAAACTACATGGACGAAATTGAGATAATTGAAACTAGAGGGACGAAATTGAAACAACCGTAAAACTAGAGGGACGACTACGAAAATTTGCTCAACAAATAATTGTGCAGAAAAGTCTAAACAGCATATTTATGAGCTAGCAAGACCTTTGAAAACTGAAGTCTTACCATGAATTTGTCAGACAGACTTAGCATATAGCACTGTCTCGAAGACTCGGGAATCGAAACACCTAGAACTGCTGAAAAAGGGGGTAAAAAAAGGAAAGAACCATTTCACCTTGAGCATAATTTTCAGTTTGTATTTACACTGAGATCTCTGTGAACACAAGAACAGGTTACTAAAACCGTTTCACTCACATGATTTAAATACATAAAGGAGCTAATTAGTTAAGAACTACTTTCTTCAACACGTCACAACCCCTATTCTTTTGTTGTTGGAGAGGTCTCAGAATTTGTAAGACCGAGAGAACAGAGGGGCTTATTACATTTAGAGAGTACCAAGTCTGAAAATAAGCAAACAAATGAAAATGCAGTAAATAAAAATTTCATGATTCGTAGGGGAGTTTCATGCTTCATCTGCAAGGAGAGGCTACACTTCAGCTCACTCTATTCTCCTTCCATCTGAAAGCCCAAGTATCACACCAAATAATTAGGTCAGACAAAATTTCAAATGGATTATTTCACATACGCACACGGGCAAGACACATCCATGTGTCGTAATTGGAGAGAGAGAGAGAGAGAGAGATGTGACAAGCAGAGAGAAGGAATCAATGAAACATCCAACTCGAAGAATCAGTTACCTATTTCAATGGATGGAATATGAGCAATCTTGTGCCAATCTTCGCCGCTTCCCTTTTCGCATCTTTTCCCAAGAAGGGGACACCCACGTATAGACAAAGATTCAAGATATGAAAGTTTACCCAGCCACTCTGGCAGAGATTCCAACCCATCGAAATTCCAAATTTTCAAAGTTCTCAAGGCAGGGAGGTGCTTAAGTTGATCAGGAAGAGACTTGACCTCTGACCATCCCCATAAATCTAGTTCCTCAAGGGAGTTGAAATGGATCCATGGTTGTGATGCTGCACTTGTGGAGGGCCAGGGGAAATATCTATTCTCCTCTCCGAATTTACCTATACCCAATCTTTGAAGGCTAGTGGTGCAAACCAGCCCCTTCTCCCTACAACTCCCCCAATTTGAACACGATATAATAGCCAGCACCTTGAGGGATGTGAGGGTGCGTAATGCATCTGGATTGGGTGTCTTTAACTTTGGACAGTTAAGTAGCCGTATATCTATGAGGGTTGGTTGTAGCACCCCTTCTGGCAAACACTTCAACTCCGTGAAACCAGAAATTATAAGTTCTTCAAGGGAGGTTGAGCCCTTGAACGCTGCCTCTGTTTCATCAATTGGACCCATCAGGTTATAGCAATAACATACACATTTCAAACTTCTCAAGAAACCTTGTGTTTCTAGCTTTGGCAAATAACTTAGCCCATCTATTTCCACTATTGCCACATCTCTTGTTGTTTGAAACGTAGAGGATGGAGGGATGAGTCCGAAAATTCTCTTTCGTCCCTTGTTTGGTTTGAGGAAAAAAGAAGAAAAAATGGCTAATTAGAGGATTAAGTACAATGACAATTTAATTTCTTCTATTTTCTTGTTAATTATTTTCTATTCTCATCCTTCTTTTCCACAAGGTTCCAAACAAAGCATTAGGGGTTCATTGCTTTTTCTCATTTGTGAATATTCTATTAAGGCTACATTTGTTGACAAAATACATTTTTCTCAAAAATATTTTACCAATTCTGAATATTTGGTTGCAAAAACTTGGAATAAATGATTTTTTTAAGAAATTGGTTTATATCCATGAGAGGAATTAACTTACAGAGCAAAAAACATTAAATTACGTCATTTCATCTTAAGGACGAACTAGCTTACTAATCCCATCTTATAACATTTGAGGACATCAGGCCCTTGGAAACAACGTATTCTTTAAACAACCAAATTAATCTCGTACAGTATATTAAAAACAATTTCTATTGGAACTTAATTTTATGGTGTGCAACCAAATAATGCAAAATAAATTTCATGCAATCATTTTACGGGTAAAATGTTTTGAATGAAACCAATTTTGAGCGAAAAATATTTTACCCTGACAAACGAAGCCTTAAGAGCAAAATTTTTGCAATTCACATCTTTTTGTACAAGGGATGGGCTGTACCTTGTTTCATCGACCGATCATAATTTAACGTATCGGATAGTGTGTCATACATTCCTAGCTTAATTTCTCTGCAAAGAGAGTTCTTTGATTCTCTCATATTTGTACTCATTTGATGTCTAAGTTTCTTGATTTAGTTGTTGTCACTTCTTATATCGTGATACGGAAAGTATTTGGCTGAAAGTTATGAAACAGATTGGTATATGTACAAATCCACCAGGTCACATAGTTATGAAAGATGTACGATTGACTATCCTACAGGGAGCCCATAATATTTATGGGGCCCAAGGGCCAATATAGATGTTGATCACCTGAGTGGTATGAAAGATGTACGATTGACTATCCTACGGGGAGCCCATAATATTTATGGGGCCCAAGGGTCAATATAGATGTTGATCACCTGAGTGGTGCTTGGCAAGTGTTACCGAAATGAGCTGGGTATTAGGAAACAAAGGAAAAACGTTCGGAATGATCCTACTTGATTTGTTATCCGCTTTGTAGATATTGGAAATGTATTTGTTTTGAGGATTGTAAAAATCCGGGTCGTCACATTTGTGGACAACAAACCCTTTGCAACAACTTAATCTTTAGACAACACAAAATTGGAGATGTATTTGTTTTGAGGAATGTAAAAAATTGGGTCGTCACATTTGTGGAGCTCAAACCTGGGCAACAACTTAATCTTTAGACAACACAAATCTCATGCAATATATTAAAAAAAAATCTCCATTGAAACTCAATTTTATTGTATGCAACCAAATAATGCAAAATAAATTTCATGCAATCATTTTACGGGTAAAATATTTTGAATAAAACCAATTTTGTGTGAAAATATTTTACCTCAAGACAAACATAGCTTAAAAGCAAATTTTTTGCAATCCACATCTTTTGTGTATAAGGAGGTATGGATTGTACCTTGTTTCGTGGTAATTAATGTGAATAAGATGCAATTTAAAAATATATAGATTAGTGAATAGAAAAGAACTTGGAAGGGTAAACTCCGGGCAATTATGAATCCAAAGTCGTCGAAGGGACATCAAGCTGTTGAATGCTGCTGCTATTTTGTCAATTGGATTTCGCATTTTTAACTTTGGGCACCGCTGTATATCTAGATGTATGAGGGTTGGTTGTAGCACCCATGCTGGCAAAAATGTCAACTCAATTTAGCTATTACAAATAAGTCATCCCATTTTGATAGGCGCTTAAATGTTCACATTAGCGCCTCCTAATTTATCCTTGCTAAGTCTATTTATATCATTACTTGAAGTTTAATGCTTGACTTTTGTATTGTAGGTGTTTGAAGGCTTAATACGTTAAAACCGTAAATTAAATTTACGCGGGCAGCTAAAAGGAATTGATTATGGATTGGGCCTTATTAGGAATTGAAAGTGGTAGCCCAATAACACGACAGTGATGCATGTTTGGTGGGCTATTTTGAACAAGTCTTGGACCAAGGAAAAGAATGGGGCTTTAAGCCAATTTCTCAGCAGTGGGCCACGTATGGAAAAAAGGATTTTTCAAGTGACTTTTTTTAGTCCACGCAGGAGGGAATTATTAGGTCGGCACTTCATCACATATAAAAGGGGAGAACAGGAGGCGGAAAAGAGGACGGGGGACTACAGGGTTCCAAAATTACTTTGGCAGCTTCAGATTTTTGTTCTTTCATTCAGAGATATTTTTTCGTTTAAGTTCTTAGAGTTTTGTTTAATTCCCACGCACGATGAGGCTGCCGAACGAGCTGCAACAGGATTTCTTTGTTCCGAATATTATTTAGTTTCTCTCGTGAGTTATTTTTCCATTCAAGTTTTGAAGTTTTATTTAATTCCTCACATTCCGGTAACTAGTTTTAATTTCTGCTCATTATAAAAGTTGTTCGTTGGTTCCTATTTAATTTAGATCTTTTATTTATTTTTCACGTCGCGCAATAGAAACATGTTTCAAACTAGGGTTTCTTTCATTTTTTGCTTGATAATGAGTGAGTAGTTTTCTGAGGTTTGGTCGCTGGGTAAAGGCGCGCCACGACCCAATTGGGATTTGTCTCAGAATTTTTCGCACATTAATTTAATTAAATAATTTAGTTGGTGAAAACTACGTCCGTTGGACGAATCCGATGCATTGCCAGATCTCATATGAGCGGGAACAGGGGACCAAAACTTGTTCGCCGTTGTGTACGGGACCGGCAACCTTAGGATTCACATCCTTCGGAGTTTCCAATTCTCCCTAAATTTAACCATTTTTTTAAAACCTTGAAAAGCAAGCGGATTCTGATTGGGTAGAGAGCGCCGAATTCCCTACGACCGTGCCTCTCTTTTTTATCCTTTGAGCAAGTTATCTGTTAGCATTAGTTCATTAATCAACTAAAAGATAAGGGGTGGCTACCTAAGAGCTAATTTTAATTCTACAATCCGAGGTTCCATAGCACACACTTCACCGTCCTTAGTGGATTTGACTCCGGTCTTACCGGGTATTGTGCTACATTGGTCTCAGGCCTACGCTTGGGGCAACCCATTATTTTAGGTCTAGGAATCGGTCAAGCACATTTATTTCCAGTACTATTGCCATATCTCTCTTCGTCTGAAACGTGGAAGATGGAGGGGGGAGTTCAAAAATTGTCTCGTGCCCCTTGTTCGTTTGAGGGAAAAGAGAAGAAAAAAAAAATGGCAAAATAGAGTTTTTAGTAGAATAAAAAATTTCCTTTATTTTTCCTGTAAATTATTTTCTCTCCTGTTCCCTCTTTTTCCAAAGGTTTCAAACAAGCATTAGGGGTTCATTGCTTTTACTCTTTCCCGGATCTTCTTGTCAGGACAAAATATATTGTTTGCAAACATATTATACCAATTTTGGGTGTCTGGTTGCATAAACTTGGATTAAACTATTTCTTAAGAAAAAGTTTTATAACGACAACAAGAATTAACTTACGGAGCGAAAAACATTATATTACGTCATTTTCTCTTATGGAAGAACTAACTTATTAATCCCTTCTTATAACCTCTGGCCCTTGGCAACAACTTATTGTTTAGACAACGACAATCTTGTACTTCATATTTTACACAATCTCTGTTGGAAATTTATTTTATGGTGTGCAAAGGAATAATACAAAATAAATTTCATGCAATCATTTTATAGGTATTGTTTCGAATAAAAGAAAACTTGTGCAAAAAATATCATACCTCGAGACAAACGAGTCCTTTTAGAGCAAAAGTTTTGCAATTCACATCTTCTTTTATGAGGGATGGGTTGTAGCTTAATTCGTGGTAATTATGGTGAATAAGAAGCAATTTTAAACCTAAAGGTTGAGTAGATAGAAAAGTACCTGGAAGGGTTATCCACTCCTAAATCACAAATATTTGAAGGGATGTAAAGCCGTTGAATGCTTCTTCTAATTCGTCAATTGGACTTAGTGTTTTTAACTTTGGGCATCTGCGTACGTCTATCTTTTTGACGGTTGGTTGTAGCACCCCTTTTGGCAAACACGTCAACTCAATTTAGCTATTGCAAATAAGTCGGCCTATTTATTTCCAGTACTATTGCCATCTCTCTTTGTCTGGAACGTGGAGGATGGAGGGGGGAGTTCAAAAGTTGTCTCTTGCCCCTTGTTGGTTTGAGGGAATAGAGAAGAAAAAATATGGCAAAATAGAGTACTATTAAGTACAATAAAAAATTTCCTTCATTTTTCATGTTTATTATTTTCTCTTCTCTTCCCTCTTTTTCCACAAGGTTCCAAACAAAGCATTAGGGGTTCATTGCTTTTACTCTTTCGCGGATCTTCTTGTCTGGACAGAATACATTGTTTGCAAACATATTATACCAATTTTGGGTGTATGGTTGCATAAACTTGGATTAAACTATTTCTTAAGAAAAAGTTTTATAACGACAACAAGAATTAACTTACGGAGCGAAAAACATTATATTACGTCATTTTCTCTTATGGAAGAACTAACTTATTAATCCCTTCTTACAACCTTTGTGGACCTCAGGCCCTTGGCAACAACTTATTGTTTAGATAACAAAAATCTCGTACTTCATATTTTACACAATCTCTGTTGGAAATTTATTTTATGGTGTGCAAAGGAATAATACAAAATAAATTTCATGCAATCATTTTATAGGTATTGTTTCGAATGAAAGAAAACTTGTGCAAAAAATATCATACCTCGAGACAAACGAGTCCTTTTAGAGCAAAAGTTTTGCAATTCACATCTTCTTTTATGAGGGATGGATTGTAGCTTAATTCGTTGTAATTTTGGTGAATAAGAAGAAATTTTAAAACTAAAGGTTGAGTAGACAGAAACGTACCTGGAAGGGTTATCAACTCCGGGCAATCGTAAATCACAAGTTCTTGAAGGGATGTCAAGCCATTGAATGCTGCTTCTAATTCGTCAGTTGGACTGAGCGTTTTTAACTTTGGGCATCTGCGTATATCTATCTTTTGGAGGGTTGGTTGTAGCACCCCTTCTGGCAAACACGTCAACTCACCGTAGTCGCTAATTGCAAGTTCTTGAAGGGAGTTTGAGCCCTTGAACGCTGCTTTTGTTTCGTCAATTGGACCCATCAGATTATAGCAATGATAATACTCACTTCGAACTTCTCAAGAAACCTTATGTTTTCTAGCTTTGGCAAATAACTTAGCCCATCTATTTCCACTATTGTCATATGTCTCTTCATTTGGAACATGGAGGATGGAGGGTTGAGATAGAAAATTCTCTCTCGCCCCTTGTTTGGTTCGAGGAAAATGAGAATAAAAAATGGCCAAAAAGAGGATTATGTACAATAACAAATTTTCTACTTTTTTCTTGTTAATTATTTTCTCTTTTCTTCCCTCTCTTTCCACACCAACTTAGCGTTAGGTCTTCTTTGCTTTTTATCTTTTGCAAATCTTCTATTAATGCTCCATTTCTATTGAGAAAATACATTTTTTGCAAAAATATTTTACCAATTTTTGTTATTTTGCTGTATATACTTGGAATAATTTTTTTTAAAGAGATCGGTTTATATCCACGAGAGGAATTAACTTACGGAGCAAAAAACATTAAATTACGTCATTTAACCTTAAGGATGAATTGGCTTATTAATCCCATCTCGTACGTAACATTTGTTGTAACATCCAGTCTAGCTTAATCTGCTAGAATAATCAATGAATTTCAAAGAAAATATAAACAAAAATACTATTTAATGGATTATTGACGGTAGTGGAGTTATAACCGAATGGGTGCTCTTGCCGTAATTATGACTTTTTGTATTGCCGTGTGGAGTTTCTAGTTGAAGGGAGAGAGTGTGACTCATCACTTTGAGTCTTGATCTTAATTTGTCCATCTATACGAAGAACATAGGATTTTCTTGAGGCCATTAGATTTCAGCAGGCTATTAAGAACATGAGGAAAATCAACTGATCTTTTAGCTTTTAGCAAGTGAGGTTTTTGGCTGTGGGTGCATGGCAGTGAGTTTTGGCTGAGATCTTTGTGTCACACGTTCATCGACCGATCATAACTTAACGTATCGGATAGTGTGTCATACATTCCTAGCCTAATTTCTCTGCAAAGAGTGTTCTTTGATTCTCTCATATTTGTACTCATTTGATGTCTAAGTTTCTTGATTCAGTTGTTGTCACTTCTTATATCGTGATACGGAAAGTATTTGGCTGAAAGTCATGAAACAGATTGGTATATGTACAAATCCACCAAGTCACATAGTTATGAAAGATGTACGATTGACTATCCTACGGGGAGCCCAGAATATTTATGGGGCCCAAGGGCCAATACAGATGTTGATCGATCACCTGAGTGGTGCTTGGCAAGTGTTACCGAAATGAGCTGGGTATTAGAATACAAAGGAAAAACGTTCGGAATGATCCTACTTGATTTGTTATCTGCTTGGTAGATATTGGAAATGTATTTGTTTTGAGGATTGTAAAAATCCGGGTCGTCACATTTGTGGACAACAAACCCTTTGCAACAACTTAATCTTTAGACAACACAAAATTGGAGATGTATTTGTTTTGAGGAATGTAAAAATTTGGGTCGTCACATTTGTGGAGCTGAAACCTGGACAACAACTTAATCTTTAGACAACACAAATCTCATGAAATATATGAAAAAAAATCTCCGTTGAAACTCAATTTTATTGTGTGCAACCAAATAATGCAAAATAAATTTCATGCAATCATTTTATGGGTAAAATATTTTGAATAAAACCAATTTTGTGTGAAAATATTTTACCTCAAGACAAACATAGCTTTAAGAGCAAATTTTTTTGCAATCCACATCTTTTTGTATAAGGAGGTATGGGTTGTACCTTGTTTCGTGGTAATAATTGTGAATAAGACGCAATTTAAAAATAAATAGATTAGTGAATAGAAAAGAACCTGGAAGGGTCATTTCCGGGCAATCTTGAATCAAAAGTCGTCGAACGGACGTCAAGCTGTTGAATGCTGCTGCTATTTTGTCAATTGGATTTCGCATTTTTAACTTTGCGCACCGCTGTATATCTATATCTGTGAGGGTTGGTTGTAGCACCCATGCTGGCAAAAACGTCAACTCAATTTAGCTAGCTATTGCAAATAAGTCATCCAATTTATTTGCAGTACTATTGCCATATCTCTCTTCGTTTGGAACGTGGAAGATAGAGGGGGGAGTTCAAAAATTGTCTCGTGTCCCTTGTTTGTTTGAGGGAAAAGAGAAGGAAAAAAAAATGGCAAAATAGAGTTTTTGGTACAATAAAAAATTTCCTTTATTTTTCCTGTAAATGATTTTCTTTTCTCTTCCCTCTTTTTCCATAAGGTTCGAAACAAAGCATTAGGGGTTCATTGCTTTTACTCTTTCACGGATCTTCTTGTCTGTGCAGAATGCATTGTTTGCAAACAAATTAGACCAATTTTGGGTGTTTGGTTGCATAAACTTGGATTAAACTATTTCTTAAGAAAAAGTTTTATAACGACAACAAGAATTAACTTACGGAGCGAAAAACATTATATTACGTCATTTTCTCTTATGGCAGAACTAACTTACTAATCCCTTCTTATAACCTTTGTGGACCTCTGGCCCTTGACAACAACTTATTGTTTAGATAACAAAAATCTCGTACTTCATATTTTATACAATCTCTGTTGGAAATTTATTTTATGGTGTGCAAAGGAATAATACAAAATAAATTTCATGCAATCATTTTATAGGTATTGTTTCGAATAAAAGAAAACTTGTGCAAAAAATATCATACCACGAGACAAACGAGTCCTTTTAGAGCAAAAGTTTTGCAATTCACATCTTCTTTTATGAGGGATGGGTTGTAGCTTAATTCGTGGTAATTATGGTGAATAAGAAGAAATTTTAAAACTAAAGGTTGAGTAGATAGAAAAGTACCTGGAAGGGTTATCAACTCCGGGCAATCGCAAATCACAAGTTCTTGAAGGGATGTCAAGACATTGAATGCGGCTTCTAATTCGTCAATTGGACTGAACGTTTTTTAACTTCGGGCATCTGCGTATGTCTATCTTTTGGAGGGTTGGTTGTAGCACCCCTTCTGGCAAACTCGTCAACTCACCGTAGTCGCTAATTGCAAGTTCTTGAAGGGAGTTTGAGCCCTTGAACACTGCTTTTGTTTCGTCAATAGGACCCATCAGATTATAGCAATGATAATACTCACTTCGAACTTCGAAAGAAACCTTATGTTTTCTAGCTTTGGCAAATAATTTAGCCCATCTATTTCCACTATAGTCATATGTCTTTTCATTTGGAACATGGAGGTTGGAGGGTTGAGATAGAAAATTCTCTCTCGCCCCTTGTTTGGTTCGAGGAAAATGAGAATAAAAAATGGCCAAAAAGAGGATTATGTACAATAACAATTTTCCTACTTTGTTCTTGTTAATTATTTTCTCTTTTCTTCCCTCTCTTTCCACACCAACTTAGCGTTAGGTCTTCTTTGCTTTTTATCTTTTGCAAATCTTCTATTAATGCTCCATTTCTATTGAGAAAATACATTTTTTGCAAAAATATTTTACCAATTTTTGTTATTTTGCTGTATATACTTGGAATAATTTTTTTTAAAGAGATCGGTTTATATCCACGAGAGGAATTAACTTACGGAGCAAAAAACATTAAATTACGTCATTTAATCTTAAGGATGAATTGGCTTATTAATCCCATCTCGTACGTAACATTCGTTGTAACATCCAGTCTAGCTTAATCTGCAAGAATAATCAATAAATTTCAAAGAAAATATAAACAAAAATACTATTTAATGGATTATTGACGGTAGTGGAGTTATAACCGAATGGGTGCTCTAGCCGTAATTAAGACTTTTTGTATTGCCGTGTGGAGTTTCTAGTTGAAGGGAGAGAGTGTGACTCATCACTTTGAGTCTTGATCTCAATTTGTCCATATATACGAAGAACATAGGATTTTCTTGAGGCCATTAGATTTCAGCATGCTCTTAAGAACATGAGGAAAATCAACTGATCATGTAGCTTTTAGCAAGTGAGGTTTTCGGCTGTGGGTGCATGGCAGTGAGTTTTGGCTGAGATCTTTGTGTCACGCGTTCATCGACCGACCATAACTTAACATATCGGATAGTGTGTCATACATTCCTAATCTAATTTCTCTGCAAAGAGTGTTCTTTGATTCTCTCATATTTGTCCTCATTTGATGTCTAAGTTTCTCGATTCAGTTGTTGTCACTTCTTATATCGTGATACGGAAAGTATTTGGCTGAAAGTCATGAAACAGATTGGTATATGTACAAATCCACCAGGTCACATAGTTATGAAAGATGTACGATTGACTATCCTACGGGGAGCCCATAATATTTATGGGGCCCAAGGGCCAATACAGATGTTGATCGATCACCTGAGTTGTGCTTGGCAAGTGTTACCGAAATGAGCTGGGTATCAGGATACAAAGGAAAAACGTTCGGAATGATCCTACTTGATTTGTTATCCGCTTTGTAGATATTGGAAATGTATTTGTTTTGAGGATTGTAAAAATCCGGGTCGTCACATTTGTGGACAACAAACCCTTTGCAACAACTTAATCTTTAGACAACACAAAATTGGAGATGTATTTGTTTTGAGGAATGTAAAAATTTGGGTCATCACATTTGTGGAGCTGAAACCTGGACAACAACTTAATCTTTAGACAACACAAATCTCATGAAATATATGAAAAAAAATCTCCGTTGAAACTCAATTTTATTGTGTGCAACCAAATAATGCAAAATAAATTTCATGCAATCATTTTATGGGTAAAATATTTTGAATAAAACCAATTTTGTGTGAAAATATTTTACCTCAAGACAAACATAGCTTTAAGAGCAAAATTTTTCCAATCCACATCTTTTTGTATAAGGAGGTATGGGTTGTACCTTGTTTCGTGGTAATTATTGTGAATAATACGCAATTTAAAAATAAATAGATTAGTGAATAAAAAAAAAACCTGGAAGGGTCAACTCCGGGCAATCGTAAATCCAAAGTCGTCGAAGGGACGTCAAGCTGTTGATTGCTGCTGCTATTTTGTCAAATTGGATTTCGCATTTTTAACTTTGGGCACCGCTGTATATCTATATCTGTGAGATTTGGTTGTAGCACCCATGCTGGCAAAAACGTCAACTAAATTTATTTATTGCAAATAAGTCATCCCATTTATTTGCAGTACTATTGCCATATCTCTCTTCGTTTGGAACGTGGAAGATGGAGGGGGGAGTTCAAAAATTGTCTCGTGTCCCTTGTTGGTTTGAGGGAAAAGAGAAGGAAAAAAACAAGGCAAAATAGAGTTTTTGGTACAATAAAAAATTTCCTTTATTTTTCCTGTAAATGATTTTCTCTTCTCTTCCCTCTTTTTCCATAAGGTTCCAAACAAAGCATTAGGGGTTCATTGCTTTTACTCTTTCGCGGATCTTCTTGTCTGTGCAGAATACATTGTTTGCAAACATATTATACCAATTTTGGGTGTTTGGTTGCATAAACTTGGATTAAACTATTTCTTAAGAAAAAGTTTTATAACGACAACAAGAATTAACTTACGGAGCGAAAAACATTATATTACGTCATTTTCTCTTATGAAAGAACTAACTTATTAATCCCTTCTTATAACCTTTGTGGACCTCTGGCCCTTGGCAACAACTTATTGTTTAGACAACAAAAATCTCGTACTTCATATTTTACACAATCTCTGTTGGAAATTTATTTTATGGTGTGCAAAGGAATAATACAAAATAAATTTCATGCAATCATTTTATAGGTATTGTTTCGAATAAAAGAAAACTTGTGCAAAAAATATCATAGCTCGAGACAAACGAGTCCTTTTAGAGCAAAAGTTTTGCAATTCACATCTTCTTTTATGAGGGATGGGTTGTAGCTTAATTCGTGGTAGTTATGGAGAATAAGAAGAAATTTTAAAACTAAAGGTTAAGTAGATAGAAAAGTACCTAGAAGGGTTATCAACTCCGGGCAATCGTAAATCACAAGTTCTTGAAGGGATGTCAAGCCATTGAATGCTGCTTCTAATTCGTCAATTGGACTTAGCGTTTTTAACTTTGGGCATCTGCGTATGTCTATCTTTTGGAGGGTTGGTTGTAGCACCCCTTCTGGCAAACACGTCAACTCACCGTAGTCGCTAATTGCAAGTTCTTGAAGGGAGTTTGAGCCATTGAACGCTGCTTTTGTTTCGTCAATTGGACCCATCAGATTATAGCAATGATAATACTCACTTCGAACTTCGAAAGAAACCTTATGTTTTCTAGCTTTGGCAAATAACTTAGCCCATCTATTTCCACTATTGTCATATGTCTCTTCATTTGGAACATGGAGGATGGAGGGTTGAGATAGAAAATTCTCTCTCGCCCCTTATTTGGTTCGAGGAAAATGAGAATAAAAAATGGCCAAAAAGAGGATTATGTACAATAACAATTTTCCTACTTTGTTCTTGTTAATTATTTTCTCTTTTCTTCCCTGTCTTTCCACACCAACTTAGCGTTACGTCTTCTTTGCTTTTTATCTTTTGCAAATCTTCTATTAATGCTCCATTTCTATTGAGAAAATACATTTTTTGCAAAAATATTTTACCAATTTTTGTTATTTTGCTGTATATACTTGGAATAATTTTTTTTCAAGAGATCGGTTTATATCCACGAGAGGAATTAACTTACGGAGCAAAAAACATTAAATTACGTCATTTAATCTTAAGGATGAACTAGCTTAATAATCCCATCTCGTACGTAACATTTGTTGTAACATCCAGTCTAGCTTAATCTGCTAGAATAATCAATGAATTTCAAAGATAATATAAACAAAAATACTGTATTTAATGGATTATTGACGGTAGTGGAGTTATAACCGAATGGGTGCCCTAGCCGTAATTATGACTTTTTGTATTGCCGTGTGGAGTTTCTAGTTGAAGGGAGAGAGTGTGACTCATCACTTTGAGTCTTGATCTTAATTTGTCCATATATACGAAGAACATGGGATTTTCTTGAGGCCATTAGATTTCAGCAAGCTATTAAGAACATGAGGAAAATCAACTGATCATGTAGCTTTTAGCAAGTGAGGTTTTCGGCTGTGGGTGCGTGGCAGTGAGTTTTGGCTGAGATCTTTGTGCCACACGTTCATCGACCGATCATAACTTAACGTATCGGATAGTGTGTCATACATTCCTAGCCTAATTTCTATGCAAAGAGTGTTCTTTGATTCTCTCATATTTGTACTCATTTGATGTCTAAGTTTCTTGATTCAGTTGTTGTCACTTCTTATATCGTGATACGGAAAGTATTTGGCTGAAAGTCATGAAACAGATTGGTATATGTACAAATCCACCAGGTCACATAGTTATGAAAGATGTACGATTGACTATCCTACGGGGAGCCCAGAATATTTATGGAGCCCAAGGGCCAATACAGATGTTGATCGATCACCTGAGTGGTGCTTGGCAAGTGTTACCGAAATGAGCTGGGTATTAGAATACAAAGGAAAAACGTTCGGAATGATCCTACTTGATTTGTTATCCGCTTTGTAGATATTGGAAATGTATTTGTTTTGAGGATTGTAAAAATCCGGGTCGTCACATTTGTGGACAACAAACCCTTTGCAACAACTTAATCTTTAGACAACACAAAATTGGAGAAGTATTTGTTTTGAGGAATGTAAAAATTTGGGTCGTCACATTTGTGGAGCTCAAACCTAGACAACAACTTAATCTTTAGACAACACGAATCTCATGAAATATATGAAAAAAAAATCTCCGTTGAAACTCAATTTTATTGTGTGCAACCAAATAATGCAAAATAAATTTCATGCAATCATTTTGTGGGTAAAATATTTTGAATAAAACCAATTTTGTGTGAAAATATTTTACCTCAAGACAAACATTGCTTTAAGAGCAAAATTTTTGCAATCCACATCTTTTTGTATAAGGAGGTATGGGTTGTACCTTGTTTCGTGGTAATTATTGTGAATAAGACGCAATTTAAAAATAAATAGATTAGTGAATAAAAAAGAACCTGGAAGGGTCAACTCCGGGCAATCGCAAATCCAAAGTCGTCGAAGGGACGTCAAGCTGTTGAATGCTGCTGCTATTTTGTCAATTGGATTTCGCATTTTTAACTTTGGGCACCGCTGTATATCTATAGCTGTGAGGGTTGGTTGTAGCACCCATGCTGGCAAAAACGTCAACTCAATTTAGCTATTGCAAATAAGTCATCCCATTTATTTGCAGTTCTATTGCCATATCTGTCTTCGTTTGGAACGTGGAAGATGGAGGGGGGAGTTCAAAAATTGTCTCGTGTCCCTTGTTGGTTTGAGGGAAAAGAGAAGGAAAAAAAAAAGGTAAAATAGAGTTTTTGGTACAATAAAAAATTTCCTTTATTTTTCCTGTAAATGATTTTTTCTCTTCCCTCTTTTTCGATTAGGTTCCAAACAAAGCATTAGGGGTTCATTGCTTTTACTCTTTCGCGGATCTTCTTGTATGTGCAGAATACATTGTTTGCAAACATATTATACCAATTTTGGGTGTTTGGTTGCATAAACTTGGATTAAACTATTTCTTAAGAAAAAGTTTTATAACGACAACAAGAATTAACTTACTGAGCGAAAAACATTACATTACGTCATTTTCTCTTATGGAAGAACTAACTTATTAATCCCTTCTTATAACCTTTGTGGACCTCTGGCCCTTGGCAACAACTTATTGTTTAGACAACAAAAATCTCGTACTTCATATTTTATACAATCTCTGTTGGAAATTTATTTTATGGTGTGCAAAGGAATAATACAAAATAAATTTCATGCAATCATTTTTTAGGTATTGTTTCGAATAAAAGAAAACTTGTTCAAAAAATATCATACCTCGAGACAAACGAGTCCTTTTAGAGCAAAAGTTTTGCAATTCACATCTTCTTTTATGAGGGATGGGTTGTAGCTTAATTCGTGGTAATTATGGTGAATAAGAAGAAATTTTAAAACCAAAGGTTGAGTAGATAGAAAAGTACCTGGAAGGGTTATCAACTCCGGGCAATCGTAAATCACAAGTTCTTGAAGGGATGTCAAGCCATTGAATGCTGCTTCTAATTCGTCAATTGGACTGAGCGTTTTTAACTTTGGGCATCTGCGTATGTCTATCTTTTGGAGGGTTGGTTGTAGCACCCCTTCTGGCAAACACGTCAACTCACCGTAGTCGCTAATTGCAAGTTCTTGAAGGGAGTTTGAGCCCTTGAACGCTGCTTTTGTTTCGTCAATTGGACCCATCAGATTATAGCAATGATAATACTAACTTCGAACTTCGAAAGAAACCTTATGTTTTCTAGCTTTGGCAAATAACTTAGCCCATCTATTTCCACTATTGTCATATGTCTCTTATTTGGAACATGGTGGATGGAGGGTTGAGATAGAAAATTCTCTCTCGCCCCTTGTTTGGTTCGAGGAAAATGAGAATAAAAAATGGCCAAAAAGAGGATTATGTACAATAACAATTTTTCTACTTTGTTCTTGTTAATTATTTTCTCTTTTCTTCCCTCTCTTTCCACACCAACTTAGCGTTAGGTCTTCTTTGCTTTTTATCTTTTGCAAATCTTCTATTAATGCTCCATTTCTATTGAGAAAATACATTTTTTGCAAAAATATTTTACCAATTTTTGTTATTTTGCTGTATATACTTGGAATAATTTTTTTTAAAGAGATCGGTTTATATCCACAAGAGGAATTAACTTACGGAGCAAAAAACATTAAATTAGGTCATTTACTCTTAAGGATGAACTGGCTTAATAATCCCATCTCGTACGTAACATTTGTTGTAACATCCAGTCTAGCTTAATCTGCTAGAATAATCAATGGATTTCAAAGAAAATATAAACAAAAATACTATTTAATGGATTATTGACGGTAGTGGAGTTATAACCGAATGGGTGCCCTAGCCGTAATTATGACTTTTTGTATTGCCGTGTGGAGTTTCTAGTTGAAGGGAGAGAGTGTGACTCATCACTTTGAGTCTTGATCTTAATTTGTCCATATATACGAAGAACATGGGATTTTCTTGAGGCCATTAGATTTCAGCAAGCTATTAAGAACATGAGGAAAATCAACTGATCATGTAGCTTTTAGCAAGTGAGGTTTTCGGCTGTGGGTGCGTGGCAGTGGGTTTTGGCTGAGATCTTTGTGCCACACGTTCATCGACCGATCATAACTTAACGTATCGGATAGTGTGTCATACATTCCTAGCCTAATTTCTATGCAAAGAGTGTTCTTTGATTCTCTCATATTTGTACTCATTTGATGTCTAAGTTTCTTGATTCAGTTGTTGTCACTTATTATATCGTGATACGGAAAGTATTTGGCTGAAAGTCATGAAACAGATTGGTATATGTACGAATCCACCAGGTCACATAGTTATGAAAGATGTACGATTGACTATCCTACGGGGAGCCCAGAATATTTATGGAGCCCAAGGGCCAATACAGATGTTGATCGATCACCTGAGTGGTGCTTGGCAAGTGTTACCGAAATGAGCTGGGTATTAGAATACAAAGGAAAAACGTTCGGAATGATCCTACTTGATTTGTTATCCGCTTTGTAGATATTGGAAATGTATTTGTTTTGAGGATTGTAAAAATCCGGGTCGTCACATTTGTGGACAACAAACCCTTTGCAACAACTTAATCTTTAGACAACACAAAATTGGAGAAGTATTTGTTTTGAGGAATGTAAAAATTTGGGTCGTCACATTTGTGGAGCTCAAACCTGGACAACAACTTAATCTTTAGACAACACAAATCTCATGAAATATATGAAAAAAAAATCTCCGTTGAAACTCAATTTTATTGTGTGCAACCAAATAATGCAAAATAAATTTCATGCAATCATTTTGTGGGTAAAATATTTTGAATAAAACCAATTTTGTGTGAAAATATTTTACCTCAAGACAAACATTGCTTTAAGAACAAAATTTTTGCAATCCACATCTTTTTGTATAAGGAGGTATGGGTTGTACCTTGTTTC
Organism: Rhododendron vialii; assembly: GCF_030253575.1. NCBI lineage: Eukaryota > Viridiplantae > Streptophyta > Magnoliopsida > Ericales > Ericaceae > Rhododendron > Rhododendron vialii. Next base: position 2,618,808 of record NC_080565.1, on the reverse strand, counting down.
GTGGTAATTATTGTGAATAAGACGCAATTTAAAAATAAATAGATTAGTGAATAGAAAA